>NC_044308.2:121242595-121542889 GCF_007474595.2 Lynx canadensis
TCTTGTCTTGCCTTTATTGACAGACTAGAGCTTTATCGAAAACCCTAGTTTGGCAGCTCTGGAGTCCATTCCTGGTCACTGTGTCTTCCGGGTGCTGACAGCCCTCTTCCTGCATCTCAGGATGCAGACAGACCCTGGCTGCCTCCCACTGGGATCCCCATCCGCGGAGATCCCCAGATCCCTCCCACTGGGATCCCCATCCCCGGAGGGGACATCCCAATGGTCCCTTTGCTACATCTTCCTCTTCCTGCCAGGATGCACATTTTCATACACTGCTTGTTGCTTGGTCTTGTCTCCAACCCTCACCTTGCCAAGGACTGAGTCTAGTTTCCAGGGGACCCCTTCTCCCCTGAACCCTTCTACCACCACAGGACAGAGGCAAGTCTACCTTCCTCTCATCCTTTTAGGTAGCCTCTTCCCTACTTGTAACATCACCATTCAGTTTTCTCCTTTTCCCTGACCTTGTGGGTCATAGCAGAATCCCCTACGTTCATGATTCCCTTTGGCCACTTCCCATTTTTTAAAAACCGTCTTCTGGGGGCACCTGGGTGGCTTAGTCGGTTAAGCGTCCAAAGTCAGCTCAGGTCATGATCTCACAGCTTGTGAGTTCGAGCTCCACGTCAGGCTCTGTGCTGACAGCTCAGAACCTGGAGCTTGTTTCAGATTCTGTGTCTCCCTCTCTCTGCCCCTCCCTTGCTCACACTCTCTCTCTCTTAAAAATAAATAAACATTAAAAAAATTAAAAAAGAAAAACATGCCTTCTGTTTAATGAGTTACAACCCCACCGACAGTCACTGCCCTTCGTGTTTTATGAACAGCAGTGGAAGCAGGTCACAGTCAGGCTGGGAGAGACCACACAGCTAATCTTTGGTGTATGTTCATTTTCAAAAGGCTCCAAAGTCTTTCCAATTCCAGATTCTTTTCTTGATAGCACCCTACCTCCCTGCTCCCAGTGCCTAATTTTCAACCTTCAAGCTGAGAAGAGTTTCAGAGCAAAGTGACACTTGGAAGTCTTGAGACCCTGGGATAGCCTACCCCCATCCTGTCATTGAGGGTCACCAATCCGAGGTGAAGTCTAGGGTCCTCTGACCTCTAAGCCAGGGCTTTTCAACCTTGGCTGCACTCTAGAATCACCTGGGGAACTTAAAATCTCCCAGGGCCTGGCTACATCCCTTACCCTGGGGTAGGACACAGGCACTGGTATTTCTTAAAGCTTTCCACGTGATGTGGTGCTCAGCCACAGTTCAAAACGACTGACTTAACCCAGTTAATCCTCACATGGCTGGGCTGCACCCCAGTTTCCTCAGCAGGTCTGGGGATGGGGCCCGAGGCTTACGTATCTGATGAGCTCCCAGGTCCTGCCGCTCAAACATACTTTGAGAACCTCTGCCCTAGGCAGCTTCCCTCAAGCCTCACCTCATCATGCAGATGCTCCAGGATACCTGGATCCTCTGTGTCTCTCCTCACCCCTCCCTCGTGGGAGCTCTCCCCACACAGCCCTACGCGATCCCAAACATGCAGGAAGAGAGGGCCTGAATAAAACAGTGGGCATGAAGAAACTCTGCCTTCTATAAGCCAAGGTTGATTATGAAATAAAAGGGCAGGGGGCTGAACAGTTAATTAGCCATGTCTGTGTCACTTATTTAATACGTCCCTTCAGTAGGAAGAGGTGATTTTCCTCCTGTGACCGGAGGCTTTGGCCTCGTAGAAGGAGCAGCTGAGGGACACAGTGTAGAAGGAGCCACTTTGGGAAAACCTGCTCTCCATCCTACCTGCCACTTCTGACCGTGGGACGGTGGCCAAGTTGCTTGATGGCTCCGTTTCCCACTCTCACGGGGTTATAATAACGCCCATGGTGTAGCTGTTGAGGATTCGATTCAGTAACATTTGGAAGCGCCTGCTCAATAAGTGGTGGCCATTATCATTGCTACATTATTATTTTTGGCTTTGCTGCTGTCAGTGCCCCCTGTGTGGAGAGGCTCAGCAACAAATTATGCTTATGGTTTAGTGTAGAGAAAGCATCTCTCATCCGATTAGCGGGGGTGCTCTCGCTGGTTAACAGGAGCCGCCATATTTGCCAGGGAAGCTCAGGGTTGAATTCTGTCGTCTGCTGACAATCATCTTCAGCCTGAGTTTTCCGGAGTAAGTCTCTCTACCATTGATTATACATGAGACACTTCTTTCTTTACTTTCTTCGGTCTCATTTATTATCACTAGCTAATTTGGTCCCCCAACTGGTTTCTCGGGTCCCCAAAAAGAAGCTTGAATTCCCTGCTGCATCTGTGTGTGCGTGCTTATTCAGTCGTGTTCCATGCGTGGACGGATGTGAGACGTCTAAACGAGCACCAGTGATCTAAAGCCCTATGGGGCAATGAGTGATTTAAAAGTGATCAATTATTGGGGCGCCTGAGTGGCTCAGTCAGTTAAGTGTCTGGTTCTTGGCTTCGGCTCAGGTCACAATCTCACGGTTGGTGGGTTCAAGCCCAGCACCGGGCTTAGTGCTGATGGCATGGAGCCTGCTTGGGATTCTCTCTCTCTCTCTCTCTCTCTCTCTCTCTCTCTCTCTTTCTCTCTCTCCCTCCCTCTCTCTCTCTGTCCCTCCCCTATTTATGCTGTCTCAAAATAAATAAATAAACTTAAAAAGAAGTGATCAATTATTAAATGCATAGAAGACATGAGTGGTCTGGGTCTCATCAGACTCATTTGTGAGGTGGAATCAATCCCATTTTAACTAACACTGGGTGAGAAAGGGAAAGTAGAAAGAATACAGGTAGTTCTGAATTCAAATTCCAGATCTGTCGGTTCCTTCCTTCCTTTCTTTTTCTTGGGCAGGTTCCTCCACCTCGCTAAGCCTTGAGGCCCTCAGGTGTAAGATGAAATTAATGATGTCCCCACTGTGGGCCCTGAGAGACTGAAGGAGGTGACATGTGTGGACACACCTGGCATAGTGCCTTTTCCCGTGGATGTTCAGTTAGTTCTAGGCTCTTTCTCTTGACTTCACCCTGCCTTGCAAGGACTCAGGTCCAGCAACACCGTGACTTCTGCAGAGCCAGCCCTAGGGGGAGGCAGGCAGACAACCAGAGGACCAAATTTAAGGAGGCCCTCACTCCCAGGTTTGTGCAAGAGCAGGGTCAGCCCCTGAGAGTAGGTGCCTCTTTGAATGTCGCTCATTAGATACTTTGATTGTAGCACTCTGCTGCCTACCTTGGGCCTCTGGGTGATTTTTCATATTTCCATACCCCACACCCAATTATACTTAAATGACCACCATGAAACTGGCATGGAATCCACTTTTGGGGTCCTCAAACCTCCAGGAATCCGTAGTTTTCAAAGCCAATCAAAACAGATGGCAAAGTGGGGATACAAGGCCAGCACACAGAAGTCCATGGCAGGTGGGACTGAGTCCCTGTCCCCATGCAGCTGCTGCAGGAAGCAAGCCATGCCTCCCTGTCCCACCTGAACAGAGCTGGGCACCTTGCAAAATCCATCCTGTATTTAGTTTGTCAGGTTTGGGTCTTCTCTGACCTCTGTAAGGTAGGAAGGACAGCTAGGGTTCTCCCAGCTTAAGCAATGAGGATATGGAGAAAGAAGTGATTTTCCTAAGGCCACAAAGCAAATTAGGCTTGAAGTACAGGCTAGACCAGTATTTCTAAAAGCAGGGGCAGAGGCCCCCAGGGGCACTTTTCCCACTCCAGATTTCTGGGCCTGTGCCCTGCCTCCTGATTCAGTCTCTGGAGGTGGGCCCGGAATGGGCAGTGACATTCTCCAAGGTCTGAGCTGCTTTGACTTCTGTGTCTTCGTCCTGTGTCAGCCATCATGGCACGTATCTGAGCATACAGGAGAGAATGAAGCTGTAACAACGCATAATGTGCATGCACCGGGTGCTGCTTGGTATGGTCACGTTCGTTGGTTAGTAGCTAAGCATTTACTTTCATAGGTCCTGGGGAAAATAGACCGATCCCTTCATACACACGAGCTTGTGAATCTTTGCTCAGGTCAAAGTTAAGTTTCAAAATCAATTGACAGTTGAGTTTAAGAACACACGAGCCATGTGGCACCGGAGTGTGGCCAAGAACGTGAAAGCGACACAGTCGTAATGAAGCCTGGGAATCCCAGGGCTGGGCGGTTCTGGGTCAGGAGCGGAAGGTGGGGCAGAAGGCAGAATTCAGGTCATGAGATCAAGCCCCATGTAGGGCTCCACACTGTCAGAGCAGGGCCCACTTGGGATTCTCTGTCTCCCTTTCTCTCTGCCCTTCCCCTGCTCATGCTCTCTGTCTCTCAAAATAAATAAATCAACTTTATTTAAAAAAAGAAACAAGAAGGCAGAGTTTCTTCTAAGGGACCTCAGCCCTGCAGACTCTACCTCTGTGCTCCAACATAGCCAGGAGCCAATACAAATTGCAGTACATATTTACAGAGACCATTGTCATCATGCCAGGTGCCTGGGGGAGTGTAAAGCTCCCCACGATAGCTGGAGAGTCCCCACGATGGAAGGACGATCCATCGATAGCCCTTTCCAACAGGTTGTCAGAACTGTAGACTCAAACTCCATCAGGGTCTGCAGACCAAGAAGCAGGCCGGGATGGGTGTGACCTGTCCCCTTCCCACGCCTCGTCCCAGACCTTCCTGGGGCCACTGCTACCCAAGGTGGCTTTCCCTCCCTTCCCGGGGGACCACTGCAGATGGCCAGGAGGGCTGGGGCCCGGGGAGGGGGAGGGACCTTGTGCAAAGAAGAGATGACAGAGGAGAGGGAGAGGAGGAGAGAGGGAGAGAACGGAAGGCTGGGGGAGGGGAGAGACTGGAGGAGAAAGAGGAAAGAAAAAGTAGGGAAAAAAGGCATTTGTAAAATTAAAAGGCAAGGCCCCATCAGATGGTGTTGGGCAAGGAAAGCGTGTTACAGGCAGGAGTAATTGGTAATCGGAGCTGATGTGAAGAAGGGATGATTTATGGGAGCATGCAGACAGGGGTGGAATAATTTTTGGAGCAGAACGGGGAACTTACTGAACGCCTGAAACTCAGCTACTTATCCACTCGTTCTTGTGATGAATTAGCTCTTGTTTAAAGTAACCGCGGCTCCATTTTTCATTCTGATTACTACACTTGATATCTTTCTCTCCCTCTGTTTCCCTCTGACCACTGCCCCCTTACCAGGATCTGGGTGCAGAGGCACTGGGTTTGTAGGAACTCGTCACCCCTCCTCGACCCCCCCTCCTCCCCCCCAGCAACATTAACTCTAAATAGCCAAGTCTAAAGCCCAGCTGCTTGAAATATTGCCAAGATTAGGAATGTGCAGAATTAGTGAAGACTGTAGATGCAAGACCAGCCTGCTTATGCATCCAGAGTGGTTGCAATTCATTTGCCAATCTGATGAGGGATCTCCCTCTCCAAGCCAGTCTGTGCATTCTTAAAGGTGGGAAGCGGGGAACTCACTTTCTACCTGGCTGTAGCACTCCTTCTGGAGATGGAAAGATTTTTGAGGACCCTGGCAAGCCCCAATGAGAGGCAAATTCAAGAGAAATGATGTCCTACACCAGGCACCCCTCCTTACCAACATTAAAAAAAAATCAGTTTTAAATTTACATCATGCAGAGAGGGAGCAGTAGCTATACGATTACCACGTCCTTTTATTACCTTTGATTTTTTTTTTTTTTCTTGATTTCAAATACAGCCCTTAAAAATTCAAGCTCCGGTGTGATCTAGTCTCAACACAAATTTCCATTTAAAAAAAAAAACAGTCTGACAAAAAAGTGATCAATACAAGTTAAATATTTATAGCAGTTACTTGTGAAAATAACAAAGGGAAAATATTTGTCTGACACTCAGGAAAGACCTCTGAGATGCTCTGGACATCGTCGTCCTTCCCTAACTTTCAAGTCTAAACCAAGAAGCCCTCCAAGCCTGGGAGCAAGGCTCAGGTTGCTGCACAGACCCCAGCCCGCCACCCCGGGCTCACCACTCCTGTGACTGCCACCCATCCCACAAACGTGGCTGCCTCCATGGTTTCTCCTCTTAGTAACTAGGACACTTGCCTCCTTTCACCACGGAGCCTCACGGCCCCCAAATCTCTGCCTGTGCCTATTGCCGACACCTTTTTTCTTTGGTGGTTCTAACTCAAGCCTGTTGAGATCTTTCCTGCCTCAGCAAACCCTTGGCTCTACCAGATTCTGTTCCAAAGTGCCCTCAATATGCAAGCCTCATGGCCACTGCCTTCATGGATTTCTTGAACCCTGACCTACCTGGGCCCTCCTGTCGCTGTATACTCTCTACCTCCAGCTGCTCTTCTGGCTTGACTCTGGCTTTTGTCCCTCAAACCAGCTTCCTGGAGCTCCCAGACACTCCAGGCAGTGCCCAGCTCTCCTGGCGTTGGGTTCTCTCTGTCTTTATGACCCCCCTCAGTCTTGAAGGGACAGGAGACAGGAAGGGAGAGCCAATCCTAGTGAACGGTGTGGCGCAGTAGAGAAAAGCTTTGGATTTGGAATTAGGGTACTCAGAATTCAGTCCCTGCTCTGCCAGATTCCAGGCAATGGGTTTCCCTCTCTAGAGAGTAAGGAAATAAAGTTTCTCTGTGTAAGAGATGGGGTGGCTGGTCACGAAGATCCTTTCCAGAGTAATGGTTAAGAGCATGCGGTCTAGAATGCTCCAATCTCGTTTCTGCCTCTCACTGTTGATCCCTCTGAGCCCCTGGAACCAACTTCCTGGGTTTTTATGAAGACTAAATGAGAGATTGCACACAAAATCCTTATTACAGGGCCTGGCATGTAGTGTGTACTCAGTGTTCGCTGCTAATATGATCATGATGATGACGATAATCACGATAACAATCACTCTATCATTGGGCGTATCTTAGAAGGTGTTTCTTTCCATTTCACTTTACACAATCTTGTCTTTAGAGCAGACTCTCAGCCTTTATTCTGCCTCATCGCACTTGTTGAATAAGACCCACTCTCAGCAGTAGCCAGCCGTGACTCACAGTTTGGCCAGCAGGGTACATTGCGTGGGGAAGAAGGGAAAACAACTCGCAACAGTGGCTGGGAATCATCATTTCAGACTCGTGGTTCCCCTAATAAGAAAACACCTGTCGAGAAGAAGGTGGTTCAGCCTGACAACCAAATCCCCAAAGAAGCCAAACAGGTGTGCATATTCTTGGCGATGCCCAAGTGCATCCACCTTCGGGGTCCAGGCATCCTTCCTGGATTTTGAGAAGCATGGCTGGGTGTAGGGGTGGAGCTGGAGGGATGGAATTGGGAGACTGGAAGGACAGCCAGCAAGGCTGAAGCCAAAACTGAGAAGCAGTCAGATGGTCCCACCCAAGTTCAAGAGGGTGGGCTAGGGGGGCACCTGGGTGACTCAGTAGGTTAAGCGGCCGACTTCGGCTCAGGTCATGATCTCGCGGTCCGTGAGTTCGAGCCCCGCGTCGGGTTCTGTGCTGACAGCTCAGAGCCTGGAGCCTGTTTCAGATTCTGTGTCTCCCTCTCTCTGCCCCTCCCCCGTTCATGCTCTCTCTCTGTCTCAAAAATAAATAAACGTTAAAAAAAAAAAAGAGAGAGAGTGGGCTAGGGACACAGAGCAACTAGAGAGGCACTGGCCAGGCTGGCAGAGCAAGCCAGTGAGCTACACCTTGCGCCAGGCCTCCTCCAGCACCCCCCTGTCCTGCACACTGGGCTACCTCCCAGGTTGAGTGGGAAGTGGGGCCCAGAGGGTGTGTGTGTCCTGGGGTGACCTTTCCCTACTCCTCTGGTGTGTTGGTGGGTACCTTGGATGTCTGGTCCCCAGGCAGAAATTCCAGAAAGAAGACAATCACTCTTGTTCCCCCTGCAGCAGTAGGGACTTTAGTGCGTAGCTTACACCCAACAACAATGGGCAATTTCCTTTTTGCTGGAGGTTGTCTTACCTGCCTGGGGCTCTGAGATGGCCAGTTCCCCTGAGCAGAGCTGGCAGTCTTTGTTTGCTAGAAAGCAGAGCTGTCTGTACATCTCTGGCCCAGTGAGGCTCAGCAGGCTACAGCTGTCCACCTGGGACTCGACATTGGCCTTCTCAGCCATCCATTCATCTGTTCCAAAGATGGTTATTGAGCACTGATTGTGTGCCAAGCACTTGACGGAGCTAACAGACCCAAGGCTGGAAGTCCAGCGAGCCAGCTTATCCCTTGGGGACAAAATCATCCCGGGCACCTGCTTTTCCCCTCTGGAGAACAGCAGGCCAATTCCGGGAGATGCCAACAGCTGGACACCAAGGGCTGGGTCTGTTATGTTCATTCTGGTCTAGTCAGCACTTAGCACAGTGCCTAGAAAACAGAAGGCACTTGGCAGTCGTTTCTAGAACAAACGCTTTTTCCAAAAGGGAATGTGGGTAGATGACCCCTGAGTGCCCCAAACCAAACGGTCCACATAGTTAGCTATTACTCTCCATGGCATGGCGTCCACCACGTATGTCAACCCACAACTTCACACACACCAGCCACTAGGCCCCCTACACTGACGTCCTTCCAGTCCCGACCTGACCTTTTACAATGGCAACCCAGAGAAGTCGGCATTAGTGTTACACTCCTATGACAGCTGGGGACATGGAGACTCAGAAAGTTTGAATGACTAGACTACAATCAAAGCAGGTTCCAAAGGCTATCTTCCTTGAACTGTTAGCATGGAGGGCACAATGAAGGAGTTTGGGGTGAGGGTGTGGAGGCTGGCAAGGGGAAGGAAGGGCAGGAGGAGCAGATATTACCAGTTTGGGAGCTCCACAACAGGAGGCAGTGGCTTCTCAGGATGTACCTCTGGTGTGCGAGTTTTGGGAGGAGCCTTGCAGGTGAAGACTTCCAAGGCTTCTGTCCCTTCACAGAGCCAACGTGGTCAGCAACTCTGACCGGTTGCCCGCTGTCAGAATGGGTGGAGAGGGCCTGGGGGTGTGACAAGATGGAAGGGAGGTAGTTTCCTCCCAGGTAAGGTGCCGGCCCAGCATAGGGATGGGCCTAGAGTCAGGTTTACTAGGTGGGATCAGGGTGGGTCGAGACCAGGCTGTGATCATTCAGTAACCAACTTCCCTCTTCCCCAGGAGCCCCTGCCCCTTTTCAGGTGAACTTCATATCTCTAGTTAATAATTAACTTGTCACGAGCTCACCAATACCCCACAGAGGGAGAGACAGAGGGAGAGGGAGGAGAGGTAGGGGAGGGAAAGGGGGTCCAGCCCACACCCCAGCTGGCCACAGTCCCATGCTCACCTGGCCCATAATAAATAAGATGAAAGGCACTCCTGATAAATGCCCGTGTCAGGGAGAGATTTTACCTTCACTCAGAAACAATGTAATATCTCGGCTATTACCCAAAATAATTTATCAATGTGTAATAGCTTTGTGCAGACCTCAGATAGGAGGGGAGCTGCGCTATCAGAGATGGATGTAGCCTACCTTCGGCTTTTAATTTTTAATGTTCGCAGCCAGCTTTGCATTAAAGGCCAGGTGTCATATAAAGACTTAATGTAAGAGGGGAGTTCATGAATTCTAATCAAGGGAGGAGCGCTCCCTGGCTGGCGGCTGTCACCCCCTGATGGTCCTTATTGATCTTTTGTTTTCTCCCCTCCTGTTCTTCCAGCTCTACTGGGCTCTACTGTCTCCTCTCCACCCCTCCACCTCACTCCACCCCATCCCACCGTACCCTCCAGCCCAGCCCAACCCTTCCCCTCCCCCACCCTGGGCTCTCCCCTTCCCTCGGTACCTCCTTTCCTTCCACCAGAAGAGGGAGGGCCAGGATGACATAAGCAAAGACTCTGTGACATCTGGGCTTGATGCCCAAATTCAAGACAGCGGGACAGCAGGACTCTTTCTATTTCACTCATTCATTCCTTCATTCCATTTTTGTTTATTTATTAATTTCTTTTTCATCCGTCTCTCCAGAAAGTATTTTTAAGTACTCATGAAGGGCTCACCTCTGTCCTAGGTCCCGTGGACAATGTTAGAGACAAGCAAGATAGTTTCTGCCCCTAGCAAAGTTTATGGTTTTGTTGGCAAAAAAAGTCACTTATACAAATATACATGCGTAAATGTGACTTGAGACAATTATGTGAGATTTCAAAGAGGATCCCTCCCGGACAGCCTTTTAAAATTCGTGCATGTGTGGCACATGAAAAGATGCTCAACGTCGCTCCTCATCAGGGAAATACAAATCAAAACCACACTCAGATATCACCTCACGCCAGTCAGAGTGGCCAAAACGAACAAATCAGGAGACTATAGATGCTGGAGAGGATGTGGAGAAATGGGAACCCTCTTGCACTGTTGGTGGGAATGCAAATTGGTGCAGCCACTCTGGAAAACAGTGTGGAGGTTCCTCAAAAAATTAAAAATAGACCTACCCTATGACCCAGCAATAGCACTGCTAAGAATTTACCCAAGGGATACAGGAGTACTGATGCAGAGGGGCACTTGTACCCCAATGTTTATAGCAGCACTCTCAACAATAGCCAAATTGTAGAAAAAGCCTAAATGTCCATCAACTGATGAATGGATAAAAAAATTGTGGTTTATATACACAATGGAGTACTAGGTGGCAGTGAGAAAGAATGAAATATGGCCCTTTGTCGCAATGTGGATGGAACTGGAGAGTGTTATGCTAAGTGAAATAGGCCATACAGAGAAAGACAGATACCATATGGTTTCACTCTTATGTGGATCCTGAGAAACTTAACAGAAACCCATGGGGGAGGGGAAGAAAAAGAAAAAAGGAGGTTACAGTGGGAGAGAGCCAAAGCATAAGAGACTCTTAAAAACTGAGAACAAACTGAGGGTTGATGGGGTGTGGGAGGGAGGGGAGGGTGGGTGATGGGTATTGAGGAGGGCACCTTTTGGGATGAGCACTGGGTGTTGTATGGAAACCAATTTGGCAATAAACTTCATATATTGAAAAAAAATAAAATTCGTGCATGTGCAAAAAAACAATAATAAATTAAAAATTAAAAATTAAAAAAAGGGGGGGCACCTGGGTGGCTCAGTCGGTTGAGCATCCGACTTTGGCTCAGGTCATCATCTCACAGTTCATGAGTTTGAGCCCCGCGTCGGGCTCTGTGTTGGCAACTCAGAGCCTGGAGCCTGCTTCAGATTCTGTGTCTCCCTCTCTCTCTGCCCCTTTCCCGCTCATGCTCTGTCTCCCGCTGTCTCTCAAAAATGAATAAACGTTAAAAAAAATTTTTTTTAATTCATGCATGCGCAGACATCCAACATGCACTGTCACCTTTGCTGCTGTGCTTTCCCACAGTGTACTTATCACCTGCTATACTATGTAAACTGTCTGTTTATTTTGCTTATGATCTGTCTCCTTCGAGAATGTAGGCATCATGAGGGCAGGAATTTTGGTATACTTTGTTCCCTGGTGTGGCCTTAGTACATAGAACAATCCTCAATAGATACTTCCTGACCGAATTAAGCAACCAACAGTCAAGCTGAGAGGACAAGAACAGAGGTATTATGGTACAGTGGGACGGGAAGGGATGATTGTGGCTTCCAGCGGCAGGTCACTCCAACTCTTCTGCCCATTGTCCTTGCTCTGGAGGACAGAGCTCTAAATGCCCTTGCTCTAAAATGCCCATGTAGCTCCCTCAGCAATCCATACTGTCTCCACCTGGCCCCCGTCCGCCTCTCTTTGCTAGACTCCTCCCAGCTTCCTCTACCTGCCTTTCCACCCACCTGACTCGCATCACAGGTCGCCACCGGTGGGGAGGAGGACGGGGGCTGTGCACCTGGCCGTGAGCTCCTCCAGGATGGGGCAGGGCCTCACGCTTCTCTGGAACCCTGAGCCGGTGCTCGCTTCCCAGCAGGCCAGTTTTTATGTGAGAGGTGCATTCAGGACTAATTTTCCTACAGAAATAGACATAAAGTAGGATCTGCATTATTTCAAATTTTGGACAAACAAGACTTCGCATTGTTTGTATTACCCAGTTGCTTGAAAATGCAGCCGTGCTGTGTAGCTCTGGCAAATGTTGAGTCAAAAGGGGGCAAGTTCCCTCCCGTCCTTTCTGGACCTGCTGTCTCTTCTCTCTGCTAAGGGATCTCCTTCCACTGTTGGTGCAGTCAAGAATGTATGTCTTCTGGGGCCCCCCGGGTGGCTCAGTTGGTTAATCGTCCAACTCTTGGTTTTGGCCCAGGTCATGACCTCGAGGTTCGAGGGTTTGAGCCCCACATCAGGTTCTGCGCTGACAGTGCAGACTGCTTGGGATTCTCTCTCTCTCCCTCTCTCTCTACCCTTCCCCTGTTCATGCTCTCTCTCTTTCTCTCTCTCTCTCTTTCAAAATAAATAAACTAAAAAAAAAAAAGTGATATTCTTAAAAAAAAAAAAAAGTGCACGGTTTCCTCCCTATGGTTCCCTTCTTCTCCTTTAAGACCCAAAAGGTCAGCCTCCTCCTTGAAGTCCTCAGGCACGGTAGGTCCCTCCCTCCTCTGTGCTCAAAGAATTTTGCTTGTACTTTTGTCACATTAGCAGTTGAATTGCTAATGAGTTGCTAGTGGGTCTACCTTCCTTACTAGATCTTGAGTCCTTAAAGGTGGACTCTGTGTCTAACTCATCTCTTTATTTTTTATTTTTATTTTTTTAATGTTTATTTTGAGAGGGAGAGAGAGTGGGGGAGGGGCAGAGAGAGAGGGAGCCATAGAATCTGAAGCAGGGTCCAGGCTCTGAGCTGCCAGCACAGAGCCCGACACGGGGCTCGAACTCACGAACCATGAGATCATGACCTGAGCTGAAGTCGGACGCTTAACCGACTAACCACCCAGGAAACCCAAACTCCTCTCTTTAATCCTAGCACCTTGAATATGAATGAATGAATGAATGAGTGCCCAGGAAACTCCCACAGATATCTCCCAAAGCTGGTGTAAACTTTTAAAAAAATTCTTTTTTAATGTTTATTTATTTTTGAGAGAGAGACACAGAGCATGAGCAAGGGAGAGGCAGAGAGGGAGACACAGAATCGGAAGCAGGCTCCAGGCTCTGAGCTGTCGGCACAGAGCCCAACACGGGGCTCAAACTTGTGAACCATGAGATCATGACCTGAGCCAAAGTTGTAGGCTTAACCAACTGAGCCACCCGGGCGCCCCAAAGCTGGTGCAAACTTTTAAGCCGCTTTCATCAAAATCACTTTTGGAACTTGAACAACAAAACTACCCAGATTCCAGAACCCCACCCCCAACCTTGCTTAGAAAGCCCCTTTGGGATTCTATAGTGGAGCTGGTAGGACCCACCCCTCTAACCTGAGTCTTCATTAGACTCACCCTGGGCAGAAAGGCACATTAGGGATCATTCTGTTCCAGGGTTTCCAATCTTTGCCACCACTGACTTTTTGGATCAGATCATTCTCTATTGTAGGGACTGTCCTGTGTATGATATGTTCAGCATCATCCTGGCCCACTGGGCCAGCCTCTCCCTCCTCCAGTTGTGACAACAAAAATGTCTCCAGATATTGCCATGTGTTCCCAGGGGGAAGAAATCGCCCCTGGTTAGAAATGATTCTGACCCTGCCTGGGGCTCAGAGAGGCTAAATTCTTTGCCCAAGGGAAGTTACACAGCTAAGATTTCAGGAAATAATTGTAGAGCAAGCAACTTTAACCTTTATTTTGGGTTCTTTTCCACTGGCCCCGAGAATTAAGTTGACATAAGACAGGTCAACAGGAGAAAAGCATACAATTATTTAATGCACATGTTACGTGACATGGGAGCCCCCATCAGGAGTGAAAGCCCAAAGAAATGTTGAAACTTACTTGCTTTATATGAGGCCACAACTATGTGGGCAGGCTAAAGAAAGTGGAATTATTTTAACAAGGTCTGTTTGGATAGAATTCTCTGGGTCTCAATTTCTTGTCCTTGATGATAAGAATGTTACTTTTCTACTGGTATTGGAAAGACATCTTTCCTATGGGAATTCATCTCCTGCTTTTAAGAAAAAGAGGGAAAGTCAGAATGTGTTTCTTACATTTGCTGTTTTTCAAGTGCCTTTGACTCAAAATAGTCGCTATGCCAGAGTGGTATATTTTGGAGTGATAGGTTCTGAACTCCTTCATAATCAAAAGTCAAGATGACTATTGTATACAACGGAGATGCATCACAATATTGTTTATAATACCAAAAAACTGGAAGCAGCCAAAGTGAATAAAAACACAAGAATGATTTTTCAAAACTTACTGCACTTTGTATGGTGGAATATTAGGTACGCAGGAAAATAGTGATATTGAAAATTAACTAATGACATAAAAAAATCATTCCAGGTTTAATGAGAAAAAGCAGTTTCCATATCAGGCTCCAGGCTCTGAGCTGTCAGTGCAGAGCCTGATGCGGGGCATGAACCCATGAACCATGAGATCATGACCTGAAGTTGGACGCTCAACTGACTGAGCCACCCAGGCGCCCTTCTCAGTACTATTTTAAAGTTGAATACAGACACAACTTTTTACTATTTTCCAGTGGAAACTTATTTAATTGTTTTTCCTGAAAAATATAATTGTAGTACAAAGTTCAAACAATACAGACTGAAGCATCTGACTGGCTCAGTCAGTAGAGCATGTGACTTGATCTCAGGGTCGTGAGTTCGAGTCCCATGCTGGGTACAGAGTTTAATTAAAAAAAAAACAAAACAATGAAAGTGAAAGTTTCCCCTATACATTCTTCTCTCCGATCATAAGGCCACACAAATATGTAAGGGTTCCCCAGGCAAAGAAAGAATTAACACGGGTTATGCTGACAATCTTTAAGTACACATTTTTTTTTTCCAACGTTTATTTATTTTTGGGACAGAGAGAGACAGAGCATGAACGGGGGAGGGGCAGAGAGAGAGAGGGAGACACAGAATCGGAAACAGGCTCCAGGCTCTGAGCCATCAGCCCAGAGCCTGACGCGGGGCTCGAACTCACGGACCGCGAGATCGCGACCTGGCTGAAGTCGGATGCTTAACCGACTGCGCCACCCAGGCGCCCCATAAGTACACATTTAACCCTGATTTAGTGTAAGCAGAGAGCAGCTGGTACTTACTACTGAACAAAATTATACACCTCTATTCTGAAATAAATCATTTACTGAAAAGGAGAAAGATTCTTTGTTTTCAGCTGCAAAAGATTTGAAACATACAGAAAATTATAGAAAACAATATAAACAAATTCTTTTTTTTTTTAACATTTATTTATTTTTGAGACAGAGAGAGAGCATGAACAGGGGAGGGTCAGAGAAAGAGGGAGACACAGAATCTGAAACAGGCTCCAGGCTCTGAGCTGTCAGCACAGAGCCCAACGCGGGGCTTGAACCCACAGACCACGAGATCATGACCTGAGCCGAAGTTGGACGCTCAACCAACTGAGCCACCCAGGCACCCTGAATTCTTATGTACCTTAGCTCATTTGCTTTAGAACTTTGAGTTTTTAAGAAATGTTATAACGTTATATAGTCTAAGCCTCACTCTCTCATCTTTTTCTCTCTTACTTGTACTCAGAGGAATCTTTATCTTGAAAGTGATATAAATCATCCCCGTGCATTTTTTTTAAAGTAGGCTCCACACCCAACATGGGGCTCAAACTCACAACCCCAAGATCAAGAGTCACGTGTTCCACTGACTGAGCCAGTCAGATGCCCCCCCATGCATATTTTTTAATACATGTAAATTTTAATACATTAAAATAAATTTATATGACATTATATCACCGGACAGTTCCTCCATTCTCTTGCTGAAAAACAGGTTCTTTCCAGTTTTCCCACTATTTCAAGCAATGCCATGTGAACTTCCTTATATACTTTTCCTTGTAAGAGTGATTTCTAAAGCAGCACCTCTCAACTTTTTTATCTCAGAACTCCTTTACAGTCTTAAAAACTATGGAGGACCTCAAAGAGCTTTTGTTTCAGGGAATTATATCTATCAGTAGGGTATCATAGTTAACATTTTATAGATTAAAATGAATTTTAAAGATAATTATTTATTAATTAATTTAAAATAATTACAAACCCATTATATCAATATAAATACCATATTTTTATAGAAAATAAGTGCAGGAAGATAAATATAGTAAGATGAATGACGTTCTTCATTTTTATAAATCTACAAAAACTATATTGTTTGTGTTGAAATTTTTGAGGATAACTTGGCCTCATATAAATACATAATTGGAAAAGGGGATGGTAACGTTCAGATAATTGTGGATATTCCCTGATAATGAACCAAAACTCAACAAGTGACTATTTCTTAAAGATCAGCTGCAATGTGAAATCCGAAACCATCTCAGTGAACTTTTTGTACCCTTACATGAAGATGCATTGATCTCGGGGTGCCTGGGTGGCTCAGGCGGTTAAGCATCTGACTCTTGGTTTTGGCTCAGGTCATGATCTCACGGTTCATGGGATAGAGCCCTGAGCTAAGCTCTGTGCTGACAGCGTGGCGCCTGCTTGGGATTCTCTCTCTCCCTCTGCCTCTGCCCCTCCCCTGCTCTCGCTCTCTCTCTCTCTCAAAATAAATAAACTTAAAAAAAAAAAAGATGCATTGCTCTATCTTGTACTTTGCATACATCTTTAACTCGTGATTTTTGTAACACCATACACTAGTCATTTGGAAAATATTGGTTCACCGAGCCCTGTAGATCTTCCAGATGTTAGCACACTTCATTAGACAATCTCAGAATTTTTCACTTGTTAATATCACCTCTGATCTTCAAAAGCCTGAGTATTAGGAAGCTGTTGTGCTCACAGTGGCAGACCTAAGGGTCCTAAAATTGGAAAGTTCAGGTGTCATTATTGGAAACAAATATTATCAGTTGTTTCTCCTTGACGTGACAGGCTCACTTCAGTTTTGAGAAAATATCTGCCAAATATCCGAAAACCCAAATAACCATAGTTTGTTGGCAGTTCTTTCAAGGAAGAACAGTGCTCCGTGGAACAAGTGGCCAGTTCATCCTTGAGCTCAGTCACATACGTGCTTTCCCTGGGGACCACTGTGCTTGAGGATTCAGCAGAAGGGCTTTATGTGCAATTTCCATTTCATCACGGGGAGTATTATAAAGACAGGGACTCTGGGTCAAGATTTTTAAAAATTAAAAATTTTACTGCTCCATCAAGAATGCTCCTCAGTAAAACGGTTTTCCTCCCTACAAAGTGCACGGCAGCACAGAGTACAAGCAGGGCTGGTATGGTTTAGGGACACCGCCTTGATTCGCACCAGCAGTTTTAGCCACCATTGCTTTTACACCACCAATGCAAATGTGAACACAGCAGAAAAGACAAGTCACTTCTCTTTTAAAAAAAAATTTTTTTTAAATGTTTATTTATTTTTGAGAGAGAGAGAGCATGAACAGGAGAGGGGCAGAGAGAGAGGGAGGGATCCACAGAATCGGAAGCAGGATCCAGGCTCCGAGCTGTCAGCACAGAGCCCGACACAGGGCTCGAAGCCACGAACGTAAGATCATGATCTGAGCCGAAGTCGGACGCTTATCCAACTGAGCCACCCAAGCGCCCCGACGAATGACTTCTTAGTATTATTCTGAAGACATTTTTGACCTTGCAGGTCCCCTGAAGCACCTCAAAGATCCCCAGGAGTCTGGGATTACACTTGGAGCACCGCTGCTCTGGGGTGTCTACCCACAAGACAAACTGCTGGGTGGCCGGGCAGGCACGTTTTACCTTTACTAGTCACTCCCGAATCGCTCTTCTGAGTGTTTATTAACTTTAATCCCACCAGCAATGTATAAGCATTCTCAAGTCCCCATATCCTGGTCATCATTTATAATCCAACTTGTATTTTGCCAACCCAATGGGTATGAAATAGTGCCTCGTCACTGTATTCATCAGGGCATAGAGTTTCAAACATATTTGCAACGGTCTTTCAAATCCGTTCTCTAATCACTCATAGTGAGATGGTGTTTATTACTCTCACTAATAATTGAGGTAATTTACAGAGATACAGATATAAAAGACAGTCTCTTTCAACATATGTTTAAGAGGGCTTTTTTTTTCTCTAGCTTTCATGTTGGCAAAACATTTTCCACTTCTCTTCAATTTCCTTTTGCAATTTTCCAAATGAGAGAGCTTCTGGGGAATGCTATTCTAGGGTTTTTAATCATTTATTCCCTGTAAACACTGCCAGCCCATATGTGATTTGGTTTCAGAATTGCAGCTGATTACGCTGCAGATTTGATCCTTCTGGTCTTGGGGCTGGTGAAAACTGCCTAGTGCAGTTCCATGCACCTCGGTGTATACATTGTTGAAATGCTCCGCTCCATGCAGATTTGTAGATGCTGGTAACACTGTCTGTGCAGGCCTTTGTGAGCAAGAGTTGATCAGTCTCCAATATGGCAACTTCCAGGAGACTTTCCAGGGTGAGTTGGGCTGTGTGTGATTTTCTCTTTACAAGTTGACGGCACAAGCTGTCCCGTCCCCCATGTAAGAAGCAACGCTGTTCTAAGTAGTCGCATGTGGGAGCTGGAATTAATAGGCATTAGTTCCTCTTCCTGTTGGTTTGGATCCTCAGCATCTGTTCATCTAGACTGGGGGTTTGCCAACTTTTTTGGTAATAATCCAGATAGTAAATATTTTAGACTTTGTGGGCTGCATAATCTGTCACAACTACTCTACTCTGGAATAGGGCAAAAGTGGCCATAGATAATAGGTAGCCTGACAAGTATGGCTGTGTTGCAATAAAACTTTATTTACAAAAACAGGAGTAGTTTGTAGTTTGCTGACCTCTGGTTTAGATTGCTTCTTCATTTGGTTCTCTGGAGGAAGACTGCTAATCCTTCAATGTCTATTCTTGTAGTATGATAGTCTATAGTTTACATTTCATATCACTGTATGTGTGTGTGTGTGTGTGTGTGTTTGAATCTTTAATGAAAAAAAGTACATATGAGAAGTCAGAAATGACAATAATTCGGTTAATAAATAAGATTATTATTATCATTACTACATATTATTAGAACACAAATACTCTGAGAGAGCTTAATACAACACATGCCAACTGGACCACGGTGACAATGACATATACATGGCAGTTGTTCCTTTGAGGGCCTCCACTGCTCTCTAGATAAGTGAACTCTAATTGGGCCTGGAAGGCTCCTTGGTGAAAAATCTGATTCCAGCTCTGGAACAAGGAAAGGACAAGAGGAGCCCAAAACACCTCATTGTGCCAGACAATAATGTGTGCCAAAGAATAATGGAGACACAGAAACCATATTGAAGGGATGGCAAAGTCTGGGACAATTTGATCATCAAAATTAATAATAATAGTAATCAATTGTAGCTCAATAAATAAAATAAGAACCCCCCCAATCCATATTGATTTAAATTGATAAACAAGTAAATGAGAAAGAAGGGATAATTTTTCCTTATAGTAGAATGCCAAGTAATAAACACAGAATGGATGATGGAGTTAGAAAATCATCACTAAATGCTAGAACGATAGTGAAATGATGGTGAAACAATGGTGAAAATCTGAGGAGGAGCAGGATATTTTCATAACCTTGAAGTATCTTCCCATAAATGACTTCTTCATTCCAGAGGGAACTTTGGTGACTTTACAATAGAGAAAGCTAGTGGACATCTTCTTACCAAATGATCAAAGTTGATACCACTAATATTGGGGCAAATCAACATCATGTGCCTCCTGATATGATGCACTGAAAAGAACACAACATTGTTTCTGTGAAATTCCTGTCCAAATGCATCCATTCCATCTAATCATGAAAAATAAAAAAAAACATCAGACAAACCCAGAATGAAGGACTACAAAATAACTGGTCTGCTCTCTTAAAAAATAATGTCAAGATCAAGAAATGCAAGGAAAGGCTAAAGAAATATTACAGATCAAAGGAGATGGAAAGAAACATGACAGTTGGATGCACTCTGTAATCCTGTAGTCCTGAGTCCTGGACAGAGGAGGAAAGACAGCTAGAAAGGATACTAAAGGGACCATTGATGTAATGTGAATATCAACTGTGAATTCAAGGATGGTGTTGTATCAATGTTAAATGATTTGATAATTATGATGTTACACGATTTTAATAATTATGCTAAGGTTATGTGAGAGAATGTCTTTGTTCTTAGGGAAAAAACACTACAGTATTTAGGATGAAAGAAAAAAACTGCTTCTGGTAAGATGAGGAAATACCTCATGAACCAAAGTTGGGCTTTAAAATCAAACACTTCATAAGGCTGATCTAAGGTGATGGTACCTGGGAGTGTGGCGGTGGTTTCTGGCTAATATCATGCCTTGGATTACTAGACCCCGCAGATATTATAGACCATTTACTATAATTACTATGTATTTTATAATCAGGAAAAAAGTAATTTTTTTTAAAGCTTGGGAGGGTATTCCAGGTAGAAGGAAAGAAACTGAGCAAATTTATAGTGGTGAGATATGCAAGTGGTTTGAGGTTCAAAATATGTCAAGGCTGTAGCAGATACATTGTGGAAAAATAAGACTACAAAGTCTTATAAAAATAAGACTGAAAAGTTACAGTCAGATTACAAGGGATCTTAAATGTCATAGTAAGGAGTGTTAATTTTCTTCAAGGGCAAAGGGAAGCCATTGAGATCTATCAAACAGAAAACTGACAAAGAGCTGAACTTTGGGACAATGACTCTGGTTGCATGTTCAGGTGGGATTAGAAGGTGTAGAACCTGGATTTGGAGAGATTTTTGCAAAAGGTGGGTGACAATACACTTATTTAGTCAATCTGGGAGCAGGGAAACAGGAGGAGAAGGGCATAGAGTCATCTGCCTTGAGTTGCTCTTTGAGGCTAGCAGAGCAATGGACTTATCCAATGGACTGAATGTTTGTATTCCCAGCCAAACTCGCATGTTGAAGTCCCAATCCCCAAAGCAATGGTATGTGCAAGTGGAACCTCGGGGAAGCAATTAGGGTCAGATAAGGTCATGAGAGAACAGCCCTCAGGATGGGATTAATGTCCTTATAAGAAGAGGAAAATCCCCCTCTCTCTGCTCATGGGAGGACACAGCAAGAAGGCGGCCATCTACAAACCAGGAAGAGAACCCTCACCAGATGCCGAATCTGCCGTCAACTTGATCCTGGACTTCCAGCCTCCAGAACTGTGAGAAATAAACGTTGCTTGTTAAGCCCCAAGTCTATGTTCTTTGTTACAGCAGCCCCAGCAGACGGAGACAACTCGTCAGGGGGAAGAAGTGGACATGGCAGGACACAAAGAACTTCAGGAGGTACCTGAATCTAGGGGGCGGGAGGGGAAAGAAGAGCCAGCGAAGGAGACGTGAGTGATTAGGGATGAAGGAGGAGAGCCAGGAGGGGGCAAGGTCATAGACCTATGAGATGAAGTGTCACAAAGGATGAGCAAGAGGTGGGCAGCAGGTGTGAGTGCTGCTGGGCAGCTGGGGGTGGTGGTTGTGTTGTTGCTGATGCTGTAGCATCCCGTTCAGCAGAGCAGGAGAGGAGAAGCCAGACTGGAAGGAGGAAATCGAGGTGCCGGGTGAAGGCTACTGAAGAAGTTTGAAAAAGTTTGGTGGCGTTATGAAAGAGGAAGGTGAGAAGGTAAAACTTGAGGAAAATGGGGTTGAGGGATGTTTTGATTCCCTTTTGGGGCTGGAGCAGACCCCCCTCCCTGCGGCTCTGAAAGACTCTCAGAGGGCAGGCACACCTCCTTGGGTCAGGGAGACCCCCGGGTGGGCACAGCCACCTCATTCTGCCTGAGGGAATGACGGAGTGGTGTCACGGTCATAGCCAATGTCCCCTTGTACTTGGTTACCAATATGGATATTCTAAATCACCAGACATCTCAATTACAGACAAAGACAGGATACCTCTACAAGAAGACATTAACGAAGAAGAAAATAACAGGTGTAACAAGCAGAAAAACAGTGACAAATGCACATCATACATAGGCAGTGACAAGAAACAAATTCAGTGTTCCCATCTCCTCACACAGGAGTCTATTGGTCAAGGATGTCTTTTCATTGTCTACAATTCTATGTTCCTTTAAAAATTTCACTACCTAATTGTGATAATAATGATAATGGTAGGGGCACCTGGGTGGCTTAGTTGGTTAAGCACCCAACTTCGGCTCAGGTCATGATCTCATGGTTTGTGGGTTTGAGCCCCACATCCGGCTCTGTGCTGACAGCTCGGAGCCTGGAGCCTGCTTCGGATTCTGTGTCTCCCTCTCTCTCTCTGCCCTTCCTTCACTCACGCTGTCTCTCTCTCAAAAATAAACATTTAATTTGTTTTAATGAAAACAGAAAGAATCCTAACACATGGAGGGAGTGGGGGGCTCCTGTCTTTCCCCGGTGCCCTAGGGTTTCCCTGAGCTGACCCGGAAAGACTGCCTCTTTGAAGAGACCTGGCCACACTCCAGCCCAATGAATCCATCGAAGGTCCTGTTTGCAGAGAGAGAGAGAGAGAGAGAGAGAGAGAGGACAAGGCCTCACCATCCCTCCCAGCTCCTAGCATTCCTGCCTCTGCTCTGGCTGTGTGCCAGCCAGGGTCCTCCTCCCCTGGGGGTGGGTGGTACAGCTCTAGACAGTTGACAGGCGGCATGGCCCTGAGCTCACTGAAGGTCCTTGGTGTCCCTCTGATCCCCTTCCCAGGTCAGGGCCACAGGGACAACACCTCCCAGGTACCTGCAGGTGCCCGATGGTCCCGGCTTCTCTAATCGGGGTCTCTGGCTGTCGAGTCTGTTGCTAACACGGTGACTCTAACTGCCGTGTACTACAAATTAATTCATTCCTTTAGGCCTTGCTGTTCGGTAACTGGCTGTCACAGCGATCGCCCCAGGAGCTAATTGAGAGTTGCGATCCGTGGCAGTATTTCCATTAGCAGCATAATGACAGCAGCCACCGTGCACACGCAAATACACATGGAAGCAAAAACACATGGGTACATGTATACACACACACACACACACACACACACGCTAAACATATACACACACACACAGGTGCCAGGCACACTAACACATATTCATCTGATTAGCCCCAGTGTGTTAGCACAGAGACAACTGGAAGGTCATGCTGCCAGGGCTGCCCGTAGTTTGGGAGCCCCCGTAAGAGGATGTGGACATGACACCCTGGGGGTGGGCCTGCGGGCCACTGCCAAGAGTGCAGGAGCTCACGCTGCTGAGCCTGCTGCCCAGGTGCTGGGGACCTGGCTTCCTCAGTTGACCTCCTTTGATCAGGGGGAGGAACTGGGTGGTGACCATGCAGAGACCCCGAGTGTGTGTGCACAGGCACAGAGGCTGGGACGGATAAGGAACAGGATCAACGGTTCTCATTCCAACCAAAGTTCACTGGGCCATCTCCTCGTGCTGCAGATGCAGGAGTTGGTGACCCTCAAAAGCCATTTGGCTCTAGGTCAGGCACCGTTATGGGCACCCAGCTGCCCTAGGCTGGATCCCCCCCAGGGAGAGGCAGAGATGGGACGAGAGTGTGCTGGTTGGCTGGGATATGACCAGCAGCCCCAGGACAGGAGAGGGCTATTGGAAGTGGGGAGGGAGATGAGGCAATGCGTGTGTGTGTGTGTGTGTGTGTGTGTGTGTGTGTGTACATGTACCTATGGGGGAGTGTGTGAGCCAGTCTCCCCTTCTGGAGGCAGAACAGGTGGGGTATTTGCCCTCCATTCCCAGCGGTTATTAAGGAGGGTCAAGGGTTGCTCCCAGGGGAGTCAGCTCCCTGGTGCTTCCAGCCTAATGCTGTATAGACCTAAACATGCTTCCTCAGCCAACAGGTACTCAGCGAGTACCTGCAGGGTGAGTACACAGAGGGTGCAGAGAGGAGGGGTGAGCGCACAGAGGGTAGGCCACACTAGCAGCCTTTTCCTCAGTGGCGCACAAGACAGACCCAGTCTCTTTCTCTAAGAAGCTTGTTTCAGATGAACCAGACCAGGGCATCAAGTTCAGGAGTCAAGTTCAGGAGTCAGGACAGCAGTGGTTCAGAGCCAAGCCCTGGCATCCAGTGAAGCAGGGTAGAGGATGGCTTTGGCCATGAACCCCTCCGCTTACTGGTGCTCCACCAGGCCCCGACCCAAGGCCTCTGTGTCTCGTTCTATACCATCTCCAGCCACTCCCCTGCACCTCCAGCTTCAGCAGCATCTGTAGACAAGAGACCCCCACTCAGGTAACTCTAATCCAGCCTCCCCTCCAAGCCCTAGTTTGTGTGTCCGACTCCCTATCTGACACCCCCACTTGGAAGTTGTGAAGGCATAAGACACTAACATGGTCAAAACCAAACTCACCGGTCCCCTCCTCCCCAGACACCTGGTCCTCTGTAATGTGTCCCATCTCGGGACGGGGCAGCCATTCCATTCTCAAGCTGGAAGCCTAGGACCCAGCCAAGACACCTCCTTTCCCATGTCACTGATGGCCCATCTCTACCAGGTTTTGTTGATTTTACCTCCCTCTTGTATCTCCACTGCCACCAGTCTAATCTAAGCCCCTTCCCAGGCAAATACAAGACAGGCACTCAAAAAATATCTGATGAGGCACCTGGGTGGCTCAGTCGATTAAGCATCAGGCTCTTGATTTTGGCTCAGGTCATGATCTCACAGTTTGTGAGTTCAAGCCCCAAATAGGGCTCTGTGCTGAAGTGTGGAGCCTGCTTGGGATTCTCCTCTCTCTTTCTCTGCCCCTCCTCTCTCTCTCCAAATAAATAAATAAACTTAAAAAATATATATCTGATGAAGGCTCTACTCTACTCTACCAGGGGCCTGCAATGACACTCCACAGGGGCATGCCATCCACTTCTTAATCTGGGTTGTTCCATAGATAAACAAAAAGAAGCATTCCAACCAAACAAATTATAAAGCCCAGTCTGGTGGATCTATTCTAAGTGAATTATAATTAATAAACTTTCTGTACTAGTGATAGAAAATATGACTCAAACTCATGGCTCAAGCAAAGTAAGGAAGAGAGGTGGTGGTAATTTAATGACTCAGATAACTAAAAAGACCAATAGTAGAGCTTCAGGCAAGGCTTGATCTAGGGGCTACTGAGAACATCAAACCCCAATTTCTCTCTGTTGATCTTTTGATTCCACTTTTTCTATGTGAGTTCCATTCTCTGGGAAGTTCTGACCTCACAATGGCAAAGTGGCTGCTAGAGGTCCAAACTGCAGGGTTGCAGGTTCAAAACTAGAAGAAAGAATTCTCCTTTTCTGTACAAGTTCAGGGAATCACTGTGATTGCATTAATTTGAAGCATGTGCCCATCCACCTTTGTGACCAGGGGGATTGAATATGTTTATTGACCAGGCTCGGAAGCCTCGGATGGGGCCCTATATAGTCTAAGAGTAAGGAGGACACATCTCCAAAAGGGGATCCAAGAGCTATGTACTCAAAGAAGGGAACTGGAAGCCCAGGGCAGAGACCACAGACAACAAATACTCACTATTAATACATACTGCAAACAAGAGGATGCTTTGCCCGGGACCAGCAGGACCCTTGGATGGAAGGCCACGGGAGCTGGTTAGTGCAAGCCATTAACTGTGCTGCAGTCATCTGAAAAGAGCTCTGGGCATGAATCACCTGCTCCAAAGTCTACTACACAGGTGCAAGGCCACATCCTGCATGCATGTGATGCAAGGATGGGGGTGGGGGAAGGGCCTGGGGTCATTCTGCTTTCCCCAGGATTCCACTTACGGATCACAGTGCCTCTCATTTCGTGAACTGGGCTGAATAGCGTGCCTCCCAAAAGTGCATGTCCGCCTGGAACCTCAGAATATGAACTTATTTGGAAATCGGGTCTTTCCAGATGTAATTAGTCAAAATAAAGTCATACCGGATTGGGGGTACCCTAGATCCTATACAACTGATGTCCCTGTAAGAAGAGGAGAGGACCCACAGGGACACAGACATGCAGAGAAGAAAGCCATGTGGCGACAGAAACAGATCAGAGTCAGCCAAGGAGTGCCAAGGGTTGCCAGCAGCCACCAGAAATGAAGAGCTGGGAGGGAAAGATTCTTCCCTAGAGCCTTCAGAAAGAGCATGGCTCTGCTGACACCTTGACTAGGGACCCCTGTCCTCCACAGCTGTGAGAGAATATATTTCTGTTGTTTAAGCCCCCTCATTTGTAGCAGCCTCAGGAATCGAACACTCTTGGGCTGGCCTTGCTGTCCAGCTCCATTTCCTAAATAGCCACCCTCTCAACCACTGCAGACACAGGCAGGCATTTTGGTGCGTAGCAAACATTTTTGGAAGTTTGGAGGAGTTTTATTTGGTCACATCAGCAACCCAATGTGACCCTCATGACACTCTGGTGCCCTTTTCTCCCATCTGCCTTTCCTCCCAAGTTCCCTCAGAAACTCAACTCCCTCAATTTATTGTGCAGGATGATCTAGGCCCCTGGTTGTCCTTGCTCTGGGCTCACCTGACCCTCCGAAGCCCTCTGCTGAGCTCTGCAAAGACCAGTTAGTTACTACAGGCCTCACTGCTCAGCCACAGAAAACACGGCAGGTGTTTGGACCTTTCTGTCTTTCTCCTCTTCCTCTCACAGGTCTTAGCTAGAGGAAGAAAGGAATAGAGAGCTTTATTTCCTTACTCATTTGAATGATTCTTTCCTCCCTAGAAAGCAGAAACAGTTATACTCTGTTTGGTTTTAAGTAGCTTTTTTTAAGAAAAAAACAAAAAACCCCACCAAGCCTAGGAAGGCCATGTCTTCTGCCATGGGGTACAGGGCCACGACTGATCTTTAATTAGCTTTGGTGACCCTTTATCCACATGGATCCACCTTGGCTCCAAATCGTGCCCCATTCCCAACTGCCACAGAGAGATAGGCCATCTTCCCAGCTCCTGCTGGAGGACCTCGCTCCCCGATCTGTGGCCGTTTTGATGGTCAGAGCAGACGGACATCTGCTCTGGGATCTCAGAGTCCATCGAGTGAGGAAACGGAGGCTCAAGAGGAGAGGGACTTGCCTGGGGCCGCCCAGCAGGTGGCGAGGCAGCTGAGACCAGAACAGGGTCTCTTGTCTCTTTCAGCCTAGTCTGCTGCAGACAACCTGCTGTCCAGCTGTTTTAAAGCACTCTCCTTGCCTGTTTGCTAAGGTTTTCTCAAATTTCCCCATTTAAACTTGATCTCAGATTGTCTCCATAGGGCTTTGGTTAACGTGTTAAATTCTGGGACACCTGGGTGGCTCAGTAGGTTAAGTGTTTGACTTCAGCCCAGGTCATGATCTTGCGGTTGGTGAGTTCATGCCCCGCATTGGGCTCTGTGCTGACAGCTCAGAGCCTGGAGCCCGCTTCGGATTCTGTGTCTCCCACTCTCTCTGCCCCTTCCCCACTCGGGCCCCATTTTTAAAAAATGTTCACGCACTGCCTCAAAGGTAGCATATTGTCAGCATTTGGCACTATAGTAATAGTAATTCATTACAAGGATGATAGCTCACACATTTAGCCTTACAGAGTGCTTTTCCATATAACTCAACCAGCAACTATTTTGTCCCCCAGAGGATATCTGGCAATGCCTAAAACCAGTTTTGATTGTCACAACTGGGAGTTGCTACTGGCATCTAGTGGGTAGAAACCGGAGACACCGTGAAACATTCTACCAAGTACAGAACAATACCCACGACAAAGAGTTATCTAGCTTAAAACGTTAGTGGTGTGGTTGTTAAGAAACACTGCCATAGATCATGTCATTTAGTCCTCCTACAACCTTCCAAAGTGGAACGTTCCAACCTGGGTGCCAGGGGCGCCAATGGGTTACATACACACAGTGAAACCTCCCCTTCACCCTTGAGGCAGACAGGTAGGGCCCAGGAGCACCCCAGGCCCACTTGCATCTGGCTATTTACAGACTCCTGCTCTTGCAAAAGTGGCCAGAGCTGAGGAGGAAAGTGCTTAGCAAGTGTTCTCCAGTCTCTCGCTTGGAGTGAAATCCCTATTCCAAAGGGAAGTCAACTGAGACCCAGGAGGCCTGTCAGTTACAAAGTCACACAATTAAGTCCTGGTTCCAGGATTAGGGAAAAACCAAAGCAGAATTTTTTGATGCTCACCATGTAATATAAAGAATGAATGACAATTGCTATTTTGTGAATAAAGAAATTATTGCTGAGATTAATTTAACCAGGGTCATATAGGTCATAAGTAGAGAAAATGGATTCAAACTCAACACCTGTCCTATTCCAAAGCTTGTGCCTCTCTCCCAACATATAACAGGTGTTGGGTCTTACTCCCCTCGTGGCTGAGCTCAGCATAACACGCGGTACACAAAAGGCGCTCGATAAATACTTGTAAAGTGAACAGAGCCATCGCTCTTTCCATCCTTGGCTTAGGTATCCAGATTGAGGACTACTGGATACCTCTGAGTGAACTGGCATTTCCCACAGCAACTCTTGCTAGAACTCTGTCTCCACCAACCTTGCCCCTCCTTTCCAAGGTAGTAGGTAGGATGGAAAGAAGATGAGGCTACATGCCAGGAGGCCTCATTGGACTTCTGTCTCTTTTTCTAGAATGTTAAGAGAGTTGAAAAGATCATAAGACCCCTTCTGAGGTTGGCCGAATAATGGTACCCAAAGACGTCCTGTTGTAATCTCCAAGAGATGACTAATTTCTCTAATGGCTACCTATTGGACACCTACCAAGGCTGGCACTGATATAGACACAAGAGGAGCAGTGGTGAGCAAAGTAAGATAAGCCCCTGCTTTCGGGGAGCTTGTCCCCCAGCATGGAGGGGCCACTGGGGCTGCTGACAACAATCCAAATATGTGCACAAGGCTTTATGGTCTTTGGCATTCCTCAGTAGCCACATGTATGCTGAGGTCCAGGCAGGGAAGCCACCAATTCCCTCACTGGAACCTGTGAGTCAGGTCCCCCTCTGGAGGGACACATGCTCGATCCAATTGATAGAGGATTTCCACACATAAAATGTCACTAAAGATAAGCTCACAATCCAAAATTACAAAACTCACAAGGAAATAATACACTATGAGAGAATGATGGCAGATATAAGAGATGATAAGTTCAGATCCCCAAGAAATTCAGGTAAAGAGACTATAGGCACAACCCCGTGAATATCCTAAAATCTACTCAATTGTACTCTTTAAAAAGGTGAATTTCACGGCATGTGAATTATATCTCAATAAAGCTGTTATTCAAGAAAAAGGCCACAGTGTGGAGACTATCATATACATAGGTTTAAAATGACTAAAATCACATTATCTTCCTGTGGGGATTATTTAAGAATTAGAGAAAATGTATAATTGGCACAAAATAAGCACCCAGTAAGTAGTATCAGTTATGATTATTCAGTGCTTATGAATTTATCCTCATTTCCACATTTCCTAAGCTCCTTATCATCTATCAAAATGTACCTGTGCAGTGTCCCCATTCTTTTAGAGCCTTAGCACCACATTCTCTCAATTCTAAGACACCAACAATTGTAACACGTGCCATCAATTCCATAAAACTTTTCTTAACTAAAGCAATATATCAAATGAACTTATCTCTTCTAAGTTGCATTCTAATTCTGGAAATATTAAGATGAGAAAAACACATTTAAATTTATAGTACTTGATAAAGTTATTTGTGGTAATGTGATAATGGATGCCACTGAGCAGCTGACATAATGTTTTTTGGCTCTAAATCCTACATCATCGAAAGGCTGGCAGCCAGAGGCTGGCAATGTTAGAGGCTGGAGCATGAGATGAGTGTCACGGCCGTGATGTTTGTCCCCAAGGCAGTGGAGCCCACAGGCCTGAAGCAGAAAGGGAGACAACTCAACAAGGGAAATTGTTTTTGTAGCACGTAGGCTGCATTGGCTCAGTCTTCATCTTCCTATCAAGGACGTGATACTTACTCAGTGTTTGGTGTCATCGCCTACATGGGGCCTCTCCTGCCTCCTGGGTCTCAGTTTCCCAAGCTATACGACTCTATTAAGGAACAGGACTCTATTTTCCAATGGACCACAACAAGTAGAGGCTTATTCGGCTCAAAGCTCAGCAGGATTGAGTTCTCTTTCTTCCTCACCCCTCTTTGTTCTTCCCCGTGAGAGGGGATAAAGTCTTCAACAGAGAGTATTGTGGCCAAGGACAGTGCCCAATCTGAAGGTTTCAAGGATCCACTACTGGCCAGGACCACAAAGCTGGGACCTGTAAGGAGGGAAGAAGGGAAAAGAAGTAAAGGGGCAGGGAGACAAGGAAAGAAAGGATTTGCAGGTGCCCATACATGGCTGATTTTGACCACCCCGGAAGATCATATAATGGTGGTGATTTAACAATGGGATTTAATGATGCATAAAATGCTATCACAGAAGTAAATGTGAAATTCAACCTCCCTTCACCCACGATGATGGAGCAAGAAAGCTTGGGTCATCAAGACAAAGGGTCTCATATATATGCCAATGTCTCTTAAACTTTGGCATATACGTGAATCACCTGAGGAGCTTGTCAAAAGGCAGATTCCGATTGAGGAGGTCTGGGGTGGCACCTGAGATTCTGCATTCCTAACGAGTGCCCAGGTGATGCCAATGCTACTGGTCTCTGAACCATACTTTAGTTGGCCAATATTCTACCATATTGGACTGGACCAATATTCATTCATTCAGTCAGTTATTCAACAAATACTTGTTGAGCACCTACTACAGGCCACACAATGAATATTCCAAGTGCTGGAGATACCAAATAGGAAAGACCAAACAGAACATAGAGCTTACATTCTAAATGACAATATGGGATTGAATTAATGATGGAAGCTTGTGTGTGGTGCAATGTAGCAATGAAGATGTAACAAAACCACATTTCTCATGTGACAATTTATCTTGCCAACCCAAACTCTAATCTTTGTTCATTGAAGGAGAGGGCAGGAAGCGGTGGGAGAAGAGAGGGGATCCTGGCCACTCAGGAGTGTTTCTTAAACTCTCTGGTCTTCAGGTTCTTTTAAAGAGGAGCTTACGCTAACTTTACACTATCATCGTGAGGCACTTGATATATGGCGACTGCTATCATTTTATTATTACCGGCCAAAGTGTGAAAATGCAGCTGCTGGAGTCTGTGTCTCCCCTGCACCCCCACCTGGAGTTCTCCATCCTCCCCCACCACCCTTGCCTCCTGGAGCCACAAGGCTACCCTGATGAGCTGTGCAGCTTACTGTGAAATGCGTTGCATTTTCTCCCCAGCTGCCTCCTGATTGCAGTATTTACTTTTAATCTCCTGTGCCTCAATGCCCGATAAAAACTTTGTCACATTAGATGGTGACAGATGGGGGAAAGAAGGGGGGTAGCCCTGCGAGGGAGCATCGGGGGCTGCGCAACAATCCTTCACCACGCCAATTACGTCCTTCGGTGCTCCCCGGCATGGGCACCCATGTCAACGCAGAGGGAAATGGAAAAGCATAAATAAAGACAAAACCAGGCTCGGCGAGGCTTTAATCTGCAGAATAACATTTCTCATTTGTGTGAAATATCACTGGATCCTCTCCCTATGCTCCAGGAGGCACACATGATTGCACACGCACACACCCTGAGGGAGACAGGGGTTCCCAGCCCCCTGTGGGGAGTGTTAACTATGTGCCACAAGGCTTGGAGCTGGGTTAACCCATCCCATGTTCCCAACTGGGCTGTCAGGAATGCTTGCTCCTTCCAGTAGGCATTCGAGGGGAAGAAGGGAGACAGAAACTGGCAGAGAGGGGAATGTAAATGGTTAAGAAATTATCAGGCTGGTGATCAGAATCGGTTCTGCTTTCACAATAGTGGGATGATTCTTTCATAATAGTACCTGTGATGGTGCTTAACACTTTCCAAACCTCTTCTTTCACAGGTAAACTTCTTGATCCTCAACAATGCTGTGAAGCAATTAAAAACACACCCTCCTAAGTTTTCAAAACATGTCTGTTTTTTCTCTCTCTCTCTCTCTCTCTGTGGAGGTGTGGACTAACTTCCTGGTTGCCCTAGGGCTGGGGGTGAGAAACGGAGGGTTCCTCCTGGGCCCCTCTTTGTTCTCCAGAACCTGGTGTGTGCGTGAGAAGGGAGAGACAGAGACAGAGACAGAGACAGACATGACAGCCCGGCTGACTATTTAGCTAGAAGACAAGACCTCAAGTAAATTGGGGTGACTCCATAATATTATTCTTAATGAACTACATATTTCTATGTTTAACAAAACTACCCACAGTTTCCTCTCATGTAGGCTCAAGTTTTCTCAGACAATCCTTTTCTTGCCTTCCTAAGATCCTGAGTTCAAAGGCCCCTCCAGGATTGGGACTTGAGTCCACGTGTATGGGGTCCACATGGAGATTCCAGATAAACAACACCCATGCGGTGTTTCTCAAAGTGTGACCGGGAGACGTGCGACACAAGAAGCTGGGGTACTTGCTCAAAATTCAGGTTCCTGCGGCTTCTGTGAGAAGCGTTCCTCTTTCTCAATGGTGGTCTTCCCACCAAAGTCCAAGAACTGGGTCCCACTGGTTCCCGTTTTTCTGGCTTGAGTCCTGTGCTGCCCAGAACCAGCCGTATGGCCGGAGGTGGGGGCAGGGCTGGAACCCTCTGTCAGGCGAGACAACTGGACAAGGGTGTTTTCCAAGAGAAACTGACAGCCATGAGAGACAGATTTTGAGTCCACAAAGGAAGCTTTTTCCACAACGACAGCTGACCAGTATCTGATAAGCTCTGTGCTAAGGAGTGAGCTCCTGGTTCCTGGGAGTCCTCGAGCAGACACCGGCTGACCAGGAATCAGGTTTGCTGCAGGGAGCTAAGGAGCTGGAATAAATGAGGGCCCTGCACTAGTCCTGTATGGCTGCTGTAACCAGTGACCACAAGCTTTGTGGCGTCGAACAACACGGACATACTATTTTACAGTTCCGTAGGTTAGAGATCTAACGTGAGATGCACTAGCCTAAAATCCAGGTGTCAGCAGACTGTGGTCCTTTCTGGAGGCTCCGGGGAGGATCTGCTCCTCGCTTTCCCCCTTATTGAGGCCACTTGCATCCCTTGACCTGTGGTCCCCTCCCTCCATCTTCAAAGACGTCATGGCCAGCTGAGTCCATTCCCCATCACCTCTCTCTGACCTTCTCTTCTGCCTCCGGCTTCCACGTGGAAGGATCCCTGTAATCATATTGGGCCATTCTGGATAATCCAGGACAATCTTCCTATTTTAAGGTCAGCGACCTTCATTTCATCTACAGCTTTAGTTCCGTTTTGCAACGTACTGCAACAGAGTCCCAGGTTCAGGGGATGAGGATGGGGACATCTTTGAGGGGCCTTATTGTGCTTACCCTCGCACCTCCACTCCCTTCCTGGCCAGGGATTCAGTGGTCCTATAACTGATTGGATCACTGGGTCTTTTCGAGCAGGGCAGAGCCTGCGACCCAACCGGGTACAACAGTAACACCCTTCAGATGTGCCCCCCGGCCCCCCAGAGCACAGCACATGTGATTGTTTGCTTTGAAACCAGAAGGCAGGTTACACAGTAATTACCTCTTTGTCTATTAGCAGCAATTACACTCAAGTCAGTAGGAGGTCCAGAATGACTGTGGACGTGAGCTCTTTCTCAGGAAATGCTATTAAGGGTAACTAAAAAGTTGTTATACAGCACTTGAAATTATAGTGTCCCCTGCCTGAAAAGATCCCTGCCATCTCCCAGAGAGGGGAGAGAGAGTGAGGCAGCAGGTGGGTCGTGGGGAAGAGCCTTCTCCCCCTGAATCCTCATGATCCCTTGAAAGTTGGAACGATCTGGGCCTTGGTAGTGCCCAAAGGTGGCAATCTGTAAGAACAGCTATTCGTTGCTCCTTCCTGGGTGACAGGCATAGAACTGGGGCTTTATGCACCCCAGAGCCAAGTTCCTGAGTGACGCTCACTCCTCAGGGCGTTCCAAGGCTGAGAGGAACACCGAATCTGTGTTTCAAGGATGGAGGTGCTGAGGCCTCCAGGGATGGGGCTAAGCGGTCCAAGTGGGAGTTGGGAAAGGTGTTCTGGCCTCAGCCTGCCAGAACCATCCCACGCCAGCCTCATGTCCTTGGCAAATGCATGGAGTGAGAAACAGCACTGAGCAGGGGAACTGCCAGAGAGAAGCTTGTTTCTAAAGCATGCAGTTTGGAGAAGAGGGAGGCTGGCTGGTGGCCGCAGCCCGGGTGTGGAGGGGCTTCGCCTCTTATGTTTAAGAGTTTACTCTGTCGTCATCAGGAACCAGTGAAGGGATGGGTAGGGACATGGTTTTACTCTTTAGACAGATCTTTCTGTTGGCTGTATAGATAAGGGGCCAGCAAACTTTTCTGGGAAAGGACTAGATAGTAAATATTTTAGGCTTTGCCGGCCATCTGCTCTCTGTCACAATCACGGAACTCTACTGTTGTGTAAAAACAGCCAAGACCCCATGTAACTGAAGGAGCATGGCTCTGTTCTGATAAAACTTTATTTACAAAAGCAGGCTGTGGGCCAGATTTTCCCCACAGGCCATGGTTTGTCAACCCCTGGTCTAGATGATGGATTTGAAGAGCATGTGTATTCTATGTTCCTGTAACTCATGTGGATTCCCATCCGTTGCTCTTTTATTCATTGGCGTATTTAAATGGATCATTGGACTGGTGCAAATGACAATTAACAGTGATAGCAATTTATCATATTAATATAAGTTTTATAGTTTGCAGAGTTCTTTCATATAAGCTATTTCACATGATCTGTCCATAATGTGGGCACATAAAGACTCAGAGATGTTAAGTGACTTGCTCAGAGTTGCACAGCTCATAAGCAGTTTGTTTCTGTTTAAGAGCAGTTTTGTCAAGGGTAGCATATCCCAGCTCCATGTTTTCCTTTCATTAGTAAGAAAATGTGACACTTGATTGAGCAGTTCATTCTTTGGAGATGTCGTAGGATGGCAGGAAGTCCTACCCAGTTTCTAAATTCCAGAAAGCAGACTAGAGAGCAAGGGTGGGTCTCAGGCATGGGGCTGGGCTACACAGTGGGGAAGGTCTTCAGGATTGTGGCTATGCCTCCTCTCTCTCTCTCTCTCTGCACCAAGCCAAGAGGATGATTGCTCTCAGGAGGATGACAGCTGTATCCAGAAATTCAGCTCCTGGAACGTGGCTTCAGAAAGATGATGTTGATTGACATGGGCCAGGCTAAAGGAATATGGAGTCGAATAAACATACAGAGGAGGGGGTTGCAAACCATTTCCTGGAGTGGCAGGAAGCCTGGCATTTCAGGCCCAAATTCAAGACAATTAATATTAAATGAATCCCCTTTCTCCTGCCCCTCTGCATGTTAGGAACCCAGTTCATGATAATGGCTCCTTGTGTATGAGGGGTAAGTGTTGGTTATTCCAGTGACCAGGTTTCCACATTGGCATTTCGTGGGTGTGTCCAGGGAGACTGGCGTCCAAAAACACACAGGGTAACCCTGCACAACAAAGACTGTCTCCTATCCCATGTGAATTTTGGACATTCCACTGGATATCCATGTACGTGAAAAACCTGATTTGAGTGATCTGAGTCTGGACCTAACGGTGTCTTACATGTAACACATAAAGCAATTTTTTGCAAAGTTTTAATATCACCAAATTTTCCAGCAGTTCATTTCTTGTGTATCAAGGTGAAACTAGACTTTGTTTTGTTCAGGACCTTGCCAAGAATTGCTCACCGTTTCAGAAAAGGAAATCACAAAATGGGGACACCACTCATAGCATTTTGCTTGTCTGGAAGGATGTATCTGTCTGTATTTGAAGCTGTCAAATTCACAGTGAATCTACAAATAGGTGCAAGCATCCAACTTCTTTTTAAAACTTTTAGCTCATATTTTGAAATACGTATGGACTCAAAATAAGCTGCAAAAATAGTACAGAGAAGTGTCATATACCCATCACCCAGCCTCCCCCAATGGAAACATCTTACCTAATTATATAGTTCATTATCAAAATCAGAAAACTGATTGGCACGATATGATTAGACTGTAGACCTGACTCAGATATCTCCAACTGACTCTTCCTTTATGTTGGCTTATGCCATTGATTAGGTTAAAATATAAATGGTTTTGTTATAAATTATTTGGATTTTATTTTTCTTTATATTACACCTAAAGTCACTTTATTTTTTACATAAGTCACATATTTTTTTACATAAATGACTTTTATTTCTTCCTTACATTACACTTGGACTCATGATGTTATAGTTTAATTATGCATTCAAGTAGGTTATATTATTTATGGATTTCCTGTTAGAGTGGTAAAGGAAGCAGTAAAATATTTGGTAGAAGACAGGGGTAGGGGGTGAAGAACTTATCGGGTCAATGTCAAAACTGGCACCCTAACCATCCCCGTGCTCTTGCCTTACGCTGCTGGGTCCCTGCTTGGGTGGTAGGCATCTTTGTCCAAAAGTATTTTAAGACCTTTGCTTCTACCTTTCTTTTTTTTTTTTAACGTGTATTTATTTTTGAGACAGAGAGACAGCGAGCAGGGGAGGGACAGAGAGAGAGGGAGACACAGAACCTGAAGCAGGCTCCAGGCTCTGAGCTGTCAGCACAGAGCCCAATGTGGGGCTTGAACTCATGAACCGTGAGATCATGATTTGAGCCAAAGTCAGCCGCTTAACTGACTGAGCCACCCACGTGCCCCTGCCACTCCCTTTCTGCCTAAGTCAGCTCAGGCTGCTGGAAAAAATACCATAGGTTGGGTGGCTTAAATGACAGATATTTATTTCTCACAGTTCTGGAAGCTGGAAGTCCAAATTCCGGGTGCTGGTTCAGGTTCCGATGAGGGCCCTCTTCCTGGCCTCCTCACTGTGTCTTCACGTGGAGACAAGCAAGAGCTCCGGTCTCTTCCTTTTCTTATAAGGACACTAATCCCATTATGGGGCCTCACTCTCATGATCTCATCTAAACCTAATTAATTACCCCTAGAGGCCCCGCCTCCAAATACCATCATACTGGGGATTAGGGCTTCAACATATGAGTTTGGGGAGGGACAAAAACATTCAGTCCATAGCACATTCATACCTTGGTTTAACCTGTTCAGGAAGCAGGAAAGCCACATTAATTGTAAGACAACGTGGCAGGTCTTGTGGAGAACACAGAAACGGATGAAGTATGGCTGCTGTCCTCCAGGAATTCACATCCTTGCTGGCATGTGCAAAGACCTGCTCCCTCCCATCCTCAGAATCCGGAGATCAAAATGCAGTAGCATTACCAGCAACGGGTAGCACTTCTCTGCCTCTCTTCTCCACCCATTGTTGGCCAAAGTCCATTCTGGAGGTTTCTGGGAGTTCCTAGTAGGTATGTCTTATGGTCTCATCAACAAGCCCTCTAGCCAGCAGGGAACGCCTTTCCGCTCCCCCCTCTCCCCCCGGGCCTGATACATCCCGGGTACTGTGGAAACACTCACCCTCACATCACTGCCCCTGTGGCTGCTAGGAGGGCGCCACATGGGCATAGAACCCACCTTTACAGAGCTGGTGTTGGTTGCAGGCAACACCCAGGCCTCCAAAGCACCCTTCCTGCACCAGGAGCTCCCACAACTGCTATTGCCGACACATCCTGCACCAGAGGTCCCTTCCTGCTGTGGGTGCTGCTGACACACTGCCCTGGGGACTCCCACGTGCTGGAGCCCCCACCCCCACCCCCCACCCCCCGCTCCACAGAGGAGGAGGAAGAATTCCCTTCTTAGCTTCCACCCAGCCCACCCGACCCCCAACAGTGCTGGCCCGAGCTCCCAGTCGTTCAAGGAGATTTGGAGTAAAAACAGCTAGAGTCAGAACACCTGCTTTCAGGTCCCAGCTCTGGTATTTACTCTGTGACCTTGGGCAAGAAACTTAAGTTCTGAGCCTCAGTTTACATGTGAGCAACACAAAGTAAGACAATAATAACTATCTCATAGGTTTCTTAAAAAGACGAATACCAGTCAGACTTCAACAAGCACTACTCTAAGAGATTTCATTCAACCGCTATCATCATCCCCTTTTCACAGATGGGGAAACTAAGGCACCCAGTAACTAACTTCAACTGCCAGAGGCCACATAGCTAATAAATGGCACAGCCAGGCCTCGTAGCTCCAGAGGACACGTGCTTAACCTCTGTGCCACATCGGCCCTCACAGGGAGCCCTGTTCTAAGTGCCTTGCTTGAAAGAACTCACTTCATCCTCACATAATCCTAGGACCTAAGAACTCTTAGTATACCCATTTTACAGAGGCAGCAAATGAGGCAAAGAGAGAGTAAGCAAGGAGGACGTGTGAGACAGTGCACTTCAAGTGTGTGGCACTAATCACGTTAGCTTACTGTTCCCAGAATTGGAATATGCGAGTGTGGTTAGTACGTCAGGAGTGACTTGGAACACCATCAAGTTTTCATTTATTGACATTTTTCAGGGTCCCATGGAGTCAAAATGCCTTTGTGTGAAGCCCAGTCTTCACCAAGTGCTGCCAGGAGCATGACCTTTTTGAAATTCCATTTCCACATCAATTATGTAGGTAAAGCAATGCCTTGCTGCTCAAAGTGTGGTCTGTGGACCAGCGATGGCATCGCCTGAAAGCTGGAGGGAGATGAAGAATCTCACTCCTCAGAACTGCTGAGTGGGTTGCCTTTTAGTTTTCTCTTTGCTGTGCAGAAGCTTTTTATCTTGATGAGGTCCCGTAGTTCAGTTTGCTTTTATTTCCCTTGCCTTCGGAGGCATGTCAGGTAAGAAGAACGACCCAGCGATAGCACTACTAGGAATTTATCCAAAGGACACAGGAGTGCTGATTCATGGGGGCACCTGCACCCCAATGTTTATGGCAGTGCTTTCAACAACAGCCAAAGTATGGAAAGAGTCCAAATGTCCATCAAGTGATGAATGGATAAAGAAGATGTGGTTTATGTGAACAAGGGAATACTACTTGGCAACGAGAAAGAATGAAATCCTGCCATTTGCAACGACATGGATGGAACTGGAGGGTATTATGCTAAGTGAAGTAAGTCAGTCAGAGAAAGACAGATATCATAGGTTTTCACTCATATGTGGAAGTTGAGAAACTTAACAGAATACCATGGGGGAAGGGAAAGAAAATAAAATAATTACAAACAGAGAGGGGGGCAAACCATAAGAGCCTCTTAAATACAGCGAACAAACTAAGGGTTGATGAGGGGGTGGGGGAGAGGGGAAAATGGGTGATGGGCATGGAGGAGGGCACTTGTTGGGATGAGCACCGGGTGTTGTATGTAAGTGATGAATCACAGGAATCTACTCCCGAAGTCAAGAGCACACTGTATACACTGTATATAAAAGAACCGCTAATTGGGCAACTTATTTTACCAAGAGTCCCGGGGATTCGTGTGCATTGTCACACTAGTCCCATTGCGCTTAGGAGGGTGGTGATAATGATGAACCTCAAATATTTAGATGGGGTACCAGATGCTTAACAGAAAATAATAACTGACTTTTTCTATGCACTCACCATGTGCTAAACCCTTAACGTGTTATCCCATATAATTTGTATAATGTCTTATGAGATGGTTTTTATGATCTCTTTTTTTTGCAAATTAGGAAACCAAGGCACAGGAAGGTTATGTGGTTGGAACAAAGTGATAGGTAGAAACAGGTGCCTCCTGAGTCTGCAATATCAACCACAAGTCTGGATGTTTACAAAGCATTGTCACTAGGTCTCCTAATAATGCTGCCATGAATGTAATAATAATCCCTTCTACTAATTGAATCCCTTTTAGGTGTCAGAGAGTGGGCTCTGTGCATTACACATGTTATCTATGTCTCAACAGTCCTAAGAAGAAACAATTTCTATCCCTACCATAAAACCAAACCACAGAGACCAGAGAGGTTAAGTAACTTGCCCACAGTTGCATAGCCCGAAAGTGGTTGAGTCAGGTTTCCAATCAAGCAGTCCCACTTCAAAGCCCAGGGACTCCAGCCACACATCATGCTGTCTCAACTGCCCTTCCCATTTCACATTGTGTTTTCATCATAATCTCCTAAGATCTGCCCCCACACCCAGGCAACAGGGTCCCTTATCCCTCACGCTGTGACTCTTCTCTAGCCGTGCTCTTCCCTATGGGACAAGGAGTCCTGGAGCCAAGCCCGTGCCCCTCAGTAGACCATATTCTGCATCCTCCTAATTCCTGGTCACTTGGAATTCTGCCTAAGTGGCTTCCTGTGTCTATATGGGCCCCCTTCGTGGGTCCACGCCCGGGGTGGGGGGTCGAGCTACCACCGTGCTCACGCTGGCCTGCTGCAAGGTCAAGAGGCAGCTGTGTGGCACAGAGGGTTACAGCGCCGGGCGGAGGCTGGGATGTCCTGTGGGAAAAGGAGTGGGAGAGCCACAGGTTGGGGACCGCCCACCGTCCACTCTTGTTCCAGCCCACGCAGGTGAGGGGTGGGCCTCGTCTTAGCTTGGCCTCCAGGTGTGCCTGCTTCTAGCTCTATCTACACTTTGGTCTGAAGTTCCTGGTTTAGGAGCACTTGAACTTAAATTCCTCTTGGCCACCACCCCCAGGGCCCACACCAGGTGCTCTGCCCTCTGTAAGCACGTCGAGCCAACAAGGAGCCAGCCGAGGGGTCTTGTTGATTTAGCTCGGCTTCAATCCCAGCAGATGGGCCAATGGGCAGAGACCCACTGAGGCCTGTTGTCAGACCTCCGGGGGGCCCTGCCTAGGCGGGAGTGGGGTGGGGGGGACAGCTTGTCAGGACGCATGAACAATGCGGGGGGGCGGGCATCGGGTGGGGGGGGGGCGCTCAGAAAGATTATCTCACAGTTCAAACTCGTTAATGAAAGAAATAAATTAACCAAGCTCATTTTTCAGGGAATTCTTGTGTAAACTGGAAATTTTCCAGTCTGTGAGCCCTGTGCCAGGGCCTCCCATAAATCAGAGCAAGCAGGCTGTCTGCGTGGCAGACGGGGAACGGGCCGAGGGGGAGAGCAGCCAAACGGAGGGGAAGCAAGCCGCTGGCCGGGCAGCTGGGCCGGGAGGACCATGCTCTCGGGGCGCCTTCTCCCTCCACAAAGCACCAGGAAAGGAAAAAGGGAAAGAAAGAGCAGCATGCCCCCAACCTGGGAGAGGCCCCCGAAACAGGTCATTTTTTAATTGAATACGATATTAATTACCGCGTGCACCATTAACGGTTTGTGGGATTTGACTAATTAATGTAATAGTTTTTGAGTCACGCTCATTAAATATGAAAATTACGCTGGTGAAAGGTATTGGTTTCATTATTAATCTTGTATGGACAGGATGGGGGCAGGGGCCGGCAGAAGGGACGGACCCCTGCCTGTCTCTTCTGGCCAGGAAGAGCTGTATTGGGGTTCGGCAGTTGAGGGGAGCGTGCGAGGGGGCGGGGTTAGAGGAGGAAGGGAAGAGGGGTCTGAGGGAACGTGGCAAGTAAACTCATCGGGCATAAGCCAGTGCGACCACCAGGACTCTGGACACCAGCTCTCCAATTTCCTTTCTATCCTGGACCTGTCCCGGTGGGAACTCTCTTAGATTCATCATTCATTCATTCATTCATTCATGCACACTGCAGCAGGCACTCGTGACTGGCTATCTGATACAACGCCTATCTGTAGCCCCTCATTCCTAGCCTGACGCCACCTCTGGGGCTGACAAAAAGGGAAACACATAGATTCCCAACCTCCTTTGCAGCTAAGAATGGTCATGTGACACCGTTGTGCCAATAAGATTTAGGGGGCAAGACTGAGAAGACAGTTACTGCTAATGGCACTGTGGCAGCTGTTTGTAGAACATGAGGGGAAAGCCAAGGGTTGTGCAAAATGCTGATGCTGTGGAGACACTGAAACTCCCTCCTTCCCATCATCTCCCAGACTCCTTGATTTGGGGGGATGGGGATAACCCTTTATGTCTCTAAAACACGGAAAGTTGTTTTTTCTTTTATTTGCATCTAAAAGCACCCCCCCCCCCCCCCCCCCCGAGGGCACATGAGTGGCTCAGTTGGTTAAGCATCCCAACTCTTGCTCAGGTCCTGATCTCACAGGTTTGTGAGTTCAAGCCCCGCCTCGGGCTCTGTGCTGACAGCTCAGAGCCTGGAGCCTGCTTCAGATTCTGTGTCTCCCTCTCTCTCTGCCCCTCCCTCCTCCACTCATGTTCTGTCTGTCTCTCTCTCAAAAATAAAACATTTCAAAAAAATAAAAAATAAAAGGGTCCCTAATAAACACACATGATAAAGGCATTAAGCCAGGTGCTGTGAGAAATTCATACAAGCTTACAATTTAGTCACAGGGAAACAGCAAAAAGCTGGAAAATTTTAAAACACCTACCATCTAAGGCAGCCAATGCCAAGTACCAGCCGGGTGGCTTCCAAGGGTTGCTCTTCAGCTGGGGGAGTCCCATAGAGGCTTATGGTTACAGCTGGGGAGCATCTTGACCCACTGGTGCCCGTGACATGCTGTTCTCAAATATTTCGATCATCACCCATGGATACAGCAGCCTGAGGTGCTCAAAGAAAGATCCACGGGGTTGTCCAGGAAGGCTTTGTGGTCACAGGGGTGGAAGGGGGTGAGGGAGTAGCTGACTTGAGATTAATAGGATGGACGGGATTTCCAAAGGCAGAAATGGGAGAGGGGAGGAGAGGAAGTATCTCCATGGGTAGGTAAGGAAGTGGCAGCAAGCCAGGCCCAGGGGTGAGAACGGGAAGGTCTGTTTCCAGAGATTAAAAGTAGCCCCAGTAGGTTACAGCGGAGGGAAGAGAGTGGGGTCCCTGCTGTTTTCCCTGCTGCACCCCCTCCCTACCTGTGTGGGTAGGCTGCATTATTGTGATTAAGTTACAGAAACGCCAGTGGTTAAAGACAACCTTGGGCACAGGGTGACTGATACACTGTGTTCTTCCTGCTTAGCACAGGATTTAACACAAAAATAACCGGCACTCAATAAATATTAATGGGATAATCAGGCAGAAATCAGGGTAGTAGAAATAAAAACAATTACCATTTAATGAGAACCTGCTATGTGCCAAGCCACTGTTTTAGCTACTTTATGTGTGTTGTTTCCTTTGATTTAACCAGAGATTTGAGTTCCAAATTTAACTGTGTCCTCCCTAACTCTGTAGTCTCAAGCAAGTTTGTTGACCCCTTCGAACATCAGTTCCCTCAATAGCAAAATGGTGAGAATAACACCCAATCAATATATTTACTGTGGTGAGTAATAATACTACCACCGAGAATAGTGATATTTATTGAGCATGTGCTGTATGTCTAATACTGTGCTCAGTGGCCACTGTGCTCAGTGGCATGTGCTCAGTGGGCATTTATTGCCCACTATCTCATTTATTCCTTATGATAGGCCTATGAGGTAGGCCTAATCTGCCTATTATAGACAAATAACATCAGGCTCAGAGAGGTTAAGTAACTTGTCCAAGGCCACACAGCTGGTCACAGGAGAGTGCCAGAAAAGCTGATTCGTGCAGTGGGTGCTGTGGGGAGATACAAGGAAAGAGAAGACGTGGTTCCTTTCCCTGAAATGCTTAGCAGGTGGCCAGCGAACCTCGAAGGTAGCAGCAGCCAACAAACAGGGTCAACAACCTGGAGGGCCAGCTGTACAGTGCCTCAGAGGACATGGCCAGGGAATGATGGGCCACCCCTGGGTGGGGCAGGCGCAGAACTCAAGCCAGGCAGGACCGGAACAGGCCTAGAGCAGTGCCGTCTGCAACACCTGCTCCACTCCCTCTTTCCCACAGCCGCACTGAACTGCCAGGGCATCAACTCCTTCCCCAGTGAATGTTAGTTGTGCTCTGGGCTGCGGGTGCCTGAAAAAAACCCTGAACTTACAGTGGCTGTGTTCATTTCCTGTGACTGCGGTCACAAACTACCACAAGCTTAGTGGCTTACAGTAGCAGTCCCAAATGGATCTTATCACACTAGACTCAAGGTGTCACAAGGCCATGTTGCTGTTTGAAGGTTCTAGAAGACAGCCCATTTCTTGCCTTTTTCAGCTGCTAGAGGCTGCCTGCATTCCCCGAGCACATTCCTTGGAAGGTCTCACGGCCCCTTTCTTACCCTCTTTAAAGCCAGCAACGGCCAGTCACGTCTTTATCACATAGAATCACTCTGACACTCACTCTTCTGCCTCTCTTCTACAGTTTAAGGAACCTGGTGATTACCGATGGCTAATTTTATGTGCCAGCTTGACCAGGCTATGATGCCCATTCTTTGGTCAAACACCAGTGTAGATGTTGCTGGGAAGTACTTTTTAGATGTGATTAACATTTAAATCAATAGACTGAGTAAAGCAGATTACTCTCCATAATGTGGGTGGGCCGCATCCAATCAGTTGAAGGCATTAAGAGCAAAGACTGAGATTTCTCAAAGAAGCAGCAAATTCTGCCTCAAGATCACAACGTGGAGCCCTGCCTGAGTTTATAGCCTGCAGATTCTGCATTCAAGACTGCGGTATCTACTTTTCCCAGAATTTCCAGCCAACTGGCCTACTCAATACATTTCAAACTTGTCAGCACCCACAGTCCCATGAGCCAGTTCCATATATATATATATATATATGGTTCTGTTTCTCTGAAGAATACTGACACAATTACATTGGGTCCACCCAGATAATCCACAATAATCTCCCCATTTTAAAGTCAGCGATTAGCAGCCTTAATTCCACCTGCTACCTTTAGTCCCTATTGTTATGTGATTTAGCACATTCACAGGTTCTGGGGATTAACACACAAACCTATTTGGGGTGGGGGGCATTATTCTGCCTATGGTAACAACATAAAGAAATAGAGGCTTATACTCCTACCATAATAAGGAGCCTGGAGGTGAGACTTGGGGCTTGGGGGCAGTGCTTCATGATTCAGTCTCCTCATATCCTTCAACATATTGCTCTTGATCCTAAAGGTTGGCACCTCATGCCCACAAAATGGCTGCCTTGGCTCCCAACATTATATCCTAATACCACCGTGCCAAGCAGGAAAGAAGAGAATAGGCAGAAAAGCCCTTCCTTTTAATACAACAAGACAACACACCTTCCTTGGAGCTTTCTACAAATTTCTCTTGTGTGCACCTGTGGGACCTGAGTTACATGGCCACCCTAGCTGGAAAAGACACTGGGAGTGTGGGTATGTGGCTTTCTGTCCTGCTTTGGGTAGCCAGATGGCAACGTCTGCCACACACGTTCACACAGCTTTGCTGGGAAGAGCTGGGACTGAACACACTCCTGCCTCAGACTGGGGGCCACTCCTGTCCTCCCTGGTCCTGCTGAAAGAAGCAGGTCCTCTGCACAAAGCAGGGCAGCCTTGAGATAGAAGCGTGGCTCTCACTACCGTTTGAACTTGGGCACTGCCTTACTCGTGAAGAGGGGCTGCTCTGAGGATGAATAAAATTAAGCTGCAACTTACCTGCAACTGTCAGAGAAAGTTACTTTTCCACGGAAATCTCGGCCTCAGTGGTGTTGGAGAGGAGTCGCAGGGGGAGACAGGAGACCCAGCCCTGGGGCTCCAGCCCCACATCCCAGAACCCTCCACCCTGCAAGCTCTTTATTGGTGCTATTGATTATTCTAGTTAATTAATCAGTGTTTGCTGAGTGAAGGAGAGAGACCCATTTGGGCCAAATACTCTTTCAAGCTGCCAGCGGGCCTGGAGCAGGGCAGGGGGATCACAGTAGCAACACGGAAGGCAAAGCTCCCTCTGAGGAAAATCAAAGTCCCCTTCACTCTGGGCTCTCTCCTCCCAAGCACCGTGAAGGGAGCTGGGGACAAGGGCCTGTTAGCCACAGTGAGTGACTGCCGGCCCTGGGGAGGGGGCCGTGCCAGCTCCATTACATTTATGGCCCTAGCTTGGCGGCTATGGCTCTGGGCTTGCTCCCTGGGTGAGCTCCGGGTGGCTGTGTGCCAGGTGGGGGGCTGTCGGAGGCAGTGTCTGTAGGGGGGATGAGGGGAGAGAGGAGGGAGGAGAGAGGAGAGGGAGCAGGGCAGTGGGAGTGCATAAAAACTAAGCCCTGGCTGCAAGACTGCTTCTTTCATTTTAGAGAAAGGATTAAGGATTATTTTAAAGAAAGGAAGCTGTTGGAACAGAAGTAGAGGGGGAAACAGTACAATAGAAAGAGGGACAGGGGAAGACCGGAGGGACAGGATAGGAGACCAGGAAGTAACAAGGCTGGCCATGGCATAAGGAGGGGCAGCAAGCCTCAGAGGTGGGGGAACTAGTGCAGATTTCCAAGAGCGGCTTTAGCCTTGGCCTCTCTGACCCCAAAGGGCAAGCTCTTGCACCAGGCCACAGGCTGTGGAGGTGGGAGTTAAAGACGGGGTTTCTGGGGACCTGAAACAAAGCAGGTCACACTGACTGGCTCATACTGAGGGAAAGGGGCCCAGGCAGAAAACCTGACTGGGCGGGGGTGGGGGGGGGGGGTACTTGGTGCCCTGTTCTCTGATCATGTGGCAGCCCATGTCGTGTCTTGGGGAACTGGGCTGCCTCCCCTGCATCCCTGAGTTGTGGCATTGCCTAGAGGCTAAGCGTTAACCTCTTCCTTAAATCCTAATGCTTCAATTTCCTCTTACGGAAAATAAGGGTAGTAATGGTTTTCATCTTACAGAGTTGCTCTGAGTATCCCACAAGGTGATGTATGTAAAGTGCTTAGAACCAGTGTCAGTACTCCATGAGGGTTAGCTGTTCGATAATTCTTTACTAACAAAATCCTCATATTGTTGAGGAGGGCCATGTGCCCAGTTTAAATACTACAGTTCCTAGCTTCCCTTGCAGTTGGGACAGCCCATAGAAAAAGTCATTGTGTGGGGTTTCCAGGAAATCTCTTGAAAAGGGGCTGACTCTTCTTGAAAACTCATCCTTTCCCCCCTTCTTTAAGCCAGAAAGGTGGGCATGATGATCTGAGCTGCAGCAGCCATTCTGCAGCCCTGAGGTCCCTTGAGGATGGAAACCATGCTCTAAGGGTGGTGGAGCAGAAAGTTAAGGGAGCCAAGGACATTGACCACATCCAGGGGCTGGACCTCCTATCTCCACGAGCTCTTTGCCTGAGAGAAAAATAAACCCCTTACTTGTTTAAACTACTGCTGCTTCAGGTTTCTGCTGATTACTGCCGAACAAACCCTACCTGACATGGATAAAAAAGTTAAATGGATTCCAGGAGAGTTAGAGACATGTGTACTATTAGATCCAAATCAGGTGACTGAGAAAGGTGGGGTACGGTGGGGGCACGTTTGAGGGATGTCAAGTAACCTGACGGGTCCCACGACCTGCCCCCTGGACTAGATTGTCTGTGAATCCAAGTCAGGTAGTGATTGTCTTAGTACTGTTCTCATCAAAGCAATGAGGACAAAGACCTTCTAGAAACCAGGGAAGGATGTGGGCTCCTGGACATCGACATCCCATCATCAGGAAGGGCGGGAAGTCCCCAGAAGATGCGTTTATCAGCATAAGGTCACACGGGCAGACACTGACGTCAGTCACCTGCCTGGCTCAATTCATGCTTCTGAGGATGGCAGATGTTTCTGGGCCACACAGGAACCCTCCAGAAAGCCTCAAAAGATCACTATCGGGTTGGGATGGGGTTGAAGGAGGGCCCCAGGATGACTCCTAGCTGCATTTCTCCCCTGAGTCCGTGTCCAGCGGGGGCTCCAGGCCGGGAAGGAATAATGACTCTTGGGCTGCGGCCACCTTGCCAGGGCAGTTCAGAGCAAGATCGGGGTTCTTGGCTCCTCCTGTGCTGGCCCTTCAGTTGGATAGTGGCTGCTTCTTGCAGGCAATGAGGAAGGACTATTTTCTTCTAGGGAGCAGAAGTGGGCTGCTTCCTGCGTGGTTCTCCCAATCCCAGCTCTTTGAAATGGATGCGCGGAGAAGGGGCCAAGAGGCTGTTCCCTGCGAGGACTCAAGGACTCGACGGAGGGTGCACTGAGAAGCTGCCACGCCCAGGTGTTTGAAGGAAGGACACTGGTTAGAAAGAAGGTAGCACTGAGGTTCCTACTGATGGGCTGGGGCCTGAGGCCGAGGGGTAAGGAGAGGCGAACCCTGGGTGGTGGGCAGCAGGTCTCCCCTCCAGACCAGACACCGAGACTGGAGGCTCCAGCTCCGGGTGAGCGTGCGCGGAGGCTTGGCGGGCCTTCGGCTTCCATTGTGTTCTGCAGATCTCTGGTCTATGCCCACGCATTCTCGTCAGTGAGTTTCTTCGTTGACGTTGAGTCAAGGGTGCTTGCAGATCCAGAAAAAGTCTCCGATTCTCAAGTGGAGCTCCGGAGCTAAGGGGAGAGTGGGAACCCACCCCACAGAACCTGGGGCCCTCGGGATAAGGAATTCGCCTACGAGAGCAAAACAACGACGGTGCACGCCTGCAGAGAGCGCCAAGGAGGGATCAACACCAAGGAGGCTCAGGATACAGCTCTAGACCAAACTTTGTCACAGGTATAGGATTGGGGGGACACAGAGGGGTCAATGCCCAGAGGAGCCCCTGTGAGGCTATTTTTACACAGAAGAGCAACCTGCGAACTGTGAGAGCAGCTGTGACCTGTAGGGTGGCTCCAGCCGCATGCAGCACAGTCAAGGTTTGCCTCCTCACCAACACATGCTCCCCAAGTCTTTCACTCATCATTTAGTCCTTCCTTTATTCAGTCCACAGTATCTTTGCTGCGCTGGGCACATAATAAATATTTCACTTTAAGCCATATCTGTTGCTTCCTCCAGTGCTCAATTCTAGATTCACTGTCTCCCTCCTATTGCTGGGAGACCCTTCTTTGGCTCGTTGGGGATCGCTGATTTTCTACTCAGGGATCTGAATGTGGAAGGCCCAAGGGCAGCAAAGAACTAGCTAGAGCTGGCCATCCACCTGGCTTCAAAGTCACAGATGCCACCCTGCCCTGGCCACCAAATCGTCATTGCATAAGAGGTCCATTTCTGCCATTTTTGTACAGGGTCCCAGAATTTCTGCTACACTGTCAGGATCTACTCAACAGTCTAAAGTTGATCCAGTGCTGTTAAGAGTCTTCATTCATTTAATATGTATTTTTTAAGTGCTACTCTCATACCAAGCACTTTACTGCCTGTAGCTTTCCCTCCTGGGACTCAAGCACCAGAAAGCCCACAAGAATGGCTGTACTCCTAAGACATACACACACAGGCAAGGTCTGCAAAAGAAAAACAGAATGATGGCACCAAGATCAGCATAGGTTCGCATCTCCCTGAACTCTCCCAGAGAAACAGATGGAGGAACAAGGATAGAAAGACAAAAGATCCATAGGCAACATCTACAACAAAATTGGTGAAGAGAAATCCCATGAATCCCCAAATATGAGTGGGTGAGGCCAAGCCTCCAGCAACAGTAAGTCCTGTGTGGTATGAGTAACTGTGCCCGAGGCAGCAGAGACAAGGCCCAAATACTTCTGCTGGCCATGAGAATTAGACACCCTCCAAGCCACTGGCAGGTGCTGGCCTGAGTGACAGGCCAATGGGAAAAGAGCAGCCAGGCTGGATGTAATCTTGACGGGCTCCAGAATGCCGGTGAGGGCGTGCTGGAGAGGTCTGAACCTCATAACTGTTGAAACTAACACATGGGAGCTCCGTTCCAGATCAGAACCCCACACAGAGGAACCGCTGGTTGGATACTTTCAACTGAGGAGGCCTGGGATAGTAGGGGCAAAGGAGAAAGAAAATCTAGAATCCTGTGCTGGCCAGTGTGGGAGCCCCTAGCCACATGTGGCTTCTGGCACTGAAGCTAATTAAAATTAAATTTTAATATTCAATTATTTTCTGGTATTCATCACATCCCAAATTCTTGATGCATGTGGCTAGTGATTTCCCATTGTATGGCTACTGTATTGGACAGTGTAGCCACAGAACTTATCCATCACCCTAGAGAGTTCTATAGGACAATGCTGGAGGTGAAGGTGTGGTAGGGAAGCTTGGAAAGAAAACGGTCATGTTTTTTATCATTTTGATAAAACAATAACAGACGAGATCTTGAACAGAAAGCTAGAAAGTTCTCTTGCCTGTGTCCCCTTCCTAATAGTATAGGACACAAATCTCCCTTAAACAAGAGCCAAGAGGAAAGGATTAGAGTCACGACGGCAAAAGGCCAAGTCATTTACAAAGGAGAGAAAATCGAATTGTCATCAGACTTTCAACAGAAATGCTTTGTGCCCCCCCCCCCATATAAAGAATAGATCAGTATATTAAAGCAACTCCAGGAAAGTAAAAGTAACTGAAGGATGTTATATCCATACAAACTTATAGCCAAGTACAGAAGTTGCAGACAAACTTGTGAACTGTCATGAAATCCCCATGAACCCCTCCTAAAGACTACCAAAAATGGACTAAGACAATTAAAATGATTGGAGCAACACTGACCAAGACTAGAGAGGAGCATTAGAAATGTAAATGTAAGGCCACCTGGGTGGCTCAGTTGGTTAAGCATCCAACTTCGGCTCGGGTCATGATCTCACAGTTCATGGGTTTGAGCCCCGCATCGGGCTCTGTGCTGACAGCTCGGAGCCTGGAGCCTGCTTCAGATTCTGTGTCTCCCTCTCTCTCTGCCCCTCCCCTGCTCATGCTCTGTCTCTCTCTGTCTCTCAAAAATAAATGTAAGAAAAAAAAATTTTGAAACGTAAATGTATTTAATACATAAACATATATATTTAATATAGAAATGTATTTTTATGTTTATATGAATATACACATACACACAGACATATATATATAATTCCAATTATATATATATATAATTTCAATTATATATATATATATATACACACATATATATATAAAATCCCAATTATGTATATATAATCCCAATTATATATATATATAATCCCCAAAAAGGAGAGAATTTATGAAGAGTTATTTGAAATCCAAAATAGGCTTTCGGATTGCCTGATAGGTGTTAATCAGGAGTAAAAAGTTATTGTAAAGAATGAATAGTGGGTCAGTCTGCCTGTCTATATGTGACCTTGGCCATGTAACTTCTCTGATGCTCAATTATCCCAGCTTGGAGATGGGGGGAATAAAACCTTCTTGTCTATCCTATAGGATATGAAGAAGTGGCCAGCATTCCATAAACATCAAATTGTAGTATTCTGAGACCTGGTAAAAACACTCCATTCTAGAGTTGAGGAGCCTGGGGGCGAGGGGTGGCAGGGTTAGCCAAGGTGCGTGAACGCAAGAAGGTGGGGACACAGTGGAGCTACTTAAGTCTTTTGCTTCTCTCTGGAAGAGGTGAGCTGTGGCCTCTCCCTAGGTGCGGGTGGGAAGCAGGAGGTAACCAGATTGCACCAGAAATTCAGGGCCACATGTTAGGGAAGTGAGCCCCCGCCCCCTTCAGGGACCTCTAAGGAAGTGTGTTGCTCTCGAAGAACAGGAAAGAAGGCAACGGGGGCCAGGGAGAGGGAGAGGAGAAAGGCAAAGTTGGAGGGCTGGAGACCAAGCCAGCAGGCTTTACAGCAGAGGCTAGAAAAGCTTGGCTGCAAGGGGAAAAAATCCAACAGAGGGGTAGTCCTTTGTTGAAGGGCATATTTAGGAGTTACAAGGTCAAGTAGCCCCCACAGGGACAGAGGAGCCAATTTAGCTTTGTGCTGATCTCAAAGAGACACCCCTTTTGCTTTCCTAGCAGGAAGGGACAGATGACCCTCATATGCAGTTAGCCACGTCACATTCGTAGAATGCACACCCAAGCCCTCCAGAGAAGGTTGGAAGCTGGGTTCCCACCCTCGGGGACCTGGCATATTCTGGAAACCTCTGGGGCTGAGCTGGTCCCTGACACTTGGTCAAATAAAGTTTGCCCATGGTCCCATCACTACTGCTGTGTCCCTGACTCCCTCTCCAAGGAACCCTGCTCTCCATTTGTCAATTTTAAGTGATAATTTCTATTCAATCTGATACATATTATAAGAATATAAACAAATGCCTCTCCCCCTATCGGCACCATAATCACTTTCTTTTATAGCTATCATTTATTACGGGACGACAGATGGCCAGTTCGCAGAATTCCAAAGAGGCTACCCGCCGGCCAGTCACCTGGGAACACGGGCACATTTACATTTCTCCAAAACAGATGGGAAAGGGAGGGGAGAAGGAGGCAGATTCCTGTCAAAACTTTGGCGCTTTCCAAAATATGTTTCTTTTGCTTCTCCCTCTATCCCTTTGCTTTTCTCACAGATGGCATTCCTGTCCTGTCGCCCCTTCCAAACCTCCTCATACCCCCATTCATCCATTTCCCATCAGTGGCAACTGATACCACCAATATGGCGGCCTTGATAGGTGGAGACTGGTGGGCCCTTGGCAGGCCACCTTCTGGGGATTTTCAGGGCCTGCAGTTCAGTATTCCAGCATCCCCTCCTGGCTTGTTATTTGAGGCTGAAGTAGGAAGCCAGAAGACGGCGAGATGGGAGTCTGCTTCACCGAGGGCAGATGCTGGATATTGCCGTTTTCACAAAACTACAGAGCAGTGGGTCTCAGACCTGACAGTACATGAGATCATTTTTTAAAAAACATTAATGCCAGGGTTCCCACCCAGAATGATTAAGTTGGAAAGCCTGGGGGAGGGGCCCGGCAAGGTGTGCAGCTACGGCTGAGAACCCATTGCCGCAGAGTCAAAGGCAAAAGAGATTGTAGGAAATCAGGAAATGAAGAGGCCCTAGGGAGGAGAGGCTAATGTGTGCCCGGCATTACGAAAGTTGCAAAGTTAGAACTGGGTGATATAAGATCCCTGCTTGTGGCCCGGTGGGGTGAATGCAAGTTACTGATCACTACAGTGGAGGAGGAGAGCTGTGAAAGAGGTGACATGGGAGAAAACCCACCAGTGAGGGCCTCAGGAACATCTTCCTATAAGAAGACAGCATCCCTAATGAAGAAAATAAAGGAAATAAGAGAATATCAAAAGCCCCCAATGTAGAGAATGATTTCTTATGACACAGGAGTGTAAACCATAAAGGAAATTATTGTTACATTTGCTTACATTAAGATCAAGATTTTTTTGTTCACCGAAGGATACCATAATGAGAATGGAAAGATAAGAAGGCATTTGTAACACAGGTAATTGATAGAGGGTTAATATCCAGAATACAAAAAGAAGGTATATAAATCAATAGGGAAAGAAACAAAAACAATAAAAATTGTCAACAGATGTGAAAAGGAAATACCCACTAGAGGAAATAAGGAATAGTCTATAAGCATAAGAGGGGGAAAAAAACCCTTTAGATCATTAGTAATCTGCAACATGCAAATTATAACCATACTGAGATACCATTTCACACATCCTAGATTGGCAAAAATCTGACTGTAACAACAGCAAGGATCATGAGGATGCTAGTGGGGGTGTGAACTGGCACAGCCACTGTGGAAAAGCCACTCAGCGATAACCACGAAGGCTGAACACACACACGCACTGTATATGCAGCCTTCTATTCTCAGTTCCTATTGTAAGCAACTTGTACATGTGCCCTAGAGATGCACACAGAAAGAATCTGTATAGCAATGCTGATCATAACAGCAAAACTTGCAAGCAATCCAAATATCCTTTGACAGCAATAGGGTAAGTAAATGTGGGTGTGATCGGGCAATGGAAAACCACACAACCGTGAAGCTGGAGAAACTATAGCTACACACACCGACATGGACAACACCCGAAAGCATAATGTGCAGTGAAAACAGCAGATTGTGGAAGAATACATCGAACATGGTTCTGTATATATTTACCTACGTGTATACAGTTGAAAACACATATATCTAAACAACACATTGTTCAGGGATATAGATAGATGTACCAAAACCGCAGATAAAGGCAAGAAATTGTCAACACAAACTTCTACAAGTCGGATGCCATGGACTGAAGGTATCCCTCTCCCACCAAATGCTGTGTTGAAATCTTAACCCCCAATGTGATGCCATTAGGAGGCCTTGGGGAGGGGGTTAGTTCATGAGGATGGAGGCCTCCTGAATGGGATTAGTGCTTTATAAAAGGGATCTCAGAAAGATGTCTCAACCCCTTCCACCAAATCTCCCAGGGCCTTGATCTAGGACTTCCCAAATTCCCAAACTGGGAGGAAACAATTTCTGTTGTTTAGAAGCCACCCAGTTTATTTATTTTTTATTAAGTTTATTTATTTATTTGGGGGCGGGGAGAGTACATGCAAGTGGAGGGGGGCAAAGAGAGAGGGAGAGAGAGAGAATCCCAAGCAGGCTCTGCACTGTCAACACAGAGCCCAGTGCAGGGCTTGAACCCATGAACCGCGAGATCATGACCTGAGCTGAAATCAAGAGCCAGATGCTCAACCAACTGAGCCACCCAGGCGCCCCTAGAAGCCACCCAGTTTATTATATTTTGTTATAGCAGCCAGAATGCACTAAGACAATGGGAGTGCTCAGATGGCATTGGGAATGCCCCACACACACACACACACACACACACACACACACAGATTTCAAAGATAACGGTGATTCTATATTTTAAACTGAGTAATGGGTACAGAGAAGTTCATTTTATTACTAGTCTTTAAATACTTTTATATGTATGATATAGGAAGAAAATTCTAATGAAAACAAAGTGGGTATCGCCACGAAAAGCTCATATTATAAATGTTATTCCTTATCCCAAAGTTTATCCAAGAAAGTGGCCCAGTCTGGCCTATTTTTCTTCCATGGGAAACAGCCTTTCCTCCTTAGCATATTGGAAGAGCTTACTGGACCCATATCAAACATTAAGTGGACAGTTTCCAGCTGAGAAGCAGGGCTCAGGGGTTTGGAAATGGCCCGTGTCCTACAGGCCTCTCAATACCATCTCTGCATCGATCAGAGAGTCAACAAGCACCCATCCTCTGAAAATCCCTAGACTAGGCCCCAGGGAGAATTGATGGCCAGCCCTTGTCCCAGTGTGTATTGCCATCTAATGATGAGGCAGGACAAATGACCAGTCAAAATAGCCATTAAAGTAAACTCTAATGAGTGACAAACATATGGTACTCCGGTCATGTCAGGATGTGCGGTGGGGGTGGGGAGTGGAGGTGTGTACATGGGCTGATGGTCTGGAAGCTAGAAGAGGTCCTGGAGTCCTGGGATGATGACTCTGGCATTATGAACAACACTCTTATTTCCCTGGGCCTCAGCTTCCTCATTTGTCAAGTAAACACAATGCCCCTTCCAATTCTAGGCTTTTTTATCCTATGTATATTTGGGGCTAAATTCCCCCAAATACGTATTAGCAAATTATCCGTTTATACCTAGGCTGACAATTCGGTTCTCAAATTAATTGCATGCTTATTTGCATGACTTTGAGCACACAGAAAGTAAGGAGAGAGTCAGTGTGCCCCCATCTGTTCTTGTCTGAGACAGGTATCGGTCAGGACTAGGACTCTGGCCTTGGTCAGCGTCTGGGCAAAGATGAGATTGTGGGGGTGGTAGTGTCTGAGGGGATGTGGCAGGATGAAGATTCAAGAGATGGCCTGTGAAGCACCACAAATGTCGGAAGACTGGAAGAAAAGTGGGATGTGGGTGTCCTTGCTGACATTAGGGTATGAAGAAGGTTTGCCAAGGTGGAGGCAGTTCAGTGTTTGTAAACAGAAACCTCCTTGGGGCACCTGGGTGGCTCAGTCAGTTAAGGGACCGACTTTGGCTCAGGTCACGATCTCGCGGTTTGTGGGTTTGAGCCCCATGTCAGGCTCTGTGCTGACAGCTCGAGCCTGGAGCCTGCTTCCGATTCTGTGTCTCCCTCTCTCTGCCCCTCCCCCACTCATGCTCTGTCTCTTTCTCTCTCTCGCAAAAATAAACAAACATTAAAAAAATTTTTTTAAAGAAACCTCCTTAACCAAGGGGTCCCTCACACTCCTGAGAAGGATTTCCATTCCAGGGGTCCTGACCCACAAGTCACCAGAGGAGTAGTGAGACAGGAGGTGGTGTTTTGAGGAAGGGGATTCCTGATGGCAAGAGCAGAGGACAGAGCTGGATAGGGAAGGTGGGGAACATGGGAGCTGCAACAGAGGCCAGCAGGGGCCACTAGTGGGGGGCAACGGTGGGAAGGTGGCTGATCCAAGAGCCACCACAAAGCAGACCTCTGGTGACACAGCCTGGTTCTGTTTGCCACCACACACACGGCCCAAAGCCTGGCGTGTGGTCAGTGCTCAACAAGTAGTTACTGAATGAATGGATAATGATGATGGCTACCGTGTATCAGGAGTTTACTCCTAGACACCGGGCTAAGCCTGCGGCACACTTCACCCTTCAGTGGTCTAAGAGTCTGGTGCTATTCTTATAACCATTCTGCAGGGCGGCTATTGAAGTGCGCAGCGGGGGTTGGAGGCGGAACTGGATGTGACCTTGTGGTCTGACTCCGGAACCTGCTTGCTCACCCTGCTCTCTTCTTGTCGGAATGCCCGTAACGACTCTGGCGGGTCACTGCCACATGAGAACATAGTCTTTTTTTTTTTTTTCTAATATTTACTTATTTATTTTGAGAAAGAGAGAGAGAGAGAGCAAGTAGGGGGGCAGCAGAGAGAGAGAGAGAGAGAGAGAGAATCCCAAGCAGGCTCCCTGCTGTCGGCATGGCCCAAAGTGGGGCTTGATCTCACAAACCACGAGATCACGTCCTAAAAATCAAGGGTCGGGTGCTTGACTGACTGAGACACACAGGCGCCCTGAGAACATATTCTAATTACAATTTGATAGACAAAAAAAGCTGAGGCACAAGCTGAGGGCCACACCGCTAGTTAATGACAGAGGGGAGGATGACCCACAAGACTTCTGACTCCTCTTTTCTTGTTCCACTGGGGTGCTGCGATACCACGTGAGCTTGGGCATTTGGCCGGCACACCTGGAGACACCTCATACAAGGTCACTGCCCTGACGGCATCTATAGTGACAGAGAGAAGGGCATGGAACCAGCTGGCAGTTCCTGCTCTGTGCTCCCCAGTGGGTGAGGCCCTGCACCTCTCATCTGACACCTGCAATAGCTCTAGAATGACATATTCTCACCTCCACTTACAGAGGAAGAACCTGCGGCAGAGAGAGGCGTGCACCTGGCTTGGGCGCCAGCAGCCGGGTCAGACTCGAGCCCGCATGGCCCATGGCACCAAGGCTCCTTCTTCTGCTGCTTCAGACTCGGCGTGGAAGGCGGGGCTGGGGAGACAGTAAGCTTGTGGACCTGCCACATCCGTTTGTCTCCTCTGCTTCACATGGTGCATTTAATTCTAGACAAGCATGATTTGCGGAGGGGCTGGCAGGAAGAAGGCAGAACATCTGGATGCACGCATCCCAGTCCAGTGGTGTAGACTTGAGGTAAGCCTGGCTGTGTACCCTCTTGGTCCACACCCTCAGACAGTACCCAGAGGGCAGAAGGTAAACGATGAGGCCACTGCTCCGGGAGCCACTCGACACAAGGAACAGAGGCTGGGAGGTAGCACAGCTTGGCAAAACTGAGTTCCCTGAAAACTTTCCTCCAATTTTCGATCCCTGTTTCCGGGCCTGTTTCCTTCTTCTGGCCCCGTCTCTCTCTCATCCCTTCCTACCAAGCTCAGGTCTGTCCTGCTTCAGGGGTCTCAGCCCCATCCTGGGAAATGACGAGGATTAATCTCCACATTGGTACGATGAGGGGCTCTGGGCCCCGCCTGGATCTGACCTGCTAGGCCCTAGGGGCCCAGGAACTGTGGGCTGGAGCCAGAGAACCAGATCGAAATGCCCGCTTTGGCCCTGACAGGCTGCATGGCCCAGGATGACTTCCATTCTCAACCTCCAGCTTACCAGGTGTAAGATGCAAATAATAGCAACTGTTTCCTCTGTGAGTGTGAGGGTCAGCGACATACAGGACACCACGTGCTCGCCCAGGGTTGGCAGAGCCTAAGTGTTCTCTAAATGCTGGTCTGTGCTAAGTAACAGCCTTCCCGCTAAAGGGTGAGGCCCAAGGACTGACTTCGTCCAGAGCTATTTAGGCCCAAAGACTGAATTTCGATCTGTGGAATTTCAGGCATCAGTAAGCAGGCAACTAAGAGGAAAGAAGAACTTTTCGGTGACATTCAGTTCACATTCCTTAGCAACCCAGGCCGGGAGATGCATAGCTGTAAATACTAACACTGGTTAGCACTTTAGAAGCATATCCTGTTTGCCAAGACAGGGCTCAGCAAACTTCAGCCCAGGGGCAAATGGGGCCCACCGCCTGCTTTTTTGTAATCCAGGCTTTACTGGAACATGGCCTCTCTTACTTGTTTCCGTCCTGTCTGTGGCTGCTGTCCCGTTACCCTGGCAGAGTGAAGTTGCTGTGAGACAGGCTGTCTGGGCTGCAAAGCCTAAATTGTCATGATCTGGCCCTTCCCAGAAAAAGTTCGCCAGTCCGTGTTCTAAGTATTTGGTGCACTTAATTTAGTTTAATCCTATAATATTCCTAGAAGTAGGTAGTATTGCTGTCCCCATTTAATAGACGAAAAAACAGAGGTCAAAGAGGTGAAATTAATAGCAATTCAGTTCTGAATGTAGGTGATGCAGAACCCGAATCTGGGATCATAACCATTCCACTAGGTAGGGAGTTCTTTCCCTGGTAGGGTTGCCAAACTTAATAAATAAAAATACAGGACACCAGTTAAATTTGAATTTCAGATAAGCAACAAAGATTTTTTTTAGATTTAAAATAATTTCTTTTTAAGGAGGCTTCATGCCCAGCAGAGTCCGATGTGGGATTTGAACTCACGATCGTGAGATCAAGACCTGGGCTGAGATCAAAAGTTGGATGCTGAACCGACCAAGCCACCCAGGTACCTCACAAATAATTTTTAAAATACAATTATGTCCATGAGATATTTGGGACATACTTATACTTTAAAAGGGTTCATTGTTTACCAAAAATTCCAAATAACTGGATGCTCTATATTTCAACTGGCAATCCTGCTGAGGACCCGAGGAAGAAAGAACTCAGCCAGGCAAGTGGTCACACAGCAGGCGTGTGTTCCTGGAGCTTGGTCCCAGGAAGATCCCTTCTTGAAGCCAAATCTCGTCCTGGGAGGCTCAGGGATGGGTCATCCTATGCCTCTCAAGTTCTTCGTCCCACTAAGGTGACTTTCACGAGGTTCTTTGGGAACCATTGCCATATCGCTTCAGACCTAAGTAGTCAGGAGCAGACAGAAAGGCTCCAGGGGGAAGCACGTAGCTCCCACCTCCCTTCCCCTTAGCACTTCTGTACCCTCCTCTCCTTCTCTCTCCTGTCCCCCTGGGCAAAGGCCCCCGCCAGACCCTCTCTCCAGATCGCATAGGAGTTTAAGAAAGAGGAAAAAATAGGGCAAGCCAGAATGACAGCAATCCAGGACCAGAGCAGGGTGGGGGAATGGGAGCAGAGAGAGAGGGAGAGAGAGACAGAGAGAGACAGAGAGAGAGAGACAGAGAGAGAGAGAGAGAGAGGAGAGAGGAGAGGTGGGGGATGGGAGAGGGCCGTCTAATTTTTAATAGACTGAGACATAAATGCAACATGATTCACTTTGAGCAGGCCACCTGGATTAGATGGAAGTTAATTAAAACAATCCCTCATTTCTCAGCGTTTAAAACTTCTTAAGTCTCACTTGGGGAAGGGTGCGGCAGGACTTTTTATTACTCTTAGATGGTGTTCAGAAGGCCCATAAATACATCTCCTCTTCCTGTGATCCCATTAATCTTGCCGCCTCTCCTGCTCCTCTCTGCCAACAATCAGATCCCAGTAAACAACCTCAAGTGAAATTTGCAACTGTCAGATAAACATTAAAAATGCTTCTCTTGTCCTTTCCCATTGATAGTCCCATTAATATTGTAATGGAACAAAAAGTTATGAAAATGAATGCATGCTGGTTTTGGAAATGAATGATGCCGACTGCTGCTGGGATACAGACACACATGCATATGGATGGGCTCAGAAGATAGCGGACGCTGCCTACACCGACAGCAGGGCTGTGCGCCGACGGCCTGGCGGTGTGCGTGCCGAGGACCAAGGACAGCAGCACACAGCGCTGGGCACACGCGTGTCCACACATGTCACGGTGGGGAGGGCTTGGAAATGGAATAAAGGAATTCCGCCTCAGAAACTACTGTAGACACTCAACGGAGTAAAATATTACAACGTTTCCTATTTTATCATTGTTTCTCTCCTCCCTTATCTGTTTGCAGTCAGGGGTTGGGATTCTCTTGAAAAGATACTAAGATAACCCATTGGATAAGGCTCTCTTGACATTTCTTCCTCATTTATTTTCCATGCAATGGCCTTTTTAATACACATGCATGCTCTTGTGTGTGTGTTTATCTATCTGACGAATGAGGCCTTAAAATCTGAAGTGGAATATGTGGGGACTTTATAAGAAGAAACTTCTTAAGGAGTATTTTAGGTCAAAGAACCACATCTGATGTAAGAGGTGGGCTCAGGTTTTATGTATATTTTAAGTTCACTAGGAGAGTACACAATAAAACAACAAAACAACCAAATGAACAAAAAACCTGTGCACTGAAATCTTTTGTAGAGGGATGGGAATAACCATCTCATCAAGGCCTGGCCATGGGCTCCCGGTGGACAAGGACCCCTTTTGCTTTGGCCCATCATGTAACCCAGTCCCTAGCACAGGACCTGGCACTTAGTAGAAGCCCCAGAAAGATGAGGGAGAAGAGAGGAAAGAGAAAGGAAGGAAGAGGGGACAAATGTCCACTGAGCTCTACCTCTGTAGGGAAGCCTAGCAAACTGGAGGCAGGAGGTGGGTTTTAGCATTTTCACATCCGGGGAGGTCAACCCACAGGTCCAATTGAGGGCATCAGAACCTGGCCTATCTCTGAGCATGTGAAAAAGGACACACTATTTGACTGGCCTCTCCCTGTGTCTTTGGTTTCGCACTTTTTCTTCTAACCTTTCTTTTTCATGATCTTAACTGGTCACGTCAATGTATCTCCTAAAAACTAGAAAAGTGTCATTGAGTACAAAGCTTCCACGGACCTCCCTCATGCCCATTCCAGCGATGCTTTGACCCTCACGCTCTGGTTTAGTGAATGTTCCCCCCTACAACAGGTCCACTCTGGAAAGCCCCTTTGGCCCCTCAGCAGGGGTTAAGTCACCCCACTATGACTTCCCAGACCACCCTTCTTACACTTTGCCAAAAGCCAACACGGGTTTCCTCCAGGCTATGAGCTCCCCCATGGCAGGAGCCTGGCTCAAAGCAGAAGCAATGCTGTTGATGGACTGATAGAGTAATGATTTTGAACGGAGTCCTACAAACCTTCTACCCTAACCTGTGAACGCCTGACTTACACCATTTGCAACGTGGCAGTGGAGTGACCATGAGCACCTGAGTCCACAGACCAAATCCTCCCATGCCCCTGATTCCCAGTGAAGTCTAAGGCAGTTCGTTCATGCTTTCTGTGCCTCGGTTTCTTTATCTGGGTTAGTAAAATGACCTCACAGAATGTAACTGTAAAGCAGACAAAACCAAGCGAGATACCCAAAATACGTGACATTCAATTTGGTATTACATTCATATAGAAGAGTTGTGTGTATATTAAAAAGATAGAAAAGATATGAAAAGAAGGCAGAATTTCATTCAGTTCCTGCCTAGGAAAGAAGACGTATAAATCTCAGGAGGGGGGCGGAAAAGGAAGACGCAATCCTATAACACCTAATTGGAAGTTGCGGGCTTTCTGGAATGTACGTAATGTGGATATATGGGTAACGTACTTCACCACTACCCACTTTGAGTTGTGGAGACGTCAACATTATGGCATCCATAAATAGTATTTAGTGCATCCCAAAAGAGGCATGGGCTGGAATCCAGGTAGAATCCTGGTAAAATCTCAATCATCAGTAACCTCAGTTGACTGGTGTCATTGCTTTCTAAGGGCCATCCATCATTCAACCCAGGAAAATGTATAATCTAGGAAATATAATTAAAGAAATCAAAATTATATGTTAATACTTTTACATTAGGGAATCTTTAAAAATGTGACATCCTCTATACTTGCAAAGGATTTTGGCCTTGAAAGTAATAACTTTCTACTCCAGTTTAAAATGTATAATTACATAATTGATTTAAGACTTGAGATTTTACATTGTATGTGTTGGAACATTTAAGAGAAACTTATACTCACTTTATTAGCTTAATTTTAAATTTTCTTATTTTATTTTAGAGAGCGTGCAAATAGGAGAGAGGGGCTCTTTTCTATTCAAGAGAGAAAGAGAGAGAGAGAGAGAGAGAGAGAGAGAGAGAGAGAGAGAGAGAGTCTTAAGCAGGTCCCACACTCAGCATGGAGCCCAATGTGGGGCTCGATCCCTCAACAGTGGGATCATGACCTGAGCAAAAATCAAGAGTTGAACGCTCAATTGATTGAGCCACCCAGGTGCCCCTATTAGCTTACTTTTATAGATTATTTTTAAAAAATTTTTAATGTTTATTTATTCTTGAGAGAGGGATGGGGGGAGAGAGAGAGAGAGAGAGAGAGAGAGAGAGAGAGAGAACAAGTAGGGGAGGGGCAGAGCGAGAGAGGGACACAGAATCTGAAGCAGGCTCCAGGCTCCGAGCTGTCAGCACAGAGCCCCATGTGGGGCTCGAACTCACGAGCCATGAAATCATGACCTGAGCTGAAGTGGACGCTTAACCAACTGGGCCACCCAGGTGCTCCTTAATTTTATAGATTCTTGATAATTATTTGAGTTCTTGGAGAGACATTTTTAAGTAAGGAAATGGAAGTACTTAAGAAGGAAATAAAGTATATTTACAAATGCAGTTTTAAATTCTCAAAAGCATTTAATGAACTAGGTTTTAAAATGGGGCAGAATTAGAATTCAAGGGCCCCTTAAAATGACTGCTGAAGTAAGAATAACAAGATTTGTAAACTGACTTATAAATTGAATAATAAGATTGCATAAGGTGATCTTAAAAACCTGTAGAGAAATCTCGTCACCTGCAACAACATGGATCAACCTTGAGGATATCATGTGAAGTGAAATATGCCAGTTGCGAAAAGACAAAAATTGTATGATTCCTCTTATATGGGGCCCCTGGAGTAGTCAAATTCCTAGAAGCAGAAAGCAGAATGTGGTGTCCTGGGGCTGGGGGAGATCAGAAAGAGGAGTTTAATGGGTACAGGGTTTCAGATTTGCAAGATGAGAAAGTCTGGAGCCCCGTTTTACACCAGCGTGAATATACTTAATACTAATGAACTGTACCCTTTAATACGATTCAGAGGGTAAATTTTATGTTATGTGTGGGGCTTTTTAATCACAATAAAAACAATGGGTGGGGGAAGCCTATGGAAGAACTTGGGCTTTTAATGTATAATTTTGGTTTATTGCACATTAATGTTTAAACCCCTAAATAACTACTTCCTTCATACAAAGGCCACCTCAAAGGCATAAAAACACCTCCCATCAACAGTTACATAATGGGGATAATCACGCATGGCAAAATTGCTATGAGGCCTGACAGAGATACTGTTCAGAACACAAGACAAGAGAGGTTCATTTTTTAGAGGTTCCTACAAGCCAAGCCAAACAGAAATGAGTCTCTTGGGTGAACCTGAGTCACATGCCTATCCCTGAGCCGGTGGTGCCATGGTCAGCGACCTGATGCACCTGACCTTATGACAATGCCATTCTCTATCCCTCTCATACTCAGCCTTTAAAACACGGCTTCATCAGACCTCCGAGAGCAACCTCCTTCATATCTTGCAGTAATTCCTGCTTTTCTTCCCCACTGGAACCCTCTCCCACTTCACACACGAAAAAGCGAATGAAAAGGTGTGTTTGTCTGGGAGTGAACACCTACAAAACACCTCCATGATCGGCAGCCACCTGAGCCTCAGCTCATAGACTGTTAATTTACCACATTCACTATCAATGGAAAAAGACCAATATTCTGAGCATAGGGGAGCTCCCAAGTCCAACTGAGAAAATATTCCCATATCCAAACATTTTTGTTGATAAATATATACTTATGGCCTATTTGAACGATTGGCCAAATGAAAGACTGGAGTCCAGGGAAAGGAAATGCTCTTTATCGGAACACATTGGTGCATAGAGGGAGGGAGCTGTACTCAGGCAATTCTAGAAGTTATTAGGGAGACTATAGTGGGAGCCACTGGCTAACACTTGCTATGGGCCAGTTATTATTCTCAGTGTTTTGCACGTAGTAATCAGCTTAATCCTCACAATCACCCTCTGAGTTTTATTATCCCCATTTTACAGGTGAGGAAACCCAATCTCAGAGTGGTTAAGGGATCTGTCTGGTTACATGGCTTACCAGTGGCAAGGCAGCCTGTTCCAGGATTCACATACGCTCTCACCTACCAGACTAGACAACTGCCATGACCCTCTATTTGCTACAGAAAGTACAGCTAAGGGAGAGTAAGTGAGTTGACTGGGCTACACAGCAGACATTTGAAAAGACTGAGATTTCAGCTGGGGTTCCCTCGTGCTAAGCTCTTGGCAAGAATGCAAACCCAGGAGTACTGGGTCCTTCAGAGAGGACCAGCCATAAAAATGCCTTCTTTCCACTCACTCATTTGAGTGACAAGTCTTTCCACTCCATTCGTGAACCCACATTTTGCCACTATGGTTCAGCTGTGGCTGATTTTTAGAACCACAGTGACAAAAAGGAAACCATACTACATTTTGTGCAGTGGTTCTTGGCAATGGCTACAATTAGAATCACCTGGGGTGCTTTATAAACTATTGATGCTGAGGCTCCATCTCAGACCAATAAATCAGAATATCTGGGGAGCATCAGTATTTCATAAAAGCTATCCAGGTGAATTTAATGTATAGTCAGTGCTGAGAACTACTGACTTAGCCAACCCCAAACACATATGAGACCCACAGGATTTCTTCACTTTCCCCAGCAGCTTTCCTTTCCTCCCACACAAACTCTGCCCTAGATGGGCCCCTGGGAGTCTCTTACGCCTGGTTTTGTCTTTGCTCTCTTCTCTTACCCACCTCACCTCATCACTTCCCACCAGAGTTCCCGGCTCCCTCCCGGGAGGCAAAAGTGGATCCCCACAGAAGGAGATGAATTCACCTTTTAAAGCCTTCAGTGTGAAGTGCTGGAAGGCAGAAAAGCCTTTCCCTTGCTAATCCCGGCAGGTGAGGATGGGCAGGGAGGCAGAGGGTAAAAGAGGCAGAGAACACCATCATTCTACAATTACGGACTGAGAAGGGCTGTGAAGGAAAAGTGGATAACATCATGAGCAATGACAACAGAGCAAAGGCTTCAGCTCTCCTCTGAGTTCTTATTTCTACCTATTAAACCAGACTGCAACACCTAGTCATGTATCATAACTTTATGGCACCACTGAAGTCACTGAAAATTTCATCAGTTCCTTTTTCTGTGCCCCATCTGTGAACCAGCTCTTCCTTCACCATGTGTTGATGCTGGTTCTTTCCCCCAGTGCAACAAATTTTCCATACTGTCCATAAAAGGATATTACTTAGGGGAAAAGTTTTAGAATACAGTCATCTTTAAGATAAACTAGGCAAGAAGTACACCGCAAGGGTGGGACCTTTGGGAGAGATGTCAAAAATAATTCAATATGCATTTTCTAAGCTTTTACTTGGGCTCGGGCCTTATGATGGAAAGAAGACACTGGATCTGTGCTTCAGAATGTATCTCATATAGTAACAATTCTCAAATAGTGCCTGAGGGGCTGCCAGTGATCCAGGAGTGTCTTCAGATAGAACAGTTCCCTGATGTTGCAAGGACTATGAAATGATAGTACCTATACTTCGTTGCTGGTGTGGATGACAACGCAGCACTTCATGGGAAACAGTGCTTTTCTTCCATCTCTCCTTCTAAGTTCCTTTAGCAGCAACTAGAAATATGAACACAGTAGGCAGATGGGCCATATAGTCTCTTATCAACTAAAGTAGTATGGGCCCTAAAGAAATTGGAGATCATTTTTGCATTATATCCTCAAGCTAGGACCTGTCTTCACAGGTCCTCTTGAACCTATGGTGGTTTCTGCCAGTTGCCAGTCTCTTATTTCTAATCCTTCAAGAGATGAAGTTGGAGAAGATGCAGTGCTGACTTGGACTTCAGGGAGTCAGGAGCTTAGATAAGGAGCATTCATGTTACAATTGTTCATAAGGAGGGTTCTAGAATCACAACAAGGCTCTGCCATATGACAGATGGCAAAGGCAGGCTCGATGACCTTAATGACCATGAGAAATAACTTACATACAACTGTCCTCTGCTAAAATACAACTAAAAAACTAAAAAATATGTGAAACAGCTGATTCAGACTTTGGACGACAGGTATCACAGGACTGAGAAAGGAAACAATCACTCCAGTTTTATGCCTAGAGATATTTTCCAAACCTCAGTTCAAGAAGAAAGTCTGTTTCTTTTTTTTTTTAATTTTTTTTAACGTTTATTTATTTTTGAGACAGAGAGAGACACAGCATGAACGGGGGAGGGGCAGAGAGAGAGGGAGACACAGAATCGGAAGCAGGCTCCAGGCTCTGAGCCATCAGCCCAGAGCCCGACGCGGGGCTTGAACTCGCGGACCGCAAGATCATGACCTGAGCTGAAGTTGGACGCTCAACCGACTGAGCCACCCAGGCGCCCCCCAAACCTCAGTTCAAATAAGGAGAACCCAAGCAGAGAACAATAATTTGTCAAATTGAGGAAGCTGAGATTGTAACTGAAGGAAGCTGGAGTGGCTGGAATTTGAAGGGTAGGGCACCATAGATAAAGGAACTGTACAGAGAAAGATCCCAGATATCTTCTCGAGGGCCCGCCTTAAGACTGTTGGTCACAAAGGGCAGGAAGATGTTAGCTGAACACCAGGGACATTGAGTAAAGATCCTAGAAGGATGATACCTAGGGGCACCTGCGTGGCTCAGTCGGTTGAGTGTCCAACTTCGGCTCAGGTCATGATCTTGCGGTTTGTGAGTTCGAGACCTGCATCAGGCTCTGTGCTGACAGCTCGGAGACTGGAGCCTGCTTCTGATTCTGTGTCTCCCTATCTCTCTGCTCCTCCCCTGTTCACACTCTGTTTCTCTCTCTCTCTCTCAAAAATAAATAAACATTAAAAAAATTTAGAAGGGTAATACCTAAATACTATGTCTAAGATGGCCCTAGAGTAAAGTCTACTTTAGACTCATCCTAGCAAGACTTAAAAACAAGCCTAAAAAGCATCAGGTTGATCTACAAGTAACTTGACAACCTACCAGAACAAATTTCTCTTCTCTTTAAAAGAAGACAACAAAATCTAGACACCCAATAATGTAAAATCTATAACGTCCAGCAGCCATTCAGAAATTACTAGGCATTCTGGGGCACTTGAGTGGCTCAGTCGGTTAAGTGTCTGACTCTTGATCTTGGCTCAGGTCATGACCTCACAGTTCATGGGATTGAGCCTCACATTGGGCTCTGCACTGACATCATGGAGCCTGCTGTAGATTCTCTCTTTGCCTCTCTCTCTGCCACTTTCCCACTTGTGTACACACACACTCTCTCTCTCTCTCAAAATAAATAAGCATTTAAGAAAATAATTTTTTTTTTAATTTTTTTTTTCAACGTTTATTTATTTTTGGGACAGAGAGAGACAGAGCATGAACGGGGGAGGGGCAGAGAGAGAGGGAGACACAGAATCGGAAACAGGCTCCAGGCTCTGAGCCATCAGCCCAGAGCCCGACGCGGGGCTCGAACTCACGGACCGCGAGATCGTGACCTGGCTGAAGTCGGACGCTTAACCGACTGCGCCACCCAGGCGCCCCAAGAAAATAATTTTTAAGTGTTTTTATTCATTTTTGGAGAGAGCATGAGAAGGGAAGGGGCAGAGAGCTTTAGGGACAGAGGATCTGAAGTAGGCTCTGCACTGACAGCAGCGAGCCTGATGCAGGGCTCAAACTCACAAACTGTGAGATCATGACCTGATCTCATGAGTCAAAGTCAGACACTCAACTGACTGAGCCACCTAGGCACCCCCAAAAATAGTAATTCAAAATTAATAAAAGAAATTACTTGGCATTCAAAGAAGCAAGAATGAGACCCATGACCAAGAGAAAGGAAAAAGCCAATAGAAACAGATATAGAAATGACGAGATGATGAATTAACAAAAACTTTATGATCACTATTATAAAAATTATAAATATCCTCAAATATTAAAAAAAACATGAATGTAATGGAGAGAGAAATGTAAGATATGAAAAAGAACTAAATGGAACTTCTAAAATTAAACAATATAATATTAAACATAATTTTTAAAATAAAAAATCCATTGGGTGGTTTATTTAGTAGATGAGACACTTCAGAAGAAAAAAACATTAAAAGATATAGTAATTAGGGGTGCCTGGGTAGCTTAGTCAGTTAGGTGTCTGACTTCAGCTCAGGTCATGATCTCATGGTTTGTGTTCAAGCCTTGCTTCGGGTTCTGTGCTCACAGCTTAGAGCCAGGATTCTGCTTCAGATTCTGTGTTTCCCTCTCTCTCTGCCCCTCTCCCCCTCATGCACTCTCTCTCTCAAAAATAAATAAATATTTTTAAAAAGTAAAAAATATATAGTAATATAGTATAGTAGTAATATAGTATATATTATATACTATAATATATATATAGTATAGTAATATAGTATATAATATATAATATAGTAATATAGTAATTAAAGAATTAAAGATAGAGCAATAGAAGCTATACAATAGCACAGAAAGAATAAAATTTCCAAATATATCTCTCTATATACAGAGCCACTATGGGAAAATATAAGTTGCAGTTTAATACATATGTAATTGAAATCATAGAGGCGTGGAGAAGGAGAAAATAAATATATTTGAAGAGATAGTGTTCAAAAATTTCCTATACTTGATGGAAATTATACACCCACAAATTCAAGAAGTTCAGTATCGTAGCTTGGGCTTCTCTAACAAAATACCATAGAGTGGGTGGTTTAAACAACACTTAATTCTCTCTGTTCCAAAGGCTGGTAAGACCAAAATCAAGGTTCTGGCAGATTTAATTCTTGGTGAGGGCTTACTTCCTCACTTGAAGACAGTTGCCATCTTGCTATGTGCTCACATGTCCTTTCCTTGGTGTGTGTGTGTATGGAGAGAGAAGCTCTGGTGTTTCTTCCTCCTCTTAAAAGGGCACTAATTCCATCATGGGGACTCCCTCCTCATAAACTCATCTAAACTTAATTACCTCCCAAATGTCCCATTCCCTAGCATCACAATGGGGGTTAAGGTTTCAACATACAGATTTTTGAGGAAACACAAACATTCTGCTCATAACACTCAGTAAACCCCAAGCAGGATAAACACAATGAATAGCACACTAAGACACATCATAATCAAATATCTGAAAACCTGTTATAAAGAGAAAATCTTAAAACAGTCAGACAAAAAGGATTTATTACATACAGGGGTATAGAAATAAGAATGACTATAGACTTCTTGTCAGAAACACTGAAAGTCAGAAGGCAATGGTGTTGAAAGAAAAAAAAATTTGTTAATCTAGAATTTGAATTCTACATCCAGTGAAAATATCCTTCAAAAGTGAAGAACTACATTTTCATCCAAATAAAAGCTGATCTGTACTATAGGAAAAGTCAAAGGAATTTGTACAGGCTGAAGGAAAATGATACTAGAGGGAAATTCAGAACTACATAGAAAAATGAAGATTGCTGGAGATGGTAAGTATTTATGTAAATATAAACTCTGTTTTATCTATTTATTTAAAATATATTTCAGGGGCGCCTGGGTGGCGCAGTCGGTTAAGCGTCCGACTTCAGCCAGGTCACGATCTCGCGGTCTGTGAGTTTGAGCCCCGCGTCGGGCTCTGGGCTGATGGCTCAGAGCCTGGAGCCTGTTTCCGATTCTGTGTCTCCCTCTCTCTCTGCCCCTCCCCCGTTCATGCTCTGTCTCTCTCTGTCCCAAAATAAATAAACGTTGAAAAAAAAAATTAAAAAAAAAATAAAATATATTTCATTGTTTACAGGAAGAATAACCCCTCTTGGAAAATAAAGAAAATGAGAAAGATTGTAAACATTGTTAATGATCTCTTTTATTCTTGTCACATTACTTTCTGCTTACCATAGCCTAGTAGGTAGTACCCTTCTTTGTCCCTACCTATCCACCATGGATGTGGCCAACAGACTACCTTCCTAAAGCCCAACCCTAGCATGACACTCCAACCCCAAGCACTATTCAATCTTTACGGCCTCCCATTCAGTGGTAAAATCTATAGTCCTTAACCTAGCATTCAAAACCTATAATGTGGACCCCAAACTGCCCACCCTTGTCTACTGCTTTCGCTCTGCACAAATAATGTGAGTGCTTCTAACTTTCCATTCACCAGATACACCTCCCAGATTCTTATTTCTAAGCCTCTACTCACTTTCTTTTCTCAGTGGCATTTTCCCTGTGTGCTTCCTCCCCAACAAACACACTTATCCTTCCTTCAAGACCAGGCTTAAGTCTGACATCCCTTCTCACCTCCTCTTAGCCTGGAAGTGATCTTTCTCTTTTGCCTACAGAAAGACCATGGACTCTGGAGTCCTGACTCCACTGCTAAATGAGTGAGGAACGTTGGGGAATGGTGTAACTTCCATTTCCCCATCTGTAAAACAAGGGGTGATTGTCTTAGATTATGGAGTTGTCAGGATTAAAACGAAATAGTGGCTGTTAAGTGTCAAACTTTTCATTCATACCCACCCTTCTCTTTTAAAATGTGGGGTTTAGAAATGAATATGGTATTCCAGGGACAAGTTGCACAGTAGATCGAATGACTCTTGTTCCCTTTATCCTGGATGCTATTTCGGTTAGTGCAAGTTAAGATCTCAGTGGCTTCCTCCTGAACTGGGAGCTACCTGCAGCCCTTAACTCTTTTTCACATGTTCTGTTGCTAAGTCATAGTTTCTCCAGTTCTGCTTGCTCCATTAGCTTTATTGCAGCTGACTAACTTGTTCCCAAGTTTACTTCATGCACGGAGCTCCCACATGTGTCTATCCTTCATCTCTGAGTACAAAGGAGGCTGACTACTGATTCAGAGGGTTCATCACCCAGCTGGTAAAGGCACTGTGTTGTCTGGGTGTGATTGAAGGCCTTTGTCATCTCTTTGCTCTGTGATTCCCAGATATCTCTCCACCTCTCTGCCCAAATGACTACTACCTTCTTGGAGTTCTAACCACTGGAGACTTGGGTGTTAGTTGAGACACTCACTCTTCAGTCTGCTTTTCAGATGCAGAGTTTTGAATTTAGATGGAAAGAACCACAGAAGTAATATAGCTAAGCCTTTTCATTTTATACATGAGCAAACTGACACTAGTCAAGTGCATGGTCCAAGTAGTGGCATTTCTGATTCCAGGTGAGTGATTTTCTCCCTGGGTCAGGATGACCCAAAAGTTTATTCCAGGCTATAGGACTGTCTGTGTTGCTCACTAGTGTATACCCAAGCACCAAGCTTGGCACTAACAGGCACTCTATAAACATTTACTGAATGAGCAAATAAATATTAAAGTGCCAGCTCTGCTCAGTTGGAGCCCTGGATTCTCACAGGCATAGCAGAAAAGTATGTTACGACCTCTTAATGATGTCTGTCATGGTGCAGCAGGGGGAAGGGGTGAAATCCCTGTATCAGACCCTTCAAATCCTCATATGTAAAGGGAGATTCAGGGAGCCACCGACACTCTAGTAAGAATTAGTTTGCAAGCCATAAAGAATTCACTTACATTCCAAGGGTCTGAGAGAAAAGCACTTAGAACAGGTACACTGGAATTACTGGCCCAGGAAAAGACTCAGGTTTGGGGACCAGGTGTTTCAGCAGTCATGGTGAGGGCTGCCCCAGGCAAGCTTGGATCAAAGTTACACTCGGCATTAGTTGCATTTGCCCTGTGTGACCCCAAGAAGTGCCACACATCACACCCTCCTTGCAATTATCTGCAAAGAACAGATGGCAGCCTGAAGAACATTTTCTGTAATTTAACAGGGATCAAGATCTTAAGCTAAGGAAACATCAGCCAGCAAGTAAAAATCCAGTCAAGACTTTTGCCAGTGAATTCGTTTCCTGGGCTGTCATAACAAATTACCACAAACTGGGTGGTTTAAAACATCATAAATTTATTCTCTTGGAGCTCTGGAGGCTAGAAGTCCAAAGTCAAGGTGTCAGCAAGGCCATGCTCCCTCTGAAGGCTATAGAGGAGAATCCTTCCTCGTCCCATCCAGCTTCCTGTAGCCCCAAGTATTCTTTGGCCTATGGAGCATCACCCCAATTTCTTCTCACCCACCCCCCTCACCTAGCCTTCTTCCCTAAGTGTTTGGGTCCTTTCTCTTCTCCTACAAGCACACCAAGCATTGGATTAGAGCCTACCCTAGTTCAGGATGACCTTAGCTTAATAACATCTGCAAAGACCCTATCTCCAAATGAGGTCACATTCACAGTTTCTGGGGCTGGGACTTCAATCTGTCTTTCTGGGGGACTCACCTCAATCCATAACACCAGGCCTCCCGGCCCCAGAACAACTTGGAAGACAGTGATTTCCATATCCGCCTATGTCTGCCTCCATCCACTTCTGTTTTCTCCAAACGAAGGTCCTTTCCAATGGGGCCTGAGCCAGGAGGCCACAGCTCCTCCCTAGAACCAAAGTCACCGTCATCAGACTGAGGTGGCCCTGATCCTAATGCTTTCTCCCTGGAGCTGTAGAATTAAATTGTGAGGAAAATGACTCATTCTCCTCACAAACCTCCCTGGCACAGGAGTCAGGGGCCTGGTCGGAATCCTGGGTCGGAAGCTCTCAAGCTGTGAAACCTCAGACAAGTTTCACATCCCTGAAACATCAGGTTGAGGCCCCAGACCCATCCATTTGCTTCTACATCAACAGATCCAGAGAGCCCAGAAATGGAAAAGCCCTTTGAGGTGATATGTCCAATTTCATCCCCACCACTAGGGGGACAAAAGGAAGACAAATAAAATGGCCATTTTAACTTATATCTTCTGCATTAATTTTCACAGTTAACTGCTGAACTGAATAAATTCTTTTCTTTTCTTAAGGACCTTTATAAATTCCATCATTAATAAAATCAGACATTCAATTAGCAGGGAACTCTGATTGGTAACTGATCGTTTCCTTGATACCTTTCTCTCCACTCTCTCTGTGCAGACTCCCTGGCTTGTCCTGGGCTTGGCCCAGCCGGCGTTCCATTCCCAAGTCTCTCCTCTTCTTCCCCCCGCTGCCTGTCAGGGCCCCCAACAAAAGCCAGAGAAGAACACGGGCTGATTCCATTAACCTCTGTCATCGCCTAACTCTCTCTCTTAATTAACATGAGTTAATATGATTAATCAAAATAATGAGACAAACCTATTAAATTAGGGGGGTTTAAATGACAGAACTTGGCAGGGAAAGTAAAAGAGGCATGAGAAGGGCCAGGTGGGGGGCAGTGAGTCCAGAGGTGAGGAGGGCAGGGAGCCGGTGGCCAGGCCAGTCCAGCCCAGTCCCACCCAGTCCAGCTTGGGGCTCAGGGGAGGGGAAGGTGGAAGACAGGGACAGCGGCTTTTGGGACATGTTCAGTGTCTGCACCAATCTCAGCTAATTATTACCAGTCCCCATACTTCTCTGGGGCCTTTCTGGCTCCTTCGTAGTCTTCCCCAGCTTCAGGATTCTTGGTGTCCCTACTGGGGCGTTCACACTGCCTGACATCTATATCTTCTCCCTCTGGAGGCCAGGATGACTGGCAGAATGAATGACACCCCAGATTTGCCCCTCACAGGGCATGAGACTGGAAAGACTTACTTTAGCTCTCTGAGGCCCAGAGGACCCATGTACCAGGATGGGACTAATACTCCTGAGCTGGAATAACTGTAAGGATTCAGAAAGAGGCTACATGGAAATGCCTGGTGTATCAGGCCCACAGCAGGCCTCCTGTGAAAGTTCTTTCCTTCCTCCCTCCCCTGGTTTGACTATGATAATACCTTGAGATTCTACAGTGCTTTGTAATTCTAAATAGATTTCCATTTATATTGTTCCAAGAAAAACCTAGGAGATAAGCAAGACAGGCATGGTTTTGCAGATCAGTGAGGTTTTTGTCAGCACTACTGAGCACCTGTTCGGTGTCAGTCCCTGTGAAAAGTCACTCAGAGCCAGCAAGGTGAAGTGACTTATCTGGACTTATTCTAGAGCTGGGTCTCCTAACCCCTAGGGCCAATGGGGCTTGCCATTGCCCCTAATGCAAGTGACCAGGAGTGCCCACAGTGCCCCCAGGAGTTCCTTTTCCTCCTCATGATCCTTGAGTTGTGCCAGGGTCTCTCACAGGCCTATGGCTCTGTGGCCACCAGCTGCTGGGTTGCTTAGCAGAAAGTCTATTCAAAGAGAACAGCGGCTCTCCAAAGCAGGACATGTGGCAGATGGCTTGGGCTCATTATTAGAATTTCTCATTCCAGTGAAACCAGGCCCTGGAGCCTCTTCTGCATTCCGTTCAGTGGCCACCCAGACAGCAGAGGTGGCCCACAGCCCTAGACCTCCATAGACACATCACTTGGATAGCAAAGCCCTTATGAAAACCCTGAGGCATAACCTCATTTGGGGCCTGAAACACCCCGACAGCCCCATGGAAGGTCTTTCCTTTTCTTTGGAAGCATACTTCATGGGTCTCACCAAGATCCATGGGTATCTTCCCAGAGATGGACTGAATATCTACAACAAAGGAGAAAATATAATGCCTGAAAATCCCCTGCTAAAAGGTCTGCTTTCTGTAGGATTCATATTTATTTCTTTTTATGCTTCTATAAAAGAATAGATAGAAAACTGCCCCTCCACATCCCAAATGAGGTAAGAGCCATGATCGGATGTCACTATAAGCTCCCAACTCTGCCCTGAAAACACACACACACACACACACACACACACACACACACACACACAGGATCAGAACACCCACAGCTCCCCACCCTCCCAGACCCGACACTTCGCAGTCTCTGATGGTTCTCCAAGGAAGTAGATGTGCCTCTTCCACCTTGTCAGTTAATGAGTGGCCTGGCTCTGGGTCCAGGAGTGTCCAGACAACTGAATGACCCACCTTCAGACTCAGGACGACAAACACTACTAGTAATTCTGAAGCAGCAGCAGTTGGCATTGCACTTCATGGGGAATAAGTGGCGAGTAGCTGTTATAGATACAAGTGTCCCTCCAAAATTCACAGGTTGAAACCCTAACCCTCAATATTACTATAATTATTTAGGGAGAGCCTTTCAGGGGGGAATTCAGGTTAAGTGAGGCCATAAGGGCAAGCCCCTAACTGCATAGGATTGGTGCCCTTACAAGAAGAGGAAGAGACACCTGAGTGCTCTCTCTCACCAGTCATGTGCAGAGGAAAGTCCATGTGAAGACACAGCAAGAAGGTTGCCGTGTGCAAGCCAGGAAGAGAGACCTCACCAGAAACCAACCCTGACCGCACCTGGATCATGGATTTCCAGCCTCCAGAACTGTGAGAAAATACATTTCTGTTGTTTAAGCCACCCAGTGAGTGGTATTTTGTTATGGCTGCCTTAGCAAACTAACCTAGTGGGTGAGACTGGAACTGGGTCCTGTCTCCTGGTATCCTGCGACACCCATTTCACTATGAGTAAAAATAATAACAATAACACATTTAAAATAACAACAATAATAATAAATATATCACCTCATGCAGGGATCATAGGCAGCCTTGTTTTTTTTTTTTTTAATGTTTCTTTATTTTGAGAGACAGAGAGAGAGAGAGAGAGCAAGCAGGGGAAGGGCAGAGAGAGATGGGGAGAGAGAATACCAAGTAGGCTCCGCACTGTCAGTGCAGTACCTGATGCGGGACTTGAACTCATGAACTGTGACATCATGACCTGAGCTGAAACCAAGAGTTGGACGTTGAACCCAATGAGCCACCCAGGTGCCCCTTAAGAGCCTTAATTTTGACAACCCTAACACGACTGCCAAGTTTCCATGCTCTGATATGTGCTTCAGCCTTCCTCAGGCCTCCACCAACTTCCTCCTCACACGGGCAAACAAGGCTCTCTCTCTCATACAGTTCCTAACACCTTTTACTTTGTCTCCATAGCGGTTGGTTGTCAGTCATCTGGCTGACGATGTAGCCCAAGTGCCCAGTGCCATGCCTGGAACAAAGGATGTACTCAGTACCTATTAGTCAAACATGTGAAGACACTGGATGCTGCTTCCCAAATGCGGTCAGTCCTCATGATTCAAATACAGAAACTACACATAAGACAAGGAAGTCTTCCATGAAGAATCCAGACACTTAGTGCAATGCAGTGATGTGCAGGTAAACTAGCTAAGTCCTTCAAAGACAGGGGCAGTGTGTGTGTGTGTCTTTCCTTGGTCCTCCCCTCGCCCAGAGCATTTATTATATGTTCTGTGCCAGTAAGTGCTACCCAAACACTAGTGACTAGAACCGTGAGTAGTTGCCTTGGTCAGATTCTCAAGCGTGGGTCCCTCGGTGCTGAGGATTCCACAGATGTACCCATAAAGGTCCTACAAATTTCATTGGGATTGTCTTCACCGGCATACAAAAGTCATTTCCATGCTTCCACTATGATCTTCTTGCTGCCTTCTACTATAGCATCTGGCGAGGCAGGCACTATATTTCCCAATCTCTCTGGTAGTTAGAGGCCATGTGATCAAGTTTGGACTATGGAAATGGTGAACTGCTAGAAGGCTCTTAGACAAACTAACTTTCTTAATCAGAGATAGGTGAGTCTGGAGCTGCCTCTTCCTTCTCATTTTTGATGTGAATGACCACACAATGCCTGGAGCCACAGTAGCAGTTTTATGACTCTTAGGCCATACACATCAAGCTTAAAAAAAAGCTAACACTCCTGGATGGTTGATAAAGATAGAAGAACCTGGATCCTCGATGCCATTTTGGCATTGCAGACCAATCTGAAGTCTGTCTACCTCAGGACTTCTTAGTAAGTAAACAACAAATATCTAAAGTTTAAGCCACTCTTGGGGCACCTGGGTGGCTCAGTCCATTAAGGGTCCAACTCGTGACTTTGGCTCAGGTCATGATCTCACAGTTCATGAGTTCGAGCCCTGAGCTGGGCTCTGTGCTGACAGCAGGGAGTCTGCTTGGGATTCTGTCTCCCTCTCTCTCTGTCCCTCCCCCAACTTGCTCCCTATCTCTCTCTCAAAATAAATTATTAAAAAAAAACCCTTAAACTTTAAGCCACTCTTGGATGGGTTTTCAACTACCTGCAGCTGAAGCATTTCTGACAGATACAACTTCTTAAATTTGTGCTTTAACTTCAATGATTGTCTAAAAATTAATGTAAGCATATCCTGAATCATCTGGAAGCCCCCCTGCCTTACATAACTGAATACTATCTTGATATTTCAGTAGTCATGTTGACATAAGTCAACAACTGTTTTTATGGCAAAGAGTACTGCAAGTATCCTTCGCTATCTAAATATTTGCTATCTGAACTCAGGAACTAAATAAAATCCATATTTAAAAAAATAGGGCTAATATGCCTTGCTATCTAAACTCTCAGGATTTGTTACCAAAACTGGGGAACAAAATTGCTTTGGATAATTTGGCACGCCTTGCCATGTGAAATCTCACCATATTGATTTTGCAACTGAATAGATTTAAATAGCAAGGAATACCTGCATTTTTGTCTTCGAGGAAAAAAGAATCGTGACTACTTTAATACATAAATGATAGATTCATCAAAGCAAAGAACAAATTATGTTACATCACTGTGCCCAAATGAACACAGGTTTATAGGAACTGGAACAGAATACGGAGGGGACAACGGAGTTACTTAGTACAGCACACAGAAAAACAGGCACAGGGAATTCAGAAGAAGCCGCAAAGCAATGGTGTGCTGGAAGCAGCGTGTTCTGGCTCACAAGAGTGAAGGGTCAGATTTTCAGGCATTGTGAGAGCCTGTTGTTAAAACGCAGCGAGTATGATGGGAGCCATGGTAAGAGTATTTACACCATGGAAATCAGCAAACACTATGACACAGGCTTTCTTTTTTCTGGAAAGGCAATTTACCAGCACATCACTCTCAGTAACAGCCAACACCATATTTGCCTCTGAGAGGCCATTTACTTTCAGCAAACATCATCATCTGGTCCACAACATTAATGTGGAATTTTATTAGTTTTATCTCATTTTGTATTTAATTGGTAAATTAGGTTTGATTTTATGATTCATATAAGAGATATAAGCATAAGGAGTTTTATATCTGTATATATTGAGGTATTATTATATTAACAATATATCTGTATATATTTAGGTATTATATCTATATATGTTGAGGTATTCTTATATTGATAAAATTTTAAGTCAAAACTGGTGTTAACAAGAAATATTTTATTTACTCAAGTTGGAGAAACATTGATCAAAGTCCATCAAAGTTAATAACCCCAGCCTGGCACATCAGGTTTTCTAGGATCTGATTCCAGCCTGACTTTCCCCACCCAGTGAACTATCTGCTGCAGCCAAAGTGGTCTGTCCCTGTGGCTTCAACACATTCCTCAGGGATTTAAACGAGATAACAGAAATGGAAGCACAGTGTGGACACTCTACCCCGCCACCCCCAACACTAAGTTCATTCATCCTTGGAGGCCTGACCCAGAATCTTCCTCCCTGATGGAGATTCTCCTCATGACACCAGCGGGAGGCGGTCCTTCTCTTCTTTGCACACCGCCCCCCGCCCCACCCTGGGGTGTTGGATTTTATCAACTGATGCCACTCACCTCCTTGACTAGAGGGGAAGCACTTGCAGGCAGGAAAGTTCAAAGTGTCCTTACAGATCCTTCTGTCAACTTGTCTCCACCTCCCAATTCACTCATTTCCTCATACCACTTTCCCTTCTGTACCATGAGGAAGGACTTTGCCTGTTTCCTCCCAAGTCAGCTCCTCCACCAGCGGTCTTGCACACAATCATTGCCATCCAACCGCCTCCCCCATCAACCCCCTTCTCCTCTGTTTTGTGTCTTTAATTTCTTTCTCATCTCTGAACTTTCTCCTTTGACCCTGAGTACCCTCCATCCTGAAAATAAAATAAAATCCACGGATATTCATCAATGATGCTTTCAGCTGCACTTAACAGAAAACTCAACTAACATGGTTTAAACAATCATAAAATGTATTATTTCATGTTAAGGAGAAACCTGGGTGTAGGGCAGTCTCCAGACACCATTCAGATCAAGGTCCAGCTCTCTGTCCTCAGACTGGCGTCTCTCCTGGTGGTTATCTAGTGGCCAGTAGCAGCCATGGGCACACTTGATCAGTCTGATTGGACCACAAGGTCAAGTGCCCATCCCTGGAGAATAAATAACAGTTGCCAGATGAATGCTCTGCACTGATGGACTTAACGCTCATGTTCTTGAGTCCATCAATGGCAAAGAGAAATGGGATTATCATGACTGACTTAGATTAATCGGTACCCATCCATGTGACTCTGAGTCAAAAGGGTTTCATCAGGGTAGGGTGGAGGTGTTAACAAAATTGGGATTCTGTTAGGAAGCAAGAAGTGGGGGACAGAGCTTGGAAGATAACCAGCAGGTTCACTTGACCACTTTCCCCTCTCCCATCTACCATTTTCTCTCCTTTTCTTAGCCCCTAATCTCCTCTAAGTGGACACTACATTTATTTGCTGCCTTCGCTCAATGTGCTGCAATTCGGTTTCCCACCCTGTCACTCTAAACAAACCGTCTTGCTAAAGTCACTGGAGTCCTCCTTTGGCTTCTCTTCAGGCTTTGACACCTCCACGAACTCCCTTCTTTAACCTCATCCACCCATCACCCGATTCATAACCCTCAGGTAATCAATCCATCCTCTCCCAAACATGCTCCTCATCACTCAGCAATGTGTATTCCACAAACATTTTTTGAGCACCTACCATATGCCAATTCAGTATATCCAACACATAACACTTTGCAAATTATCCCTGAATGCATGGTTTAGTCTCATCATTTTTCACCTCCACCACTGCAATAACTTCCCAACTGGTCCCTGTGCCACCAGTCTCTACCCATCAGCAATCTGTCTTTCTCGCTCACAAATGTGATCTTACCAAATGCAAGTCTAATCATTACATTCCCCTGCCTCCATCTCTCCTGCAGGAGAAAGCCCGAAATCCCCAACAGGGCATGTAGGGCCATGGCAACCAGACCCCACTGACCTCTCCTAGTCTGGAGCCCATTCCTCTCCCTCTTCTATTTTAAGCTCTGGGCATAATGAACTACTATTTCACAAACACATCATGAGCTTTCTTACTTTGGAGTTTTGCTCATATTCTTTTTTTTAACTAAAATGCCCTTTCCTGTTTTTTCTGCTAAAAAAAAAAAAAAAAAAAAAAAGCCCTAGTCATTTTTCAGAACGTAGGCTCCATGTCACCTACTCAGTGGAGTCTCCTCTGGGGCCAAATCAAGCACACCCTCTGTGGTCCCAGAGCACTTTGTGCATAGTAGTAATGAGCCATTCTCAGAGTGTATTACAGTTAGGTTTATGCTCACAAATTCTTGCAGGGGGAGGACTGCATTTAAATCATCCTTCTGTACCAAGCACAAACACCTGGCAATGCATGCTCAATATATCTTTGAAGAATTAAATTGAACTCATTATTTTATCCTCCTCATTTAACAGATGGGGAAACTGAGGGCTAGAGAGAAAGTCACTGACAATGGTCATTCTATGTATTTAATCAGCGTTCTTTCGCTGCATGCAGGAAGAAAAAAGGATTTGTTTATTTATTTATTTATTTATTTATCTATCTATTTATTTATTTTTAGCTCACCAAATTGAAAACTCTCTCTTCAAGCACATGTTTTGTCAAGGATCCAAAAAGTATCATCAAGAGTTGATTTTTTAGCTCTGCTTCCCTCTCTGTTGGCTTCATTCTCTGGTCCTATGTCAGAACAAAATGGCTGCCAACAGCCACATGTTGCTACATGTTGCTGCTATAAGCCAAGGAATGCCAGGAGCCACCAGAAGCTGGAAGCAGCAAGGAAAGAGTCTCTCCTAGAGGCTTCAGAGAACTGGATCCTGCTGACACCTTGATTTCAGACTTCTGGCCTCCAAAACTATGAGAGTAAATTCTGTTGTTTTAAGCCACCAAGTGTGTAATTTGTTCCAGCAGCCCCCGGGGACTAATGCAACAAGGGATCCATGTGGTGCTGGAACGCCTCTCTATCTGACTGTCAAGGTCAATACCCTGGTTGTGATATTGTACTGTCATTTTTCAAGATGTTACTGTTGGGGGAAACTTGGGGAAAGGTGCATGGCATCCCTCTATATCATTTCCTACAACTGTATATGAGTTCACAGTTATCTCAAAGTAAAGTTTAATTATGAAAATGTCCCTCTGAATGATGTGGTAAACAGATTGGAGGGTGGCTAGAGAGGAGGCTGGGAGATTTGTTGGGTGCTGTTGAAGCTGTTCAGCAGAGAGGTGATGGCACGTAGACGAAGTGGTGGCCAGGGAGATGGAGAGAAGGGGGTGGGTGGGGGAGAAAATTGGGAGGTAAACACGACAGCAGTCGGGGATTTATTGTGGATAGGAGTTGAGGAGTAGTGGTGTCCACGATGACTCTGGCTTGTGTGACTAAGAGAATGGACACGGCTTTACCAGGGGCCTCTTGGGAAAAGAGCAGATCTGGAGAAAAAAGAATGGAGAGCATAGCATGCTTGGGACAGAACAACTCAAGGACAAGGTTGCCAGCTCTTTCTTGTAAGTGACAACTCATCGCTTCCTAACCCACCTCTGTCTGCATTTCGCACCCTTACTCCCCAAGAGAGATTTGGACCGGATCAGTTTGTCACAATCCAACACAAAGCATCCCTACTGGGCAGTCATGTACCAAGCTCCTCATGGGCCTTCCCTGTAATCACTGTACACTGAGCATCTCCCTCGGGCACTGCTTCCTGCTCACAAGGCACAAGACAGGGCCACTTTGTTCAGACAGATTGGGACCGTGGTACAGCAAGAACTTAGGGTTTCGGGTGTCTCCAGGACAGCCACTGGAGCTAAGCAGAGATGGCTAAGAATGAGAGAGTCTCTACTTTCAGAGATTCAAGTCATTGATCAGGCAAAGAATGAGAAGCAGAACCCTCCACAGCCACTCCAGCATTGTTTCCAGACGAGAAGGAAAGAAAGTCCTGCAGGAGAACAAAGGTGGAGGACTACATCTAATTTCAAGGCTCACCATAAACTACAGTAATCAAAACAGTGTGATATTGGCATCAATATGGACAAACAGATCAATGAAACAGAACAGAGAATCCATAAATAGATCCGCACTCATGAATACCTGATGTTTGAAAAGGGTATAAATACAATCAGTGGTGAGAACATAGTCTTTCCCACAAATGGCACTAGAACAATTGAATATTCATATGGAAAACAATTGAACTTCAATCCATACCTCACATCATATACAAAAATTAACTCAAAATAGATCATAGACCTAAACGTAAAACCTAAATCTATAAAACTTCTAAAGGAAAATGTAGATGAAATATGTTTAGGATCTTGGCTTTGCAAAGATTTCTTAGAAAGATGCCAAAAGCATGATCCATCAAAACAATGGTAAGTTGGACTCTGTCAAAATTAAAAGTGCCAGTTTTTGAAAGATGCTATTTTTTAAATTTTTAAATGTTTATTAATTTTTGAAAGAGAGAGAGAGAGACAGAGCACAGGCAGGGGAGGGGCAGAGAGAGAGGGAGACACAGAATCTGAAGCAGGTTCCAGGTTCTAAGCTGTCAGCACAGAGCCTGATGCAGGGCTCGAACCCACAAGCTGTGAGATCATGACCTGAAGTTGGATAATTAGCCAACTGAGCCATGCAGGCGCCCCTGAAAGACGCTGTTAAGAGGGGAAAAAAAGCAAGCCACAGACTGGGAGGAATTATTTGTAATCGTATATCCAATAAAGGACACGTATGCAGGATAAAGACCTTTCAAAACAATGAGAAAATGAGCAAAAGATTTGAACAGACACTTCAGCAAAGAAGATATACAGATGGCAAGTAAGCACATGAAAAGCTGTTCAATTATTTTTAGTTGGAAACTAAACTATCATTATTCATTAGTGGTAATTAATGAAGCCTAAGCTCTCATTAGTCATTAGGAAAATGTAAGTTAAAACCACACACCTATTAGAATATCTAAATTTAAAGGAACAGCTGTATCAAATGTTGGGGAAAATGTGGAGCAAATGGCATTTTCAACTAGTTTGGGAAACAGTTTGGCAGTTTGTAAAATAAAAAAACAAACAAAAAACCAAAAAGCCATATACCTAGTATATAATCCAGCCATTCTCCTCCTAGATATTTATACAAGAGAAATGAAAACATATGTTCTTACAAAGGCTTATACATGAATGTTCCTAGAAGCTTTATTTATAGTACCCCCAAACTGGAAACAAACCAAATGTCAACAACAAGTGCATGAATAAATGAATTGGTATATCAATACGATGGAATACTACTTGGTAATGAAAAGGAATGGACTTTTCATGCATAGTGCAATAAATTATAAAATAATTATGTTGAGTAAAGGAATCAGACAGATTTATAGAAAATGCAAACTAATCTATAGTGACAAAAGGGGATCAGCGGTTGCCTGGATATAGCGTGAGGCAGAGAAGGGCAGACGGTGGGTAGTTAGAAAGGGCATAAGGAAACTTTGGTGGAGGGGACAATTGATACATTAATTATCTTGATTGTGGTGGTGGTTTCATTGGTGTATAAATATGTCAGAACATCAAATTGTACACTTTAAGTATGCACCATTTAGTATGTCAATTCTACGTTAATAAAATTTTTTAAAAGAAGAATCTAGGAAATATAACAAAACAGCACTTTTCTCCCCTGTGTGCTTGCTGTCACTCCCCTCATCCATCATAGAGCTTATTTGTTACTGAAAAGTGGGGGCCATGTTTTCTTCCCCCACAAGCCAGGCATTTATAATTAAAGAGCAGTCTTGTGGGGGTTAAGCCTGGGTGCAGGAGAAAGAAGACAGGCAAACGATTCTTTATCAAAGTCAAGGCAATTCCTTAGCAAAGTCCCTGGAACCAAATAGATCTGGGTATAAACTATGACTCCATGACTTAGCAGTTTTTTAATTCCTAAGCTCTCTAAATCTCTGTTTCTCTACCTGCAAAATGGGATCAAAATGCCACACAAAGGATGCCGGGAAGATTAAGTGAGATTCTATTTACAAAGAGACCTACATCAGGCCTGACACAGAGTAAATGCTTCCTCCATCCAGAGCGGCAGCATCTAGAACGGGGACGGACCCAGAGTTCGAAACTGAAAAATTTGGGTTCTAGTTCTAACTCTGCTGCCAACCCCTTACATGACCTTGCTGCTGGTTTGTGAAGCCTTCCACAGTGGACGAAACATAACAGATCTCGACTCTGGTAAGTTCTCGAAACTATAGCCCTTGGGCCAAATCCAGCCCACGACTGTTTTTATATAGCCTACAAGCTAAAGATGCTTTTAATATTTTAGTGATTGAAAAGAATTTTTAGACAATAATATTTTGTAACACGTGAAAATATACAAAATTTAAAATTTCACTGTCCATGAATAGAATAAAGTTTATTGAAATATCACCACTCCTGTTTTACACGTCTGTCACTGCTTCAAGATACAAAGTCAGAATAGCAGTGGCAGCTGAGACCATATGGCCCGCAAAGCCTAACTCTTCGCTATGGATCCCTTTAACAGAATAAGTTTGCAAACTCCTGAGTCAGAGCTTCAGAAACAGCATGTTTGTCTTGCTACTGGCACACCTCCCCAAAGAAAAGCATTCAATGTGTTGAGACTTAATGTTATGCCCTTAATTTTTATAGGGTTCATAAGAAATATCCATTTGAATGGAACTTCTGGTCTCTTGCAATGAATACTTCCTTGAATTTTATGCCAAGAAAGAAGTTTGTCTTCAATTGACCTTACATATGTCATTTTATTACCCTCGTGTAGCTGGTGCATTTTAAGTGGCAGACAGAATAACTTCAGATTATTTTAAATTATATTAGCGGGGCGCCTGGGTGGCGCAGTCGGTTAAGCGTCCGACTTCAGCCAGGTCACGATCTCGCGGTCCGTGAGTTCGAGCCCCGCGTCGGGCTCTGGGCTGATGGCTCAGAGCCTGGAGCCTGTTTCCGATTCTGTGTCTCCCTCTCTCTCTGCCCCTCCCCCGTTCATGCTCTGTCTCTCTCTGTCCCAAAAATAAATAAACGTTGAAAAAAAAAACTGTTAAAAAAAAATAAATTATATTAGCAGACAATTCCTTATTTTAATGATTATGCATTTATGTATGTGTTTATCCTCTATTTGTGGTAAGTGATGGTGGTCTTCCAGCTATGAAAATATCAAATTTTCTTTTCAATTTAATTAAGTGAAATAATTGTATTGATTAAAAAAAAAAAGCAAGCGCGTAAAAATTTGGGTAGATCCACAGGAAAGGCAAAAAACACGCAATGGCTGTTGAAGAATGATGGAAGTTTGGGAATACCATATTGGACAACAGGAACATGTTTTCCTTTTTACCAAGGTTTCCAGGAAGCTCAGGATTAAAGATAGTGCTCATTTGCAGAAATAACCAGAGTTGTGTAATCTATCTCATTCTACTTCTTTCCATCTGACTTTATTGAGAGCATTGACCACAACATATAGCTTTTGTTGGCTCAGCATGTCTGTCTTCCAAGCAGAATGGTAGCTTGGTATCCTACCATGTCCATATACTCAATTCTAGAACATATTAAACAGAAAGAGGTGCAAGGTTAATAAAGGAACAAAGAGATGAAAGAATGCATGAATGTAATGTTTATTTCCCTATTCTTTTCAACAACCAACTGGGAAGGATTCCAGACAGCAGGATTCCAGAAAGGGTGAAATATTCAGCCAGCCCTGGGGAGAGGAGCATTGTGGTGTTCCGGCTCCTTGTTTTCCTCTGAACTCTCATGAGTGGGTCCTCCAAATGTCTGAAAGGGGGGGGGGGAGGGATGTGGGTGTGGCTAGTGGCTAACGAGTGCCTTCCTGTGCCTTCCTGTGCCTTCTACTGTGCCTTCCCGCAGGACCTCAATCTACACAACAATTCTGTGCAAGTACCCAATGTTATTATCCCCATTTGGTGTCACAATCCAGCCTAGAAACTTGGATTTCATGGCTCAATAAGATACCCCCCAAATCAGGCAGGGACCCATATGGATGTTACAAACATCCATTTTCTTAAGTAAGGTCAGTAGAAAAAACTACCATCTACCCTTACCCTTATTTCATAAAAGAATGCACATCTTAACGATTAAATGAAGGGAGAGAGGAAATGACCTCAAAGAAAGAACAATTCTTTATATTAAAAACAAAAGTTAGCTTTAAAAGAAACCATCACATTGTCCTTAATGTCCTCATTTCCCCCGCGATCAAAGAAAATGTTGACATGAGACGGGGTAGGATGAGTTTAGTGAGCGCCCGTGGAGACTACAGTAAGATGAACTCAGGTGTGCGGGGCAGAGCCTCAGGGTGGGGCAGAGGCTGGTGTGCCCACTTTGGGGGGGGTGCCCTCGGTACACACCTCAGCAGGCACTCAGGACACAGCCTGGGCACACCCCTAAACAAAACATTGGAGTGGAAGATGCTTGTGTCCACGCAAGGCATCTGCCCCAGCATCCCACAGAAATAGGAGCTCAAACCTGGAATACACCTGTGAGTCCATTCCATCCCATCCAACCCCTGACATTGCAGAGAGGGAAATTCAGTCTCAGAGAGGTTAAAGTGCCTCACAGAACCACGAGGCTGTCAGGCACAGAGCCAGGATTCCCAGTCTCCGTCATTTCCCACCATGCCACTGGTACCAGCCAGAGCACAGAAACTCTGCAGAAAGGATGCTAACTACGAGGGCATCTACTTCTAGGGGTGGGCTATGGTTGTTTGCCATCTCCAAGGTTCAGGAAGGACACACTTCCTGGGAAAGGATGCCCCTCTCCTCCCCCATCTTCCACACATGTACCAACAATCACTGGATCTTGAAACTGCTGAGGACCCACATGGTGAGAAGAACACCCACCACACACACACCAAGAAGCCCCCAGGTGAGTTGACCCACCACTGGGAGTAGTCCGTGGGGTCGGGGCCCTAGGCTGGGAGAGACTGTGCATTCCCCAAGCTCTGCCTCTGAGAAGAGCACTCACTGGGCTTGCTGGCCAGAGCGTGGGGACAATGAGCCGACCTGTTCCATTTCCTGACTCCCATTCCTGTCAAATCCATTGACATCTGATGCCCACTGCTTTCCTAAATCTACTCCCACAAACGTCGTTAATTACCTCTGAATGGCCAAATGCAAAGACGTCCCTTTCAGTCCTCAACCCACGGGACCTCTGCTCAACACGGCACTATGTTCACACACGTTCTTACGTATCGTAAGCCAATGACATCCCCGTCCACCCAAGAGCACGAGCCAACAGTTCAGTTATTCTTGACTCCTTGTTCGGCCCCACCCTCCTGTCCAAGCTCTTGTCCAGTCTGTCCTTTATTCCATCTCTTAACATTCTAGCCCCCACCCCCCGGAAGCTCTACAAGCCCTAACTCAGACATTCTCCTCGCTCCCCTGGATATGGCATTGGCTTTGCTCTCCTCACTTCTGCCCGTCCCAGTTCTTCTCCACTCAGATGATGGATAACTGTCTAAAACAGGAGCCGGCAGGCTATGCTCAGACTACGGTAGGTCAAGTCCACTCACCACCTGTTTTTGTATTTTTATTTTTTTAAGTTTATTTATTTTTTTTGGGGGGGGGGTAGGGGCAGAGAGAAAGGGAGAGAGAATCCCAAGTAGGCTCCATGCTGTTAGCACAGAGCCTGATGCAGGGTTCAATCTCACAAACCATGAGACCATGACCTGAGCTGAAATCAAGAGTTGGACACTTGGGGGCCTGGGTGGCTCCGTTGGTTAAGCGTCCGACTTCGGCTCAGGTCATGATCTCGTGGTCTGTGAGTTTGAGCCCCGCGTCGGGCTCTGTGCTGACAGCTCAGAGCCTGGATCCTGTTTCAGATTCTGTGTCTCCCTCTCTCTGACCCCCCCCCCCCGTCATGCTCTGTCTCTCTCTGTCTCAAAAATAAAGGTTAAAAAATTAAAAAAAAAAAAAGAGTTGGACACTTAACCAACTGAGCCACCCAGTTGCCCCTAGTTTTTGAATGGTTATCAGTACCTACATAGTGTCCTCAATTTTCCTCTTAGCCCACAAAGCCTGAAATATTTACTCTCCCTTTCCAGAAGAAGTTTGCCGACCTCTGCTTTTCCTCACCTGTGCCAAACTTCAGTACAGATCAGAGTGTCCTGAGGCACTGGCTGAAATGCAGATTTCCAGGCCCCAATTCCTAAAGATTCTGGTTCAGTGGGACTGGCACGGAGCCTGGAATCTGCATTCTAACAAACTGGCTGCACACACCCCAGGTGGTTCTCATGTAGGTTCTAATTATAGAACCAAGACCACACTCGTGAACTTCTACTCCACCTATAGAGACAACCCAAAGTTCCTAAGGCACTCCGGGCATCTTCGGCCATCTCTCACAGTTCTGTCTGCCTGGAAAGCTTGGCAAGCATCTTTCTCTTTCAGGGCTCCACACAAAGGCCACATCTTCCCAGACCCTCACCCCTGCCCCCTACAGTCACTGTCACCCGCACCTCTGCCTTGCTCCATAAAGCACCTGACCCTCTGCAACCCAGATGATGTGCTTATGTGTCTGTCACAGTTACCACGTGTGAGCCCTTCATGTGAGACATCACTTCACCGGGCCCCCAGCCCTTGAAGAGGAGGCACTTGATCAATATTCAAGGAATCAATGAATGAGTAAATGGACTTGGTCCAAATTGCCACAGGACTCAGTGCAAAGTCAGGACTGGAGTCTGAACAATGCCCCCCCCCGCCCCACTTGGGTGACCTTCGTGCCCGTCCATCAGCTGCTAGAGCAGACGGTTCAGAGCACGGGCTGGCCTGGGTGTGAATCCAGCTCCGTACCTTGCTAGCTCTGTGACCTTGGGCAACTTGTGCAAGCTCACTGAGCCTCATTACATCATCCCTAAAAGGAGAAAGATGATACTAATAGCACTTACCTCATAGAGTTGCTCTGAGGTTTCAGTGAAATAATCCACAGAAAGCTCTTCAGCATGTGCAAAGCATTCAGTGGCCATTCATCATGGTTGTTATTTCATCATCTTCCTTTGTCCATGCCAGGCATTTGCCCAAGGGGAGCCCAACAGGAAGCCTTGGCTTTCTCTAGGGAGGGAACAGCAGGGACCATTCAGGCAGGTCCCAGGGTCAGCCAACCCTATCCCTCTTGTCACTGAAATCATCATTCAGGGGAAGCCTGGTCAAAGTGACCCAGAACCCTAGGAATATGCAGACCCCAGAGCTCCTAAAGCTCATGAACCCCAGCCCCCAGGCCATCTCGAGAAATGCACCCTACAAATACCCTATTCCCTGGAGGGTTAAGGCAGAGTCATTTCCGGAGACACAGGACACTCAGCAGGCCAGAGGAAGCGGCAAGGGCAGGGATACGCAGACGATGCTGGCAGCGTGCCCGCCCAGGGCAGCAGTCTGCAACATCAAGTTTGTTGAGCTCCATCAGTGAGCACACATGGGGACAGATGCCGCCAACCCCAGGGAGAGGGCTTGACGGCAATGCAGCAGGAGCCCCAGCTACCCACAGCGTGGGCCCGCCATGCACAGAGAGCAACGTGGCGCATCCTGTGTGGCGAATCCAGGAGAGGGACTTCCCATGGCAGGGTGGTCTCTGGGATGCAGAGACCAGATTACAGGCCCACCTGCAGCCACGGCCACTGCCACAGAGCCCACACGGCTGCAGAATCAGAAGGACTTGCATCACGTTTGGCCTAGTACACTCTTGATCAACCATTCTTCAGTTGCACAAACCAGAAATCTACGAGTTGACCTTGATGCTTCTCTCTCCCTTAACCTCCCAGCCTCCATCACAGAAGGCTGTCATTTTTAAAAAATGTTTATTTATTTTGAGAGAGAGAGAAAGAAAGAGCACACGTGTGCACATGAAGGGGGAGGGGCAGAGAGAGAGGGAGAGGGAGAATCCCAAGCAGGCTCCAGCCTATCAGCACAGAGCCTGAAGACGAGTGGGGCTCAATCCCATGAACTGGGAGGTCATGACCTAAGCCAAAATCGAGAGTCAAATGCTTGACTGACTGAGCCACCCAGGAGCCCCATAATGCTGTCATTTTTACCTCCTAAGGATCTCTGCCATCAACTACCCCCATTCCCAACTCACTTACTCTGTTCAACTTATTTTTCTTTTTGCATTGCACATAATGCTTCCCAACATCTCAGCTCCCTCACTTATTATGTTTACTGTTCATCTCCCCCCTCACTAAAACATCAGCTTTATGAGGATAGGGTTCTTTGCCTATTTGGTTCACTGAAAAGCACCTGGCATATAGTAGGTGTTCAAAAAATATTCATGGACCAATCCTCCATGACCATCTCCTATCTGAACCACTACTGTAACCTCCGGTGTGGCCCACGGCCGCCCTCTCTGGTCCATTTCCAAGCCACTCCCCAGTGTAGCATCTTCTCCAAATGCAAAGCCATCGCATGCTGCTCTATGCTGCTCACACCCGCACTCAAAGACTCAGACACATCTATGGTTTCCCATGGCTCTCAGGATAAAGCCCAGCCCCCACACCACGGGCCCCTGGGTGGCCTGTTCCTGGCCTCTGCACTCCCCAACCTCCCTGCTCCAGCCCCACTGGCCCCCCTTCATCTCTACCTGTTTACCACAGGGCCGGAGTCCCAGAAGATTCCGTGCTTGGAAAAATCCTCCCTCCCTTCTTCACCCCTGTTCATTCGTCAGCTTCCAACTCTGGGTGCTCTTCTCTACACGGTATGCAACCCTGCACTAGGTTAGACCCTCCATCATTAGGATCTCATACCACATCAGGGACTTACCCTCCATGACAGCACTTGTCATGGTCACATTTCAATACCTCTCCATGCACTGTTTGGTAACATCCTTATTCTTGACTATACTGTAAGCTCCAGGAGGGCAGGACTGCCTTCATTGCTCACCATTCTACCGCCGGTGCCTAGCAGTGAGCCAGGCACCTAGTAGACACTCAATAAACATCTGCCAAATGAATGAATGAAGTAAGGAAACCAAGGCCCAAAGAACAGACGTGACTTGCTCACACTGAAACAGCCTGAAGATGACTATACCAGGCTGGGAACACAGATGTCACGACTCTGTCCAGAAGTCATTCCACGTCTCTTTGGCAGTGACAAGGGGCCCCCAGCCAGTAGGGAACACAGCTGGCCAGCACAACCAGACAGGGGAATGGAGCTCAGGCCTGCCTGAAGCCCTTTCTGGAACAATAGCTCCAGGCAGCCAAGACAGAAGGTCAACGTTTTGGAGAACAGTCCACAGTAAATTCTCCTCTTGGAGATTACAATTCACATTTGCATATTGCAAACTCTGAAAAATCTACAGATCAAAAAGCAAAGGTTTACAATAAGCAGAGGGTTTTCTTTGTGCAAAGCAAACATTTCTGCACACAACCAGTCAACAGGTCCTGGAAGCAGGTCCCTGAGAAGGTCAGCTCCAGGCACAACCAAGCGGACCTTCGTTGTTTCAAGGAAAATTTATCCAAGCCCTACCGGTTTCAGGCTCCAGGAAAACAAACAAGACCCCTAACCTCCAGGAGCTTACATTCTAGGAGGGAAAATGCCGAACACAAAACCAATGAAATGATGAAATAAACCAACTGGCCACGGACAGAAATCACAGCAAAAGTGATGAAGAAACAGGACAGGCCGCTGCTGACTGTCAGGCAGAGCCCCGACCGAGGAGGGGACCACGCAGCTGACAGCTTGGGGCACTGGGCCAGTTTGACAGGAAGGCCAGGCCCAGACACTCCAAGCTCCTAGGAATCCCATCCTCCTGCTGCGAATTGGCTTGAGACAAATTCTAGTCCCCTGAGACGTACTTCCATATGCCTCCCCACCACCACCCAAGCGAGAAACCACAGGTCTCTCCAGGTTAGGACTTTGGGAGAGTGACGCGGGGGCTCTGTGTTGTCACATTTCAAACTCATCATTCCTGAGTGAAAAACCACAGACAGAAAGGAATGTGCCTCTTCCTAGGCATAATCTTGAAAACCAAGCAAGATTAACGTATGATATCCCACCGAATGCACTAAAACGCTTCTGGCGAGCAAAGGAATTGCTTAAATGGAAAATAATTGTTGAGGAGCCATTATTACTAATTCAAGATGTGTCAAATGACATTGAGGTGTTCTACTTAATGTACTGTCATTACTACCATCTTTTAGAGAATATAAAAATAAGCGTTCGCTTGATGTCCTGAATGCCCATACCTATTTTCCTCATAATATCTTATGACCATCCACCCGGAATTCTCCAACCTTGGGAGTTGTCAAGAACATAGCCCTCACCGCGGAGGAGGGGAATGCCGGCAACATCCGGGTCCTAGATGGGCCCGAGGCTATTGGAATGTTAGGTACCTTTCCCAGTGGCTTGGCAGAGACAGCTGTACAAACAGACGTGCTCGTGCTGCAATCCTTCTGTTTTGCAGGAGGCAGCAAGGAGAGAAATTGGTTCCTGGGTCTGGGATCCCAGCCCTACAGCCTGCCCTGGTGGACCCTCACAGCGGAGTGCCCAAGTGGTTTCCCCCTGACATTGAAAGGACTCCTGGGTGCTGCAGGGAACTAGCAGCGGAAAAATAAGGCTTGCCTGACCCCTTGTGGTGTGTGGCTCGCGAAGTCCACTGTTGGCTGTCCAGAGAGGACGGGCAGAGACTGGGTTCAGTCTGAATGTGTGCCTGCAGTGGATTGAATATGGACCCCAGAAAGGTATTTACGAGAAAGGTTCTCCCAACGTGACCCTATTTGGATAAATGGTCTTTTCAGATGAATTAGATGATGGTTTTAAAAAATGAAATCATTTTGGATTCCTCGAGTGCCCTTAGGACACATAGACACACAGAGAAGGGCATGCGGAGATGGAGGCAGAAATCGGAATTCTATGGCTCTAAGCCAGTGAATGCCAAGGATTGCATCCTGCAGCCAGAAGCTAGGAGAGAGGCATGGGATGAATTGTGCCCCCGAGCCTCTAGAAAGAACCAGCCTTGCTGAGAACACGTTGCTTTTGGACTTCTAGCTTCCAGAACTGTGAGAGATTAAATTTCTGTTGTTTGGAGCCACCCAGTTTGGGGTGATTTGTCAAGGCGTTCCTGGGAAACACATCCAGCGCCCTGTAAATTCAAGATGGGGTTAAGGGACAGGAAGACTCAAAGCCAGTGGTTTTCAAATGCTGGTCTGTGGAGGCAGTGCATCAGGACCCCTTAGGGCACTTGTTAAAACAGAGTCCTGATTCTGGATCAGATTCCAGGGATAGGGGCTCTGAAATCTGTACGTTGAACAAGGCTGTCCTCAATCAGTTCTCCCGCACAACCAGTTCTGGGAGCTGCTGCCCCGAATAACTCAGGGATAAGCTTTGTGGTCATTATTAAGTGCTCGTCACTGAATTATTATTCAGTGCTCGTCACTGAATATTTATAGCTCCTCACCTTGCAAGCACAGGATATGATTGCACTTTGGGCCCCCACGCCCCATGCTCGGGTGACTAGCTTGGACCAAATGAATTGTGAGTCAAAGTGTGGTATGTCGCTTCCGGTGCAAGGCCTTCCGGAGCTCTTTCCCTGCAATGTTTGGGGTGTAGTGGCCCCAGCAGCCCAGACTCCTGAGTGACAGAGCAGAGCCCCCCACCCACCTGCGACGGCCCTGTACCTCTGGGGTTTTATAGCCATTCAAATGTCAGGTTGTCTACCGCAGCATAACTTAGCCTATCCTAACTGATTTAAATACAGGATGTTTTATTTTACCTTCAAGTCGAGTTCCCTAAGGCATAACTTGGATACAGATACATTTTTTTTGAGCTTTCCAAACAATTTGCTTAACATGCCTCAGGCTCATCATCGGGGACACTTCTATTATGGGGGACAATGAACCGAACTCAGTATTAACTCCCAAACAAATTCCACAACTTGTTTTTCTTGCTATTTTCTTAACTCATTAAAACTCTTCTGTTTCTAGCCAGTGTCAGACCTTACTAGGTCTTGTCAAAATACTATTAAAATAGCCAAAATAGGGGCGCCTGGGTGGCTCAGTCGGTTAAGCGTCCAACTTTGGCTCAGGTCATGATCTCACGGTCCGTGAGTTCGAGCCCCGCGTCGGGCTCTGTGCTGACAGCTCAGAGCCTGGAGCCTGCTTCGGGTTCTATGTCTCCCTCTCTCTGACCCTCCCCTGTTCATGCTCTGTCTCTCCCTGTCTCAAAAATAAATAAAAACGTTAAAAAAATTAAAAAAGAAAATAGCCAAAATAGTATTAAAGGTCAGTAGTCTACGAGGAGTTCCACTCTGTAGTCCCAACAAACTCTCAGGTGATGCCAGTTCATCCGTGGACCGCGCTCTGATAGCAAGGCTTCAGGTAACGCTTTCGCACAAAATTAATTACTGAATTAAGTTACATTAATTTCATAACATCCATAATTATAATAGTGAATCGCTGTAACGCTATCACACGTGTCCAGTTTTAGCCTCATCATGGCCCCATCAGTGAGAGAGACCAGGCAGATACTCTTACACAGAGGGAGATGAAGAGACTTCCTCAGGATCATCTAGCTAGGAAATGCCGAATGCCAGACTCGGGCACAAGCCATGTTTCTTCTCTAGCAATGCCTGAGTAACAGTCCCCAAGATTTCATCAGTGTCTGAGAGCCGAGCAAGATTCTAAACACGGCGTGCATGTATGTGACTGGGAACCTCTTCAGATTCAAGTTCTTTGGTCACTTCAAGCTAGCCTCTCAGTTACACTGTGCACCTGCTGTGAGATGAACTCTTCCACGGGGAGAGCACTGCCCTCTGGCGGACTTCCAGAGCATTAACTTTAGGACACAGTCTGGGTCACATTCTTCCAACTTGGGCTACGTGGCTCCAGCTCTTTGAATCAACCCAAGTGCTAGACGCTGAGTAAGAGATCCAGATACGGCACAAGTCATGGTCCTTAACCTTGTAGGGGCTCTTGAGGCAGGTGCAGCAACATAGCATTTTTCATGAAACGATCTGTTCTTAGCACAAAGCTTGTGATCAGAAGACATGCATACATTTTAACCTTTATTGGCTGTGTGGCCTCGAGCAAGGCACTTGACCTCTCTGATCCTCAGTTTCCTCACCTATGAAAAGAGGGTACGAATAGGCTTGCCTAGCTGGGTCACTGGAATGAAGATGAGAGATGTGTCTTAAAAACCAGCAGGACTTGGGGCGCCTAGGGGGGCTCAATCAGTTAAGTGTCCGACTTCAGCTCATGTCATGATCTCATGATTCATAAGTTTGAGTTCCATGTTGGGCTCTGTGCTGACAGTTCAGAGCCAGGAGCCTGCTTCAGACTGTCTCCCTCTCTCTCTGTCCCTCTGCTGCTTGTTCTCTCTCTCTCTCTCAAAAATAAATAAAACATTTAAAAAAAAAGCGGGACTTGAGAAAAGAAGCTGTTGTAGGGAATGGAGGAAAAGGTCATGACTCCACAGTGGCACAAACACGTCGAGCCTGGTTCACAGGGGAGATCAGTGGATGGCCAGTTTGTGTGGGGAGAGGAGATGACATTTGCCTGCATATCTGGAAAGATACCAGGACTCTGTGTGGCAATATCCAAGACCGTGGGAAAGAGATGTGGGGTGAAGGTGCAGATTGGAAAAGGCAGGGGAATGCAGGGGCAGGTGCACAGGTCTGGAGCCCAGCGCCTGGCCTTAACTCTCAACTCCCTCTACTCTCTAGCCGGGACCTCAGCAAGTTTTCTAGCCTCTCAGTGTCTCAGACCGTGCCCGGAGACACTGAAAGTAGCAGTGGTTGGTGTGAAAATAAAATGCATCAGTGCAGGCACATGGGTTGTAACACCTATTGAGCGATTTCTGTCCACTGGAATATTACCTCCATCAGGGCAGGAGGGTTTTGATTGTTTGTTTGCTTCTCTGTCTCCTGGTATAGAGTATAGAGTATTCAAGAAATAGTCATTGAGCAAATGAGTGAATGAATGGAGGAGGTCACAGGACTGATGAACTGAGAAGCTTTTGCGGGGAGAGGCTAAAAGGGAAGCCAGGAGACTGAGGCTCGGATGTTGCCAGGGTTTGGGGCCGAGGGTCGCCCTCCGACCATGCTCTTTGTAGAAGCACGAGATGGAGGTTCTTCCCACGGAAAGGAAATGTCAACTGGGGCTACCTCTGGAGGGGAGACACTTTTGGGTTTTGCAGTTGGGAAGATGCTACTGGCATCTAGTGGGGAGAGGTCAGGGATGCTGCTCGAAATCCTACTATGCACGGGACAGTCCCCATGATGAAGAATCATCTATTCCCAAACGGCAACAGTCTGAGGCTGAGATACCCTAGACGAGACTTAGCTGCCCAAAGGATCCTAATCCCCACTGTGTTTCTCACTGGCTCTGTGGCCTCAGCGGTCAAATCCTCGCTCTGAGTTTGCCTCTTTATGCGTAAGATGGGAATATTAATACCGATGAGGGTTGTGGGGAGGCACCGAACAGCGTGTTCGCAGCATCTGCAACGTGGTGGACTCGTGTTAAGTCCTCTCATTACTCCCAGTTATTACTCTGATGCGAAGGGATGCATCATACAGATGAAGCCTCATCTCCTGCGCAAATGACTGAGTCTGAATCCTGCTTACGGAGCTTGATACGCGTCATGTGAAGAGGTCAAATTCACTCCCTCTCAGCTGCGACCGTCCCACACACAAATGCCATCAGACTAATATTGGTCTGGGTCCTCCCTTCATCCTGGCTGAGGATGTGGAAGGTGGTGCAAAGCCTGGAATGACTCTGGACTGGCCACCAGAGCAAACACGGGCTGAGGCTCCTCTGCTTAGAGTCAGCTCACAATGCCTCATAACCTTGACCCAAGCAAAAGTGAGCTGGCCTGAGTCCCCCCCTTTGAAGCCATCCCGGCCGCTGGAGCATGCCTTGAATATCACAGAAGTTATAAAACTCCACTAAAAGCTTATGAAAGACCTGCCTCCACAACAAAGAAAAAAAAAAGACATCCGGGTAAATTCTGGTGAGGGTGACGTTTACTTACACATTAGTGTTAATGAGTGTGCAGCTGGATGCCCCGGCGTGCACGTTACGTACGCTGAGCTCCCTGCTTGCTGGACACACACACGTAACCCTCCCTAACACTGCAGGGCCAGACCCTGGCTGGTCTTTCTCTGGCCTCTCCAGCTGCGGCTACAGATGACTCTGGCCTGACTGACGGCACCTTTATTTCGTGAGGACAGAGACTCAAACATCAGTTCTTTCCTCTGCCCTGAATGTCTCCTGGAGAACGACAGGGGGCCGGCGGCGGTGGGGAGGGGAGGGAGGGCAGGAAACGGAAAAAGAGAGAGGGGGAAAGAAATAAGGAATAGGAAAGAAATAGATTCCTGAGCCCCTCAAGGGGTAATAATGGCTAACAGTTTCTGAGCACTGACTTTCGATCAGACGCTGTGCTACCTTCGTGTTCAGTATTCAATTCTTCAACACAACTGTGAGCTCAGTTTAAGGACGTCCATTTTACAGAGGTCAAGTAAAGTGTGCTCCAAGAATGATGTTGCCTCAGCTTGGCTCATTCTTAGTCGAATCAATAATCATGACCCTGGGGTAGAATGCAAAGTGGTCTAAAAGGAAGACCTTCCCACGCAGCACTTGTGTGAGTGTGTGTGGGGGGTGGGGGTGGGGGGCAAGGAGGGCATTCTTTCCCCATTCAGATAGCCAGTTAGTCACTATGCCTAGGGGAGAGGGGAACGCCACTGGTATTTAGTTGGGGAAGACGGAAGAGATGGAAACACCTTAGGTTGTAAAGAATAACACTCTGGTTGGGAAACACTGCATCCTCTGACCCTCAGCCGCCCCCCCCCCCCACCTATGTAGTGTGGACCACACCACCGGCATTATCAGGTTATAATGAATGACATGTCATCTGGAAGGCATCAGCTCCCACGGTGCAGCAGACCTTGTCAGAGCCCCAGCTGTACCCTCGGGCTGTGTACCATTTCTGAGCAGGCTGACCTCACCTCTACCTAAAGGCATCTGCATCTTTTTCCAAGAGCTTCTGTAGCTGTGAACGCTTGCTGTGGCCTCCTAGGACAAGGCAAGCTAGAGGCATGCCACGCCCTCCACTGAGGCTGGTGGAGGCTGGCATTTAAGAGGCTTGTGAGCCGCACTGTTTCCAGAACTCTCCAGTAGGACGAACCTCCAGTGTCCTTGGGTGGTAACCAGCTTCCTTCCCTTCTCTGTGTCACTGCCCCCCTCCTTCTCATGCTGCCTGGGATCCCCTTCCAACTAAACCATTTGCTTCCAGACCTTGTCTCGGGGTTGCTTCTTGGGAGACCCCATTTGAGACACACACTAAACAGTTCAACGTTGATCCTCTTTCCTCTGTGCCCTTGTTGGTTTATATGTTTTTTCAACCTACAGCTCCTATCATGAAAGCCTGTGTGTCTTCACACAGGGGTCCTGCAACTTTTACTAACTGTGAAAGGTGAATTCGTTAGTTCCTCTCTCTGGCGCATTAGCAACAAACATTATTAAAATTGGGTGGGGAGGGCAGTCCATTAAGCCTCATAAACTGAAAACAACTTCTTCCTGGACAATGTGCACACTACCATTTCCCCTTTAGGACTAGGAACCCCCACCACCCACCCCTGAGCCAAGGAGGAGAGGGGGCCTTGTGGGGCAACCATGAAAGATGCGTCAGGCCCCAGGCAGCTGAGGGGCCGTGTTGGGGAGAGGTCCAGTGCGCGCATATGAACTGCAGAGCTGTACTGGCCAAATCACACCTCGTGAGCACAGCAGTGCTAGAGGCTGGCCGAGGCGAAGCTTCGGGGAGGCGAGCAGCCCTGCCCTCGAGAAAAGAGCCAAAGCTCTGGCTAAAGGGACAGCCAAACAACGATGCCATCCGGAGCCCAGCAGATCTCCATGAGCTCCAAGCAGGCGGCCTCATTATGGAAGGGCTGGTTTTGAAGCTGGTCCCCTGCCCCTTGAATCAGCTTGAATTCACTTTCATTCCCTCCTCAGGACGATTCTATTCCTTCCAAGTTTATGTCCCTTTCGGGGAAGCGAAGTCATGCCCAAACGGCTTGGGAAATGTCCTGAAGACATACACATTGGCCACCTCATCTGCTTTTCTCAAATGCTGATGGCAAGGCCACCGTCACGCCAAAGCCCTCCCTGGGGACCTCTCAGCCCTGGTTGCCTGTGATGTGTGATGCACCACCCAGGGCGACGGCTGAGGGACAGACCTGGTCGGCCCACATCGATGTGTCTTGCTACGTAACCATCAGGAGCTTTGGTCTCGCCCAGCACTCGCCCACTTGGCCTCCCTGAGCAAGGCCTTCACCCATTTGTCCCAGATTCCACAACTACAGAGGTGATGTGTAATAACAAGCGTTTAAGAGTTTTGAGAATTACGTGAGATGGTGCACATCAGGAGCCCACGAGAGTTTCCGATGTGGAATACCCAATTCATAAACCTTAGCTAGGAGTAAGAAATAGTGATAGCAGCAGCAGAATGGGCAGAGGGGTGGAGGGCTCAGGGTGGACTTGTTTCTCGTGTCCTCCCTAGCATTGGGCACAAAACACTGCCCATAGACCACGCCTGATAAATACTGGCATGGAAGAATGAGCCAACCATGCCAGGCTGAAGACACTGTTTAAAGTGGCAATTTAAGGGGCGCCTGGGTGGCTCAGTCGGTTAAGCAGCCGACTTCGGCTCAGGTCACGATCTCACGGTCCGGGAGTTTGAGCCCCGCGTCAGGCTCTGTGCTGACAGCTCAGAGCCTGGAGCCTGTTTCAGATTCTGTGTCTCCCTCTCTCTGACCCTCCCCCATTCATGCTCTGTCTCTCTCTGTCTCAAAAATAAATAAACGTTAAAAAAATAAATAAATAAAATAAAATAAAGTGGCAATTTACTGCACGTTTACCAGATCCCGGTTCCTGTGCCAACCATGTCACATAGATCTCCTGATTTTGTGTTTAGATCATTCCCTACTGTTGAGGTTTCTTCCACAGGGAGTGAGGTCTACCCGCTGAAACACCCCTGGGTCTCTCTCTCTCTCTCCTTTAGGGAGCGACTCATCTGATTGGTGAGTTGGGAGGAAGAACTGAGTACATGCAGCAGAACCTCTGCCTACCAGCCTCTTTGGGGGAACTAATCCTTGGGCTCCCCGTCCCCGTGAGTGTTCCTGGGGTGCAGGTTCAGGGCTGCTGGGGGCCAGGTAGGTCTGTCAGTTCTGGGGCTCAGTATCAGGAAATCCTGTCAATACGAGTCACATGTTATGATCTTTATCAATAATAATGGTGATGTGGGGCCTCCATATGAGGACTCCTATTTATTTCAGGAACTGGTTCAGGCCCTGGTGGGAAAGGGCAGTATTATTATTATTTTTTTTTTTTACTCCTTACTTAACATTAACATAATCTCTGCACCAACCCCATGATGTAGATGTCAGTAGCATCCTTTTTTTTTTTTTTTTAAGCATAGAGATATTAAGGGACTTGCCCAAGGTCACACAGGTGAGCTAGGATTCAGACTTGGGTGTTTTTGACTCCAAAGAACGGTTCTTACCTATGCTCTACGCCTCATGGAAAGTTTCTGTCCCCACCATGCACTAGAGAGCATTTCAGTTTTAGGAGAAGACACCTTCAGGATCACCTGCTCAGGGACACCAGCCTGGGCCTGCCCCACATACCTCCCAGGGAAAAACCCTGGCAATCATCATCTTGGGGCCCCTTCCACCAGCCGGACCTTCCCTGGAGCCTTCGTCTCTCAGAAGAGCCCCTCTACCTGCACGTTTTCTTCTCTCTACTCTTCACCACTTGGCAAAAATATCCCAAGCCCTGAAGGACATGAAACTCCAGCATATCCCTCCGTGAGCATGTTCAAGTTTCTCCCGGTTGGCTCTTCTTATAATTTCTTTTATTTATTCCTGGAGGCTCTCAGGACAACCCCACTAGTTTCTCAAATGACTTGTTGGTGCTGTCGTGTGGCACCATGGTCAGGGACAGAGCACACCCTCACGTCTTTCCTATGCGATCTCGGCTCCAGGGCATTGGCAACACTCTTCGTGTGCTCCCGTTCTGCTGGCTGTTTACAGAGGCAAAGAACGTAGAATCTGGAAGCGACTCTGCCTCTCCTCATTTTCCTCTCCCTTCTCTTCTTCCTCCTTCACTTCTTTCTCAAATAACAACCTAGTTTTCTGCATCTGAAATATACTGACTTGTTGTAAACTCCAAGGATATGGAGCTGAAGGGGCCTCTACTTTTTTAATCTTATAGGTGAAGAATGAAGGCACAGAGAGGTTAAGGGATCTGCCTGAGGTCCCACAGCAAATGAGTTGCTGAGCAGACTAACTTGCAATCTCTTGACTCTCAGTCCAGTGCTCATCCTAGAATGCTGTGTGGTGAAACTGGTTCACTGGGTTTATGGTCTTGACTTAAGGAGTGCATAATTGAGTGAGGCAATCACATTCCATTCCTCACGCTACAGAAGTCAAGTTCTGTTGGATCTGTTCCATCAGGGTCAGACCCTATCTCCTCCCATCCTGTCCCTTGCTCACTGTTCTCACTGTTGTGCAAAGTCAGTTCCTGTCCCAGGGCCTTGACATTGGCTGTCCCCTCAGACCAAACTTCCTTCTCGGGTCTTTGAGTAGCTCCCTCATTGTTCAGATCTCTGCCCAGATGTCCCCATCTTCCTGGTATTGTCTCATCTTTCCTGTCACTTTCTATGGCTCCCACCATGCTTTATGTTTTAGAGCACCAACTACCTCTCTGAAACATCATTCGTACTTGTTCTCTTATTTTTGTCTGCCTCTTGGTAGAAATGTGAACCCCATGAAGGCAGGGACTTTGCCCTGCTCTCCCCTGTGCCCTGCTGTCCCCAGTGCCTAGCACTCAGTAGATGATCAGTAAATGACGAATTTGTCTACTCTGAATATGCTATTGATCAGTATTTGTTAGGACTGAGGTAGTTTATAGCACCGAGCATAGGGCAGCAGGCTCTCCAGATGGCCACTGTGAGACCCACAAGGAATTAAACACCCGGGGTCCAGCCATGGCGAGCTGTCCTCATAAGTGTAACTGGATTCAAAAGCTCTTTGGAGCACAGCACATCTGACTCATGTAGGAGGAAGAGCCTCCACAGGACAATGGGGACACATCGCCTCAAATACCGGGTTGACGGACAAAAACACAGGACCCTGGACGGACCTTCGAGCAGCCCAGGCAGGATCAAGGCATTCTCTCCAGCACCCTGTTCTTACCAGATAACAGACTGTCTCCATGATGAGATGCCTCCTGCCCAGGGCTCCACTTCCTCGCTGGAGCCCCACACTCCATCAGACCACCTTAGGAATGCATGTTGTTGGTGGTCACTCCATCTCCCACCTGCAAAGATAAGGAAGTGGATGTTAAGATAAGAACGCAGCCTGGCTGAGCCAGAAGTCAGCAATGAATGATCTGCTTTCTGATCGTGGAATTTGGGATATCAGTGGTGAGTGGGAGTCAGGAGGGTGTATTTTCAGGTCCAGTGGTCCCCCTTCTGTGACCTCCAGCATCAAAAATCACCGGGAGCCCAGAAACCCTTCTCCTGCCCCATGAACCCCTCAGTCAAGGGAGGACAGAGTCACCACACCAAGACAGCCTCGTGTTCATCTCTCCTACACTGGTGCTGAGATGTTCAGATGGCAACCTGGTTCCATTTCCTGCCCTCAGCCCAAGCCAGGAACAGCTCTATCTGTGAAGACAGGAGAAGCCAGCCATGTACTGGGGTTGCACTGCCTTTATTCTATAGGGGAACATGAGAACGCTAAAATGCCCTTGAGGCTGCCCAGTGCTGCCCATCCCTAAAGATGGCTTCAGTATGCATGCTTCATTATACATTACTTACTGTTTTATTATTGTTATTATTATTTGAATAAATGTCCAGAATTAATAATATTATGTGCTAAGCACTGTTCTAAATATATTCCTTGTATAAACTAATTCTCATAATAGGACCTTATGAGATAAGTACTGTTATTACATCCATTTTCAGATGTGGAAAACTGAGGCACGAAGTGGTAACTTTGAACAAGATTTTTATGAAGCTAGTGGATGGTAGAAAAGGGATTTTAACCAGGCTATTTGTACTGTATGTTGTTGAAGCTATGAATTTTCCTCTTCGTGTAGCTTTAGCTATAGCCTTGAGTTTGCTGTTTGTACGGTTTTCATTGTAATGACTGTGTAAATATTCTAAAGCTTCAGTATTTATTTCACTATTGAAGCAAGAGTTGTTTAGAAGACAGTTTTGAAATTTTCAAGTGGTTTGAAGTGTGTTCTTTTTGTTCATTTGCTTGTTTGTTTTTATGAGTTAGAACTCTCTGATTATAAGGAAAATATCTCCATCTGACTTAAGTAAAAGAGGAGATAAGGATATAAGGATATAAGAGCTTTGTGAACTTCAAGGGCAAGAGTGAAGGGGAGACTCTTACACAGTCACATATCAGTGACTGGGAAGTCATCAGGAGCTTCCCTCAGGATCTAATCTCTGTTCCCTCCTATGTATATATATCATTCTCTCTCTCTCTCTCTCTCTCTCTCTCTCTCTCTCTCTCTCTCTCTCTCTTCCCCAACATATTTCTTCTATCTTCAGTTCATATGGCAGATGGTGATCACTGATGGTTCTCAATTTTGTGTACTGAACATCCATCCATCTGAGAGAAGATATTCCTCTCTCTGTGTCTTGATTCCAAATTCCCAGGGAAGGAATTCTGGCCCATCTGGCTCAAGTGTTCAATCATCGATCAATCAGTCAAAGCCAGGGAGGTGGGGTCAAATTGTACTATATGGCTTCTGGAATCCCAAAGCAGGGAGACATAGTTATGCATAGTTATGTGACTCAACTGGGCACACAAAAAATAATGCTGCTTATTGTTTTATTATGTTATTTATCTGTCAGTTTACTACATTATGAACACAAAGTGTACTCTGTTTTGTTTTTGCCTTTAGGAACTTATAGAGATTTCCTCAATTAGGTTTTTTTTTTTTCTCATTTGCTTTCATACAAAGAAAGATGTGGTAAAGTCTCCTGCCTCTACAGTTTCTGTCCATTTTTTACTATATTTTCATGCTATCTTGTTTGGCACATAAAATTTCAAGTATATTGCATTCAGTTTAAAAATTATATTCTTGTTCTCTGGGATGTTTGGTAAAATCATAGAGTCTCGAGGCTGGAGGAGATCTTAAAGTCATTTAGTTCAACCCCTTCAGAAACTTGACTGCCTTCTCCAACATTCCCCAAGTGGTCATTCAGCCATGTTTTTACTCTTCCAGTGATGGTGAACATGTGTCTTTCCTCCTATCTGGGAAGCCCACTCCATTATTGGACTGCTATGACAACCAGAAAGTTCATTCTCAATGAACTGGATGGGCTCTGCCTTCCTGTCACTTCTTCATCTTGGTTCTCACATTGAGCACCTTCTCTCCTTCACATTTTTCAGATCAGTTCCTAGAAACTGATCTGAAACACAAAACCAGAGCCCCTCTTTCTGTACCTCTTTTCTAGTGGCTCCTGATGTAACAAATGTATCACAAACTCTGAAATGCCAGTTGGGAAAGAGCTACTTTAATCCAAAAGTCTTCTTGTTTCTGCCCCTCAATTTATGAGGGATTCTTTTATTTTTTAAAAAAAGTTTACCTATTTATTTTGAGAGAGAGTGTGAGTGTGTGAGAGGGGGAGAGAGAGAGAGAGAGAGAGAGACAGAGAGAGAGAGAGAGAGACTGAGAATCCCAAGCAGGGGCTTGGTGCAGAGCTCAAACCCATGAACCATGAAATCATGACCTGAGCCAAAATCAAGATCTGACACTTAACTGACTGAGCTACCCAGGTTCTCTTAGAAGGGATTCTTTTAAAAGTTAAGGCTGTGTTTTCTTTGCCTCCATTTCCCCTAATTTCATCACAGGTCCTAGGAACAAGTTTACAAATAGCAATTCTTCATGGGGCAGGGTAAGAGACAGAGAAGCAAGAAAGACAAAGCAAGAGAGAAAAAGAGAGAAGAGTGCAGTGTTTATGTCCTGGAGGATGCCTTCAGAGCCCTGGTGGGCAGGCAGTGTTTTGGAAAACAGAGCCACTTGGAGAGACTGATGACCATGGGTGGAAAATTGCTTACAGCTTGTCAGTGAATAAAGCTTTTGGAGTGAGAAGTAGATGTCACAGGGAGCACTGCCACTGTCCAGGTTGCTCATCTGAGCATCGCCATTGGAGGTGGGCATTCATTTTGTTTGTGTGTGTATGTCTCCTCCAACTAGGATGTAAGCTCCATGTAACCAGGGATTCCCCCCCTCCATATTATTCACTGCTGCACCCTCAGCGCCTAGAACAGCACCTGGCACATAGGAGGCACTCAATAAATACCTGTTGAATAAATGAATGAATCTACACAGCTCAGCTTTCTTTTTTTTTTTAATTTTTTTTTCAACATTTATTTTTTTCGGGACAGAGAGAGACAGAGCATGAACGGGGGAGGGGCAGAGAGAGAGGGAGACACAGAATCGGAAACAGGCTCCAGGCTCTGAGCCATCAGCCCAGAGCCTGACGTGGGGCTCGAACTCACGGACCGTGAGATCGTGACCTGGCTGAAGTCGGACGCTTAACCGACTGCGCCACCCAGGCTCTCCTCAGCTTTCTTAAATATTGTGCTCCCTCCTCCCCACCAAGTCATCTGTTCTTTCTCTTCCCTTAGATGCAAGAGAACCCACTTTCACCACCCATTCCTCCTGGATTCTTCTCTTGGCCACACCATCAGGCTTTGTCAGTGGCTTCACAGAGGGAGAACACTATTTACAGAAAAATAATGGAAACAGAATTGGAGAATATTGAGCTTCCTTGGTTCCACCCTTTAAAAACATGTAACTTTCTGATCCCTAAAATTCCCACGTCACTAACATCTTTGGCTAAAAACATTTGCATTAGTTTCCTATGGCTGATGTAACAAATCATCACAAACTTGGTGGCTTAAAACAACAGAAATTAATTTTTCTCACAGTTCTGGAGACCAGAAGTCCAAAATCAAGGCATTGGTGGGCTCACGCTCTCTCCAGGGACTCTATGAGAGAATCCAGATTCTGACGGCTGCCAGCATCGCTTAGCTGGTGGGCACATCATGCCATCCAGGACATAAAGGACAGCATCTTGAAATTTCTCTTTGCTGTCTTCACATAGCCTTTTCCTCTGTATAGCCAGTTTTCCTTCTTCTCCTCTTGTGAGGATACACTTGAGTGAGTGCCTTTAGGGCCGACTAGATAATTCAGGATAATCTCCCCATTTCAAGATCTTTAACTTAATCATGTCTGCAAAGACTGTTTTCTTTTATGAGGCAACACCTACAGGCTCTAGATTAGGACTTGACATCTTTGGGGGCCATTATTCAGCCTCCTAGGACACCGAAGGCCACTACTTAAATATGCGTTCAATTGACAAACATTCTTTCGGTATCTACCCTATGCCGGACTCTGGGGTAGACACTAGCAAACAAGGCTGATGCGAGTGCTCCTCAAACCCACACTCTGGTGAAAGATACAGCACAACGAGCAAGCCCATAGGCCCTGAGTGCTAATCAGCTAGTCAGTCACTAGCAAGGTCTTCAAAGATTTAGTATGAGAAAGAGAATGTAAACTATCTCATTAAGAATCATTCTATGGGGCGCCTGGGTGGCGCAGTCGGTTAAGCGTCCGACTTCAGCCAGGTCACGATCTCACGGTCCGTGAGTTCGAGCCCCGCGTCAGGCTCTGGGCTGATGGCTCAGAGCCTGGAGCCTGTTTCCGATTCTGTGTCTCCCTCTCTCTCTGCCCCTCCCCGTTCATGCTCTGTCTCTCTCTGTCCCAAAAATAAATAAACGTTAAAAAAAAAAAAAAAAAAGAATCATTCTGTGATTACAAGTTGAAATGACAATATTTGGCTATATTGAATTAAATAAAGTACAATATTAAAATTAATTTCACTTATTTCATAAGCCTTAGGAAACCCTGGATTTACAAATTACAAGTGTGTGCTTTAGATCCAACTCCCCACTGGCTACTTCCTGATGCAGTCAAGGTGGCAGTGCTAGGGAGCACTCCCCACGATATACCTCTCTGCCTTCTCTTCCCTGGCAACCACTCGGGGCTGAAAAGAGGCTTGGGACCAGGGAGAAACCTGCCTAAGGAAAAAGGCCCCTAGTCAGGTGCTAGGAAGATGTGACAGCCCCTTTGCAGAGACAGAGCACAGAGCCTTCAGATGTGGTCAGGGAGCCCTCAGCATGAGAATGCCCCAGGGTGAGTTTTTGCACTTCCTGCTGGTCCGCCAGCCTCACGCAGAGATCTCCAGGCCCAAGGTCTGGGGTCTGCAGCTCCTAAGGACCTGGCCTCAGCTGGCCACACAAAGAGGGATGCTCCCACGTGCCCAAGGAAACATGAGGACCACGTGGTGGTTTCCACCATTGCTCCCCAGATATATTCTAGTTCCAGGCAACAACAGCTAAAAGGACCCAGAAATGAAATCTAGTCTAACCCCTCATCTTAAAGATGGAGGAACTGAGATTCAATGGGTCAAGTGACGTGCCAGGCCACATAGCTGCTTGGTAATATCACCAGGGTCTGGCACAAAGCCTGGGGCTCAGTAAACATATGCAGCATTAATGAGAAAACAGTTGACTCAAGGAAGGAATGCAGATCTCTCCTGGCAAAGACCAGTGCCCCTCTTGCTATGCTCACGGACATCCTATCCTCACTCCTCCTTCAGAAAGTGGGGATTTTTACTCTATTAATGACTATAGGGAAGGATGTGAGAGAAAAACAAGGAGCAGAACAGGATCTGAAAGGAGAGATTTGACTTGAGAGCCATCATTAACTGTCACCATCCCTCCTTCCCCCATGGGGATTTTAGGATCTCTACAAACCCCAGGTCCTCTCACTTCTGGACACCCCATCGCACTGCTTATCTAACCCTACAGCCTACATTAAATAGAATTTATCCCTATTTGAGAGTTGATTTGAAATTAGCTGCTAACACGTTAGGATTTACAGATAGAGTAAAACCTTGGTTTGCGAGCATAATTCGTTCTGGAAACATACTTGTAATCCAAAGAATTTGTCTGTCAAAGCAAATTTCAAGAACCATTGACTCGGTTGTGATCACGTGACATTCGGCATCCTGTATTACTCATATTACAAGACATCGCTCCTTTATCAAGTTGCAATTTACTAGAAATGTTTGTTCGTCTTGCAGAACACTCACAGAACAAGGTACTCGCAATCCGAGGTTTTGCTGTATTTAATTAAAACATTATTAACTTTAATATTTGGCTTTTTCGTCATTGTTGTTAAGCCTCAGGCATTGTCACAGGACTTTGCAAACTCGGAACCCAAAGACAGGGCAGATACTCAGCTGGTGCACTCCAGTACGGCTGAGTACTGTTTGCTTCTCCTGCCCACTCCATTGGACAATGCCCATGCCCTCCAGATGTGAAGCCATTGAACATTACCCCTGCCCGTGGGATACGATGGCCCCGTCTTCCGTAGGCTTGCTTTGTCATGGATGAGCAACAACCTTAATTAACACTCTCCATTTCTTCTCTTGCAGAAGGAAGGAACAAGTTATAGGGGGTAAAAATCAGAGGTCCACTCGGGCCCCATCCTCACAGGGGATGGCTCACATGGCAGGAGCAGGGTCCCACAGACACTGACCACACAGATGTTGACACTGCTCACTACAAATGATAACCAGGGGACGCACACACAGCACTGGAGAGCACATTCACACTCGTGTTTCCTAACAGGGGAATGGAGAACGTGACGGTGCATCTGCTGTCGCCTGCCTCTCCAGAAACCTGAGTCCTGGGGTAAACATCTGGGCCCCTCATCAGGTGCAGGGAAGACCACATAATCCCTCCCCTATGAGGTGCACACATCTGGCTCGTGGGAGGCAAGGGGCTGTGGAAGGGAGGTGTGCCCTGAGACCCCATGGAGGCCCCGCCCCCATCAGAACGTCACGCTGCTGGGCGTGTCCAGCTGGTACCATAAAGTCCTCCAGGGGCTTGGGGAGGAGCGTGGGCTGTGGGTCAGACGCTCCGGAGTTCGAGCCTTGGCTCGGTCACTTGCTAACTGTGGGAAAGGCTACCAGATCTCTCTTCCTTCTCTTTATCTCTAAAACGGGGGGACACCTTGTACCCTTAAAGGGTTGTTGTGAGGATGAAGGGGGGTGTTGCTTATAAAGCACCAATCCCATTAAGCCAATCAAATCACCTGCTTTCCTGTTCCAGGTCACATGCTCCTTTGAATACTCCCAGTCCAGCCCGGGGGGGGGGGGGGGGGGGGAAGTTACACAGCCAAGGGGTTCAGACCCTGGAGTCAGGGGGCCTGGATCTGAATCCGTGCCCTGCCACTTACTACCTGTGTGACTTGGGGCCAGTAACTTCAACACTCTAGGCCTCCTCATGGGTAAAAAGAAATAAAAATACCACATATATCGAAGCGTTGTTGGGAAGATTAAACGAATTAATAGACTAAAGTGTTTGAAACAGCACCAGGACCGTAGGAAACCCTCACTACCTCCCAACTGTGGTTGCTATTATAGCAGGTTCTCAGTAAAAGCTAACCAAATTCAAGTTTATCTACAAGACGTCCTGGGGAAGAGATGAAACCTCCTTTCTACTTTCCCAAGCACCCATGCTTCCCTACTAGAAAACCCACAAGAGGGTGGGTGCCACAGCCCTGCCTGGCTTGTGCTGAGCTGGACACTTTGGAGGTGCTTTTCTCATTTTTATTTCTTTTCTTTTCTCCAGTGTCCCTGAAAGGAACGTGAAAGGTGGTGTGGCAGAGGAGAAACTGACATCAAAACAAGAAGCAAAGGGCGCCTGGGTGGCTCAGTCGCTTGAGTATCCAACTTTGGCTCAGGTCATGATCTCGTGGTTGGTGAGTTTGAGCCCCACATCGGGCTCTGTGCTGACAGCTCAGAGCCTGGAGCCTGCTTCAGATTCTGTGTCTCCCTCTCTCTCTCTGCCCCACCCCGTTCACACTCTGTCTCTCTCTCTCCCCAAAATAAATAAAAAATTAAATTTTTTTTTAAATTAAAAAAAAAACAACAACAAGAAGCAATCCTCTTTACCTTTCATATGTCTTGTCCACTCAGCTTTCATCCACATCGTACTCAGGAAGAAGCACCCACACAGGATAAAGGGAGAGGCCTGGAGGGCCCTGGAGGAGTGTGACCACATCAGGGCATCTCGGTCTAGAAGAGGTTCACTGTTCAAAGGGTGGGCCGTGGGCCAGCAAGCAGCATGAGCACCAGAGAGAGCTCATCAGAAATGCAGAATCCCAGCCCCACCCCCACGAAGATGTAGTGAATCAGAACCTGCACTTTAACCAGTTGCCCAGGTGATTCATTTACATTGTAAAGTTTTGAGAAGCATCTTCACCTGAACCCCTAAGAGCAAGTATAATGCTCCTCTCGATCTGTTAGGAGGATTACTGGAGCATGTGTATGGAATTGCTTTTGTGGAAGAGCCAAGAGGGCTCCAGCCTATTCCCTTTTTACTGGGAGGGTAGGACAGTACATCCCAACGCGAGCCCGCTCACACTGAAATGATGGTGGCCGCCCCCAGAGCTGCTCCTGCTTGGACAAGGTCCCTGTCGCTTTTCCCCAGCACTCCTCTGTGACTACCTAAGACCCGAAAGCCTCGGTGTGAAGGGAGTCCTAGCCGCCCGCATGATTTCTAGGAGACCTACCAGACTAACATTTATTAAGCCATAAAGAGGGCCACCCTGGAATAGTGCAAAGAACATGGCTTCAGAGACGAACAGGGCTTTAAATCCTGGCTCTTCCCCCTTAGCCGTGATTTTGAACAAGTCAGCTCAGCTTTTCTGAGCCTCAATTTCTGCATCTGCACAATGGAGATACTCACACAGACTTTTTCAGACCTCTGTGAGATGAGGTACGTAAAGTATCTAATACAGCACCTGGCTCACAGGTGCTCAGTAGATGATGCTAATGGCATTAGTTACTGTTATAACCAGTAAGAATTATTACAATGTCCATGATAGATGTCTGGTTTCCCAGTGAGCATGAGGAGCCTGAGCTAGGCAAAAATTTTGGACCTACAATAGCTCAAGGGAAATAACCAGCCATTGACTCATTATTCAAGCATTTATTAATCTCCAACTGTATGCAAGGGAGCTTTGTGTGGCAGAAAGAGCAGAGACTCTGCTGTCAGAAGAGCCAGGTTTGGGATGCCTGGGTGGCTCAGTCAATTAATCGTCTGACTCTTGATTTCGGCTCAGGTCATGACTTCACAGTTTGTGAGATCGAGCCCTGCATTGGGATCCACACTGACAGTATGGAGCCTGCTTCGGATTCTCTCTCTCCCTCTCCCCCTCCCCTGCACATGCATGTGCTCTCTCTCTCTCTCTCTTTCAAAATAAATAAATAAACTTAAAAAAAAAGAGCTAGCTTTGAATCTCCAAGGCTCTTCCTTGATCTAGGATTCCAGAATGTGTTGGCTTTCAGTGGAGTGAGGGAGACAAAAGTACCCTAGAGCAGGATCAAGTCTGAGTGTCACCAAATCAGGGAGGATTGTTTCTTTGCCGAGGGAAAAGAATATGACTGGGGAGAAAAGGGATGAAACTAGAGAGTGCAGCATGGACTCCCTCCCCGCCCCGCCCCCATCACAGGGAGTCAGGGACAATCTCGCCTTCAAACCAGACTAACGTTTGATTTTCTATTCCTTGAGGAAGTTATGATACTCCTTTAGAGCCACAATCCTCAAACTCCCATGTGCATCAGTGTCACCCAGAGAGCTTGTTAACTCTGCAGATTACTGAGCTCCAGCACCAAGAACCAAATTCAGTAGGTCTTAGAATGCACATATTGAACAGATGTTTCTGGTACAGGGAAGAGGCATTCTGCCTTAGGAACAGAAACCCACTTCTGACTCCAAACTCTGTTCTTTCTTTATCACACTAAGGTCTCCTGAAAGGATGGATGGACACAGGGAGGTGGGTAGATGATGGGATAAATGGATGGGTGGATTGTCAGACAAAATGAATGACGGCTTCCCTCACCTGTGTCCCTAAGGCTGTGGACAGGTAATAGAAGCTGGGGCCCTGTTCTAGTTTGCCTCTGCTGTCTCCTTACCACCGTTCCTGGGAAGGAGTTGAGCTCTGGAGTGCTGGCCCGATGATTCCGGGACACTGATCAATGCCCGCTTAGGAGGGTGGAAAGGGTATGAGCTCTGGAATTAGAATATATGTGTTCAAGTCTAAGCTCTGGTACTCCCTGGTTATATAATCACATGGAATTCACACCTTTGCTGAGCCTTGAGTTTCTCATTTGTAGAAAGAGGACACAAACACCCAACCCACAAGATTGCTGACGACTAAAGTGTAATGAGCGCTAGCTCATTTCCCCAGATAAGAACACAATTGCCAGCCAGCCCGCATTGCCTTTTCCCTCCTGATCTGAAATCCTTGAGGACGATCGAGTAACGTCTCACATTTGCACACACCTCGCTTTCAGGGACATAGGTCCCGTCTGAGTCTCGCAACAGTGTGTTGCCTCTGGTGACGCAGGTGGGGGTTATGATTCCCAGTTGACAGGTTGCTGAGGGAATGAGAAAGCAGCAAAGTAAAGCCACTTATCCCAGATCACCCTGACAGTGGAGGAGCTACAGATCTCAAGGGCATCTTTTGATTCTAAGTCTGGGGGGGCCTCTTAACTGCTCCCCATTGCCCCTTCCTGAAGAGGGCAATCTGACATTAAACCCTAAAGTCGCCTTTGCCGTAGCTTGGGAGGGGGGAGGATCACAGCTAAAATTAAACTGGTCCCTTAAATGTCATGAGATTGCAATTGGAAGCGTTGGAATGTTCAACTCCTACGCATCCACATCTTGCTGTTTAAGACTGGTCCCGCTGAAGGCACTCCTGGAAACTCTTGGAATCGTTTCTTCAAGTCTGTTTCGTGGACTCTTTACCCCTCTGGCCTTCAGAAGGCATTTGCGTCCTGGTTTCTGATAGAGGAGGCTCTGTGAGCGGACAGAGTCTATTTATTCTAACTTGCTCTGTCGCCTCTAATGTACTGTCACACAAGTGACTTGCTGTGCGATGCTAGAAAGGAAACAATAAAATGCACGATTAAGAGTGTGGCTAATGCCTCCCAGGGAATCGGGTTCTCTGGAGGTCACATTTCCCCGTGAATTCATTGCCTGTGGAAGGCTTTCCCATGGCCTTCACGGGAGGCTCTGTTGTTGGTCTCTGTGGAGATCTGTGTTGCCCTTTTCCACATGGAGTTGAGGATTAGGTGGGAAGCGGGAAGTGGAGAATAGACAAGGCAGGCAGGGCCAACTTCCCCCACTGACCCTCCAAGGTGAGAAGGGACCCGCCTTCTGTGGGAGTTGTCTCTCTTCACCCCTGAGTCCAACCCTTGCTTGGAAGAGCCTGTCCAGCTCTGGCTTTTATGACTCAAATGACCTAGAACAAACAGATCCCACTGTGCTATTATTTCTCTGATTTTTTTAAGTAAGTCCAAGTCTTCCCAGTTCTCTCCTTTTGGAAGAGACTAAAGGCTTACGGTCTTCCTTGGATTCTTTTAACAAAGACAGTTGATAAGAAAGACAACTCCCTCCAGCCACATGGGCACAGTTACTGGGGCAATACTACCTCCATATTTTCAGTAGATGGAAGTTGCAGGGATCTAAGAAAAAGCTACAAGAAGGGAAGCAATATGAATGACATATAATCATGTGCTGGGCCTTTATGTGGCCACCTCCAACCTCACACGGCCAGGCGTAGTAGATCTCTGGTCTGGCTAACTATAAGGCAATATTCTTCCTTGGATGATCCTACATGTGGCATTCTCTCAGGAGACCCATGAGGTAAGAGAGAGTCTAAAAGCATCATTGACAACAAGAGTATGTGACACAGCCCTGCTGGGGACTGTAGCAGGGAAATTAGATCTCACTCAAGAAGCTGCATCCAAGTACCTGCCCAGTGGTCCTTGACCCCACTCTTGGGGGAAACCATACACAGAAGGCCACAATAAGGGCACACTAGGAAGAAGAAGGCACTGGGTAAATTGTGAAGTAGAAAACTTGGGTTTTAGTTCTTTTGTTCTCTCAAGCCTGGGAGTCTCCTGCTCCCTCCTGCCCAGCTTGCACCCTGTTAACATGCCTGTCCTTTTCTTCAAGATACCAGGATAGGTGTCACCTGATAGGACCAGGTGTCATATGGTCCATCTGATAAATTCATCTGAGTTCCTGGAGGTCAGCAAGGGAGCCAGGGAAGCAGCAGTATCTGCAGCCTTCTGACGCCAGAATCAGCACCTGGCATGCAACCCTCAGCAACTTCCACCTAGAAACTTCACGCCAACAGGGATGACGACCAGCCCGTAGGGAGAAGGGGCCATTTGACATCCTTCGAATCACATCCTGGTAGGATGGGGAACGACACCTCAGGCTCCTGTGACTCCAACCTGCTGGCCTATGTCCTAACAGAACCCCCTTACCATCTCTCGCTCTCCGACACAGGCTCCTTGGAGCTTTAACAGAGGTCTGATGTCTGTATGTTCTCCATGCATTTCAGTGCAAGATGCCGGGAAAACTGCCTCCAAGACTTTGCCTCTTCTCTGCAGCTTCCCCTTCTATCCCCAGCTGTTGCTACTACCACCATATCCAGCCCTGGGGGTCGGGGGATGAAAATTCAGCCCCCCTCCTGCCCTCCCAGCCAAGGAAGATCTCCAGGAGCTAGCTGGCGCCTATCCTTCAATGCCACATTATAAAGGGGATCCATTCCAGGGTGAGGGGGGCGGTTGCTGATGAGTGGAGCTTGTGGGACAGAAGAGGCTGGGGTCTCAGGGTAAAAAGAGTTCCAGCAGAGCAGCTGCTCAGCCTCGAGCTAGAGAAGTGACTGGAAGGACAGCCAGGGTTTCAGAAGAGGGGCATAATCTGCATGGACATCGCAGGTATCCCTTGCTTTAAGAGAGAGAGAGAACAATTAGGGGCTGTCTTATGCATAACACAAGGAACCTGTACTTGATTTAAAAAATAGTAAGAGTGACCACAGGGTTCTCTGCCTAGCAACCATGCCCACCCTTGCCGGACCCCCGCCCACTGAAAGCATACTCGAGTTTGGGGTCACCTCTGCGGGCATCAGTGCACCCATACTGCACTGTCCCAGGAATCCGAGGACACCAAGAAGGCTTCAGAGCGGTCCAGGCTGGGTGGATCTCAAGACACGGGCTCTGCTAAACAAACCCGAAGGCTCTTTCCGGAAGTGACAGCCAAAGTGCCACGATGCAAATGGTGACAAATCAGAGCAGCTAGCGTAGGACTGGGCAGAGCACATTGTCCTTCTCTTTGTGTGTTTAATTTGGGGGCATCTCAGGCAGCCCAGGATGGGTTGGAGCTGCCAGTGGGGTAGGGGAGACCCACCGCGCGCTCCCAGCAGAAGGCAGAATGGTCAGTGAAAGGAGCTGGAGGAGAGGCAGCCAGGGGAGGACAAAAACCAGGGGCTCCGTGGGACACGCCGCTCCAGAGCTGAAACTTACAGATTCGCCAAAGCTGACTTTAAGCCGACCTTCAGCAGCGCTTCTTAGCAATGTACACCGGGCAATCGCTGGTAAATCTTTATTAATTTTAATTGGCGGCACCCATTTATAAGAACCATTAAAAAGGATAAATTGAGCCCATCCGGCGTAATGTCTTTTGTTAATTAGTTTGTCAGCACTGTTTACTATCCCCTAATGACTTCATATTTCAGACCTGACATCAAAGGAGACGCTGTGAGAAAGGAAATGGTCTTATCACAGTGTACGGTAACGTTTTTCTTTTTTGAACAAAAAGTGTCCTTCCAAACGCTGACCAAGGTTAGATGTCATTTAATTCTCAAAGGTGGGCGCCCGAGGACTTCTGAGACCCCCTTTTCTGTACCCAAGTCCTGTCACCCCCATCATTTCTCAACTTGCCTTTCTTCCAACCATCTTGGGCATCCCCCAAACACTCATTCATTTCTTCCCTCCTTCCTTCCTTCATTTATTCCACAAACACTGAGCTCCTCAGAATCAGGGAAGTAGGTTGGGATGAAGTCAAGCAAGATACAGACACTTTCTAGAAAAAAAAGACCTAAAAGCTTCTCATTCGTTGGCCCACAGAAGGGCTTTGCTCACAAATTCAAGGCCATCGGTCTTGTCTGGGCAGGACACAAAATACGGAAGGGAAGAAAAGGAAAGACAAACAGTTAAGATGGGTCTTGACTACTGATCCCAACCAGTTATGTCCTAAAATCAAGGGAAAGAGCGAAAACTGGCACCGAGGGTGGTCCCATGGAAAGAGCACAGGTTTTGGAGAGAGACAGACAGACAGAGAAGCACATTTGGATCTCAGCACCCTTCGTAACAACCTCTGCCTCATGGGGCTCAGAGGAGAGGGGACAAGAGGAAGCACTGGGATTCTGGAAGCTTTTAGAACTATTTACATAAGCACTTCTAAAATCTCAACAAAAGAAGGAAATTAAGCTTTCCAGTGTGTGATGAAAGGTTTTGCGCCCTCCCCCCTGCCCTGGCCTGTGTGTCCGGGGAGGGGAGGGGCACTGTGAGGGGTGAGGGAGGAAAGTCAGCAGTGGGAGGTTAGCTTTCTGCCTGTTGTCCACCACAGCTTACCTTTGCCTCATGCAGTGAACTCACAGGTAATATCACTGGGGTTGAACTGAATTACTCTCACAAGAGCACAATTAGAAATTGTAGCTTAAACCACAAGCTGACATGAAAAATGACAGCTGAAACTTCTCCCAATCCTGGTACAAGCTCTTTGTCAACCATATGATGAGGTAAAAATAATGTTGATCTAATCACATCTGACAAGCAATTGGCCAAAAAAAAAAAAAAAAGTATGAAAAATTATCAAGAAGACTATATGAAATGTGGATTTACATCCACTATTATTCACAGTAAACTGCTCTAGGCATATTCTGTGCCTAGAGATATTAACTAATGAGCATGGGACTAATTTATGCTTTATGGATAAATAAACGAACATAAACGGAGGTGCATGCGTGTTCCAAAACCTTCTTACCGCTCGGGTTTGCGGCCATAAAAGTCTGGAGACCACCCAAGTGTGGGACTCTTGGCAAGTAATTAGCCCCCCGGATCCTCAGTTTTCTCATCTGTAAAATGGCAGTAATTCTTGGTAGGCTTGTTCTAACGACTAGAAATTAAGCGTTTAAAGCCTCCATCACAGAGCCTGACGCTGGATGTAGGCACATCGCAGGAGAAGCTGTTACCCTCCTCGTCAACATCCTCAACCTCACACCAGTGAGCAATACTTTCTACACGGTCTACAGCAGCAATTGAATCACTGGAGACTTTGAAAAAGCAAAGAAAACCCAAGTCCCATTGAAAGAGGCAATAAGAGTTTCTTACAGGGCTTGATTCTCTGGAGGCACTGTCTCAGAACTTTCTGCTCTCCTACATTTTATGGATGCCCAGAGAGGGCTCCGGCAACCCCAACAGACAGATCATGCATATGAATGAAAGGAGCTTCGCGTGGGCCACTGTCTAAAGGGCTGAATGCTGTGGGGGCGCCTGGGTGGCTCAGTCAGTTAAGCACCCAACTCCGGCTCAGGTCACGATCTCGCGTGTTCGTGGGTTCGAGCCCGTGTTGGGCTCTGTGCTGACAGCTCGAAGCCTGGAGCCTGCTTCAGATTCTGTGTCTCCCTCTCTCTCTGTCCCTCCCTTGCTCATGTCCTGTCTCTGTCTCTCAAAAAAATAAGTAAACACTAAAAAAATTAAAAATAATAAAACAAACCAATAAATAAATAACTGGTCCTCTGGGATGACTGACATACACATGTGCTGCTCCCCACCCAATACATACACACACTCAGGTAGCACACAATATACCACTTACTACTGAATAACGGAGCTTCTGCTATAAATGATAGCTGTCCTTGGGGTAAACAGGGCTTGGAAAGTGGGACAAGGATATGTGCCCTAACGTGGGGAACCCTGAAGATGCAGAGAAGTGGGAACCATTGAGATTCGGCCCTGGTGACAACACCCAGTTTCTAGGGACACCAGGTGACTACGCCTGCAGCCCCATGACCATGTCTGATGGTGAGGCCAGGCAAACAGGGTGTTGGGTGTTTAACAGAAGTGGTGACAGCTGTGTCATCATCAGGCTCGTCTGGGGTGCCATCTCTGCACTCCTGGGTGCCTCATGTCTGTATCTGCCCAAACCGATTCCCCAGCCTTCTCCGAGAGGTGGGGGCTTCTCAATATTCTTTCCAAAGAGCTACTTCACGTAGCTTGGAACTAAAATCTCAGATGACAATACATTCCTTCCCTAAATCGGGCCAACAAAACTGTGATGTAAATCTGAGGCTGAGTGAGTGAATTTGAGGGAACCAAAAACCCTTAAAGTAACTGTCATCACCACCAATTAACGGTTGTTTTCCATGAGCCGTGCGTTGTTGTAAGCAATTCATTACACCAGAAAGAATTATTTTTTTAAAGTGTAACCTGGTTTTTCAGAAGAAAAGAAAAGTACAAGAGTGAAGGCTTAGGGAGACAAAAGCCAGGAGACCAAAGCAAAAACTGATATGTAATTCATGAACTGAGTACATAAAGGCACAGAAAAACAGTCTTCAAAGATACTGCAAAAAAAACAAAAAAGAATAAAGGGAAATGTTTCTCCTTTATTAGATGGGAACAGAGAGGAATGAGTAGCAGATGATAGAAAAATACTAAATAACATTTGAGCTGGTTTGATCTTGATCAATATAAAAAAATGATAAGGTGCAGAAAAGTCTAGTTAACACATGGAGAAAGGAAGGACAAAGCTGCAGACAGCTTGAATCCAGGTTAGAAGCAAAGAAAATTCATTTGAATGAGTTGAGGTCCTGCAGATATGGATCTTAGGAAACTGAGAGGAGTCGTCACCGGCAGCTGCACACTCAGCAAACACGTGTGGGACAGTATTGTGTTCACGGTGCTGGTGATTTCAGATATCCCGTTTTCTCTGCACAACTGTGCTTTCCAGTAAGAATTCTATCCTATTCTATAAGTAAAGAGGCGGGGTCCAAAAGTCATGTAATTAGGAGTGGCAGAGTTGGGGCCTGAAACGTCAAGCCTGAGTGCCTCCTTCCATGGCTACCTTCCTAGATGGGAGATGGAGAGATGAGGAAAGAGAAGCAAGGTCCCAGGATCCAAATTCAGGGTAGCAGGTGCTGGATGGTAACTAGTGTGCTAACTGCTGGCAGAGACAGAGAAGCCAAAAAGTACACTGGGCCACAGATCAGAACTAGGTCCTGCCCCAACTCTGCAGCCTACTAACTGTGTGACCTTGGGAAAGTTAGTTTCCTGCTCTGGACCTCAGTTTCCTAGTAAAATGAGATTGGTCCAGATGACTTTTGCTATTGCTTCAAATTCTAAGTCTATGATCCTGGGTATGATTTGAAAATTCACAGAGGGACTCTGAGAAAACTCATGAAATCTGAGAAAGACTACAGTTTTCCATTCACAGAGCAAATATAATTTATCTGGATTTCTGTTTTCTGCTTTGCCCAACATCCCTTTCATCATCTTTCTGAGGATAGCACCTTATACCCATCTCCTGGTTTTTCCTTTGATGCATTATCCTTCCTACATTCTTCTTCTTCTTCTTCTTCTTTTTTTTTTAATGTTTATTTTGGAGAGAGAAGAGAGAGAGGGAACAGGGGAGGGGAAGAGAGAAAGGGAGACACAGAATCCGAAGCAGGCTCCAGGCTCTGAGCTTGTCAGCACAGAGCACAACGCACGGCTCAAACTCACGAACCTTGAGATTATGACCTGAGCAGAAGTCAAATGCTTAACCCACTGAGCCACCCAGGTGCCCCTATCCTTCCCCGATTCTATGGGATTCTGGTGAGGCTGCCAATCACAGTACAGAGCCCCACCCCCGGCCTCCACAACTGGCCCAAAGGTTGGGCACCCTAGCCCAAGAAGACCAATCAGAATCTTTCTCTGAATGTAATGTGGACTTAGGGAGAAAAGAAAAGTACTCACTCCTGGGGATGTAAGACTGATATAAACCTAGATATATCCTCTCCCCACCCTCATCCTGACCACCACCACCCTGCCATAAAGATATTGCCTCACTTTTCATCTCATAGACAAAGCTTATCTAGGGTAGAAAAGAGAAGCAGAGGCAGGGGATGCAGGGAAGAAGGCAGGACAGGCACTGTGGAACCATATTTCTTGAGCACCTCTGATGTCAGCTCCATTCACAGCTTCCCAGCATGTGAACCCGCAAAATCCACATATTTGGGGGGGGGTATCAGTTTCCTGTGGCTGTTATGAGAAAGTACCAAAAACTTGATGGCTTAAAATAACAGAAATGTATTCTCTGGCATTTCTGGAGGCCAGAACTCTGATGTCAGTATCCCGGGGCCAGGATAAAGGTGTCCACAGGGCAGTGCTCCTCACTGAGGTTCATGGGAGACCCCGTTCCTGGTTCTTCTAGTTTCTGGTGGCTGCCAGCATCCATGGGCTGGTGGTCACATCACTCTAGTCTGCCTCTGTGCTCTCATTGCCCCCTCTTCTGTCACATGAATCTCCATCCCCCTCTTCGTAAGACACATGTGATGACATTTAGGACCCGCCTGGATACTCCAGGATAATCACCCCATCACGCAAGAGCCTTAATTTAATCACACCTGCAAAGGCCCTTTTCCCAAATATATTCACAGGTTCCAGGGATTAGGGCCCTAGATCTTTGGATGGTCATGAGTCAATCCATCGTGAGGTATAAATTACCTTGAGTTCCACTTCTATTATTTGCTACAGAATGAGTTGTAACACGTTTATTGCTCAAAATTAGGGAAACACCAGATATAAAGAAGAAAACAAAATCCAACCGCACTCCACAATTCAACTAATGAATGTCTAATGTGGGACAGGGCCTCGACTTCCGCCCACTCCCTGGCCTCACAGTATGATGAAAGAAAGGAAAACAAGTAAATAAGGAAATACAAATGACTCTGAATAAAAATGTCTTCATGCTTTCCATTCTTTTTCTATGCACATTTTTCACCATTGACATATGTCCTGTTTGTTCCACTTTCCTCACTGGATTTATATAATTAGCATTTCTCATGTCATTAGACATTCTGCAAAAGCAAGATTTTTATTTATTTTTAATTTATTTTTAATTTTTATTTTTTAAGTTTGTTTATTTATTTATTTGTTTGTTTGTTTGTTTGTTTATTTAGAGAGAGGGAGAGTGCTCCAGGGAGGGGCAGAGAGAAAGGGAGAGAGAATCCTGAGTAGGTGCCACACTGGCAGCACAGTCTGATGTGGGGCTCAATCTCACAAACAGAGAAATCATGACCTGAGCTGAAAACAAGAGTCGGACGCTTAACTGACTGAACCACTCAGACATCCCAAAAGTGAGATTTTTATATTGCAAATATTCCTCTATATGGATGTGCTATGATATATTTAGTCATTCTCTGATATTGTTTTCTTTTGTTTTAATGTTTGTTTATTTCAAGAGGGAGGGGCAAAGAGAGACAGAGAGAATCCCAAGAAAGCTCTATGCTCAGCACAGAGCTTGACATGGGGCTTGATCCCACAACTGTTGAGATCATGACCTGAGCCAAAATCAAGAGTTGGGCGCTTAACCGACTGAGCCACCCAGGCACCCCTCTGATAGTGTTTTCAATCTTTTTAACCATCATAAACAATATGATGAACGTCTTCACTTGACTGGCAAATCACTTCCTTAGGAAAGACTCCGAGGCATGAAGGGAGTTACTAGATCGGAAACCTTTTTTAAAAGGCTCTGGATGAATGTTAACAGGCGTCTTTCCAGAAAGAACACCAGTTCACATTCCTACAAAATCATCTCAGAGTGCCTCTCCCACTGCACACCTCATGTTTTATTTAAAACTTTTGAACAGTTGATGAACAAAATCGTATCTTTCTTTTCCAATATGCATTTTTCCAATGATGAGGGCTGATTTTTTTTATCTTAACAACCATCTTTATTTCTTCTATTTATTATTTTTTCATGTCCTTTGCTGTTTTTCTCATTAGATTTTAGTGTTTTTCTCATGGATTGGGAACCACGCTGTCATGTTTGTGGCAAATGGTTTCCTGGTTTTGCTATTTGCCTTTTTATCCTGTTTAGGACACTGATTCCACACTTCCAGCATCCAGAAGAATGACAGGCTACCAAGTTCGTGGTAATCTGTTACAACAGTCATTGGACACAAATACTTCCCTATGGGACTCCCAAATGGGAACTCTTTAGCTTTGCCTCTGGATTTGCTTTAGAGCCTGAAGCAGCGATCTTATTGGGAGGAGAGGACTGGCCCTCCAGCGGTCCCGAATCAGCTTCACAAAACACAAAACAAATGTGATAATGCTCTTTTTGTAAAAAAAGTGAAAAAAGTTCTCTAACCTGGACTTCACCTCCATTTTATGATTTTTTTTGTATATACATAAGGTTAATTCTCTAGATTTTCACGGTCTGAAAACCAGTGTTTAAGAAAACCAATTCCCAAAAACAAATCCAACCACGATGAGATACCACCTCACCCCTGTCAGAATGGCTAAAATTAACAACACAAGAAACAACAGGTGTTGGTGAAGATGTAGAGAAAGGGGAACCCTCTTGTACCATTGGTGGGAATGAAAACTGGTGCAGCCACTCTGGAAAACAGTATGGAGGTTCCTCACAAAGTTAAAAATAGAACTATCCTACAATCCAGCAATTGCATTACATGGTATTTATGCAAAGGATACAAAAATACAGTTTCAAAGGGGTACATGCACCCCGATGTTTATAGCAGTATTATCAACAATAGCCAAACTATGGAGAGAGCCCATATGTCCACTGACTGAAAAATGGATAAAGAAGATGTGGTCTATATATACAATGGAATATTACTCAGCCATCAAAAAGAATGAAATCTTGCCATTTGCAACAACATGGATGGAGCTACAGCATATTATGCTAAGCGAAATAAGTCAACCAGAGAAAGACAAATACCATATGATTTTGCCCACATGTGGAATTTAAGAAACAAAACAGATGAACATATGGGAGGGGGAAACAAAAGAGAGAGAGGGAATCAAGCCGTAAGAGACTCTTAAAGATAGAGATCAAACTGGGCGTTGATAGAGGGAAGTAGGTGAGGGATGGGCTAGATGGCTGATGGGCATTAAGGAGAGCCCTTGTGACGAGCACTGGGTGTCGTATGTAAGTGATGAATCACTGAATTCTACTCCTGAAACCAATATTGCACTGTATGTGAACTAACTTGAATTTAAATAAAAATTTGAAGAAAAAAAAAGAAAATCAATTCCCAGAAATATACGTAAATTCTCTAAATTGACACATGTCCAACAAACTTACCCCATGTGGAAGGAAGGTCTTGCAAGGCCCAGCTGGGAGCATGCAGAGATGTATGAGAATATGTCACCACTCCCCAGCCCCACCCCTGGAAGAGCCTGCAGGTTTTATTGTCACTACTGTTGTTCGTTGGGTTTTTTCTATGTTTTGGTAAATCATTTTATATGCCACGTGCCTGAGTATACAAAGATGGTCTCTAACTTCCATCCTAAAGTGCTGGGGCCAGCTAACGGTCTGGCTTCTGATTTAGCAGGCTGAGGACCAGAGTTCGACTGCTCAGGGGAAAGAGAAAGATTTTAGAGACCATAAAGTCAGAAAGAAAAAAGACAGAGGAAACGGTTACCTGGTACCTGAAGGGAAAGTGAGGAAGGAATGGAGATGTTTAAAGGAGATTTTATAAGTTTTATCTCGAGGAAGGTGATGCAAACCTTCTTTCTAATCTCTTGATGAAAACTTGGGGGGAATATACACGCCCCCACAGGTGCACTGGAATTGAGCCATCAGGTGAGATGAAATGGTGAGAACAGCCTCAAGTTGGATGCCGGGTGAGTACCAAGGTGAAGGGTAAAGGGCCAGCCAAGTCCGGATTACAGAGGCATGGGGCACTCACTGGCAGAGGGACGGTCGCTCCCTGTGATGTGGCCGAGGCGAAGGCAGCAGCACTCTGGTTCAGTGGCCCACAGTGGGCTGGTGGCCCAATGACACTCTGTCCCTCTTGTGGCTACACTGACCACAGTGAGCTCTTGCCTTCACTACTTCTCACCTAGAACATTCCAACAGCTTCCTGCTCGTCCTTCCCCCAGCCACCAGTGTGATCTAACTCACAAATCTGCAGCATTTCCCCTTGATTATAACCTTTGATGGCTCCCACTCGCCATCACCACTTTCTTGTGTGTGCGAGGGCTGGAGACACGGCCCATGCAAGTCCGCATCCTTATCACTTCTTCCCTGCACGCAGAGCCACTCCTTCACCACACCGCTCTCTCTCTAGCTTCATGTAGAGAACAGCATGGGAACAGCATGTCATTTACCCTCGTAGCAGGCACCCAACAGTGGCCAGCCTGCTCATAGTAGGTGCTCAGGAAATGGACAGAAATGTGTCAGATGTCTAGAACTTATCAATGACTTTGAACAATTTTCTTCCGCTTCAGGCTCAGCTGGGAAATAGTTTTCAGGGGACGTCAGTGTTGGGGGCAGGTCAGAGAGAGTCACCCGGGCACAGCTGTCACCTTGTTCCACACCCACACTGCCCCACTTTACCCCCCCCCCCACCAGACACCATTCTGAGTTGGGCGGAACCAGGTGGCTGGGGTCAACTAGTAGGGTAGCTCCCCAGGATACCTCTACGGGATTCCCGCATTTCCCAGCCATGCCTGAGCAATGCGGGCCTCCCAAGAAGACTCCAAGAGTGAAGGCAGGGGCCTTGGCAAACACTGGTTCAATCCCCTGGGTTTCAGATGAGGGAGCAGAGTCCCATCCAAGCTGATTTGTGTACGTTCTTATAAAAGAAGGAAATTAGCTCTTTGGCCACCATATATTTGAAGTGTATTTTCTTAGCTTGTCCCTGGTCTTTGAATTATGTTTACAGTATTTTTTTCCCATGGTGATTTTTTTTTAAAAAATTTCCATGTAGTCATGTAGTATCAATCTCTTCCTTTATGGTTTTGGAAATGTATGCCCTACTGAGAATGGCTCCCCACTTCTTAATTTCTTCTAGAACTTTTACAATTGTTTTGAGTGTGAAGAGTGTCTTAGGGATCCAACCTCTCCTTCCCCAGATTAGACCCAAACAGGAGAAATAAACCTTCCAAAGTCACAGAGTAAGTCTGGCGTCAGCTGGGATTAGAGGGTCTCATCTAGATAGAGCTCATGCTGTCACTACCTCCAACTTGTATAAAGATCTCTTCTTTAACCAGCCTCCTTAGAAGGCTGCGAAAGAAAAACTCGTTTCCCCTACTTGTTTTCATTGCATTCTGTCCTGAATTATAGTCATTTGTGAGACTGGCTTTCCTCATATTCATTTCGTGACTACATTCTGTTCATCTTTGTGGCTCCCATCCACCCACAATACCTTGCCCAATCTTCTGCACACAGTAAATATTTGGGAATTAAACTGAGTAATATGTTCCAACTGGCTGTGCAAAGTGAAGACCCTTGGATTTCCTAAATGCAGAAATAAAGGGATTCGGTGGGCTAACTGACCTGAAGGCCTTTCTGCCCCCAAGACCTCATGACCATGGGAGGACTTGCCAAAGAGAGAGAGGTATGCAAGTGTGACCTCTGTCTTGCCCTTTCATGTGCCTTGCTTGGGAGCCTTCAAGCCAGAGGGCTCTGGAGCAGTTGCTGGGTTCACAGCATCAACGGGGTTGATCGATGGAGAAACACACAGAAGGGATTAGACAGGAGGGGAGATTGCAGCTCCTGTGACTGATCTCATGTCGTCTCGCCACCCTACCTCTCTGACGTGAGTATTTCTTAGATCACAAGGACCAGAATGGCAGAAACTAAAGAATAAATGAAAGCTGATTAGAGAAGAGGACACTCTCCACTTCTTGAGGCTTCAGAAACAAGAACTTCCCAGTGTCCTCTGGGGTTACCATATCCCACCTATCAAGGCCAATACCCAATACTTTAGGATACTTGGGGAATGCAGTGTCCTGACCAATCGACAACCTTATGCACAGGGTCGCCACTATTAGTAAAGGTGCCTGGTTCCCTTATCCACTCAACAGCTACAGAATGCCTTCTGCATGCCTGACTCCGTGTGATATTCTAGGTGCCAAGAAAAAAACGAGTAAAATGGGAGAGAATTGCTGTTCTCGTGGAATTTACTTTCTGTCTGAGGAAGTCAGATAACGGAAAATTGACCCAGAATGCACAAAAAATCAGATATTGATAAAAGCTACTGAGAAAATACAAGCGATGTGTGCCAGGGAGTATGTCATAGTCAGGAAAGGAGGGGACATTTCCCCTGAGACCCGAGTGATGAGGAGGACGTACCTACCCCATGAAGACAGGGAGGAAGAGCATTTCAGGCAGGGGCACAGCTGGGGCAAAGATTCTGAGGCAGGACCAAGTGAACAGATAGGAGGCCAGCTGGAACGTAGGGAGAGGGAAGGAGAGGAGACAACATGTAAAGTATTAGAAAACAGTGCACTCACGACGGCTGAACTTGTCGAGAGTAATTGTGAAAGATGTTTGTGACCTATGCCCAGAGGGGCTTCTATATCATAGGTGAGAGGATCTCCAGCCACCCTCTGGTCCAGTGTGTCTCAAACTGAGGCACTCCCTCTGGCAGAGAAGAACAAAAGCATATCCCCAGAGTTTCTAGAAGTATCTACCAAATTGTTTTTTGAAGACTTGTACTTCATTTTTAAAACAAAAGCAAATTTTGCATTCTATTCCCCAAGATAAACATATTTGCTTCTATATTAAGAATGATGTTCCAGGGGCACCTGGGTGGCCCAGTTGGTTAAGCATCTGACTCTTGATTTTGGCTCAGGTCATGATCTCAGGGTCCGTGAGATCCAGTCCTGAGTCGGACTCCCTGCTGACAGCACAGAGTCTGCTTGGGATTTTCTCTCTCTCTCTCTCTCTCTCTCTGCCTCTCCCCCACTCATGCTCACTCTCTCTCTCTCTCTCAAAATAAGTAAATAAGCATTAAAAAAAAGAATGATGTTCCAAATAATCAGAGGTTGGCCACAAATGTGCTGTGGGCCTTGCCAATCCCTGGCATACCACCAGGCACTGCCAGTTACTTGCCAAATAAGGGGACAAAAGCCCAGAAAGATAGGATGGGGTGATTTTCCCAAGTCCATCCAAGTTGTTGTAGAAATACAACGTGCTAACGGTTGATACTTTCTGAGCATTAGGATTCTAAAGGACAGCTGTTTCCTGTGCATTTGGGTATATTTTGAGGGCATGTTTTGTACCCGCCTGACAGGCCCCTCCCTTCCTCAGACAGCCCTGCTGATTTCATCCTAATCACTGCACTGTTCTTTCAGGCTGTGGGAGATGAAGGGCCTGCCAACCCCGTGAAGGGGGCACCGGGGGACCGAGGACACGGTGCAGAGTCACCCCCCTGCCCCCAGGACCAGCTTTCCCCACAGACCAAGTGAAGCATCTGCAAAACTCTTCTGGGTCCCCTGCCCACAAGGTGAGAGAAGCCATCTCTCCAGCAACGAGAACTACTTCCCATGGCTTTAAAATCCCTGCGTCTGTACGCGAGATCATTGGGCCAAGATTTAGAATGTGACTTACAAGGAAGTTGGGATGAAGGGGAGAAACTTAACGTCCTAATGTTAGTTAGAGAAACAAGTGGCAAAATTTAACTTGCAGGGTGAGCTCAACTACATTAGTGGAGGGGGTGGGGGGAGAGAATGCATAAAGAAAAGACTAGAAACAATGAGACTAAAAGGTTAATAGTAGTCCTAGGAAAGTGGAGCTGTGGGTTATATGGGGATGGAGAGGTTGAGGGTAACCTGGGGATTGGGGGTTGTTGGTAATGTGGGGATGAGAGATAGTGGGGAATGTGGGGATGTGGGGTGGTGGACTACTTTTGTTTTTTACGTTTTCTAAATTTCCTGTGTGTGTGATCCAATGAGAGGCATGAAAGAGAAGGTGTCTTTTTCTCAAATTCCCAATTCAGGAAAACACCAGTGTGAACATAGAATGTTTTTGAACTCCAAAGATGAGTATTTTATTTTATTTTATTTTATTTTATTTTATTTTATTTAACGTTTATTCATTTTTAAGAGACAGACATAGAGCGCGAGCTGGGGAGGGGTGGAGAGAGAGGGAGACACAGAATCCGAAGCAGGCTCCAGGCTCTGAGCTGTCAGCACAGAGCCCCATGCAGGGCTCAACCCCAAGGACCACAAGATCATGACCTGAGCTGAAGTCAGACGCTTAACTGACTGAGCCACCCACGCACCCCATCGAAGATGAGTATTTAAGGTGTTTATAGAGAAAGCCGTGTGGAACTTACTAGGTCATTGTAGCTGCAAATTACTTAATAGTGATAAAAATAGATAAGAATAATTTATAATCAGCAAGTTGATTGTTTTCAAAATAGTGATTCTAAATTTTTTAAACTACTTTCCAATGGACTAATAGTTCCCTGTTTATATTCCTTATCATTTTGGGACACCTCTGATTGTTTGTTTGTTTGTTTGAGAGAGGGAGAGAGAGAGAGAGAGAGTTCAAGCCAGGGAGGGTCAGAGAGAGAGAGCAAGAGAGAAAACCCAAGCAGCCTTTTTGCTCTCAGTGCGGAGGCCAATGTGGGGCCCGAACTCAACAAACCATGAGATCGTGACCTGAGCCAAAATCAAGACTTGGATGCTTAACTGACTGAGCCACCCAGGGGCCCCACGCTCCTTTGACAGTTTGAAAGTCAGCTTGACCCTTACCTACGTTATCACAAATTCATTGAATCCATGTACTAGGATTGATTCCATCCTGCCTGCAACAGAGGGGAGACTGCCTGAAGGAAATGCCCAGGAGGCGCTCATCTCAGCTGTTCCCCATCCCTGGAACGCTAGGTGGGTCAGTCCCTCTGTTCTCCCTCAGGACTCAGTTTTATGTCATATGGGGAGCATGCTCACACATACTGACAGTCTCTCCAAGTCATTCATCGACATTCACTTCTCTTTCTTGAGCACCCACAGGTGCACAGGCATGGCTGTAGGCACTGGGGACAGCACTGAATGAAACAAAACCCTGGTTTTCTTGGCATTTCATCTTCTTACCATGCCTATGAAGCTCTGAGCTTCTCTACCACCTGTTACAGAAAGGGCTCCTTTCTGTACTTATTCATACACTGCCTTGTAGCATGCAAGTTTAACCAACCTGCTAACTCAATTCTAAACATGAGGGAGCAGAGGCCAGGATTTCTTCTACTGTATTCCCAAAGCTCTTAACATAACCCTGGGCATCCTCATTTTTCAATTAGGAAAAGCACAGTATCTGCACATAGTAAAGACTTGATAAATGTTTGTTGGATGGGTACAGATCATACAATATGTTGGATATTTACAGACCTTTTCTCCAATAGTCCTCGTAAAAGCCCTAAGAGATAGCAATTTGTTGATGGAGCTTAGGTGTTTAAGTGACTTGCTTAAGACACTTAGTAAGTGGTGATCTGGGGTGAAGGCTCTATATTCATGAAATAAAATATAATGTGAAACAAGACTGTTTCTCAGCTATAGCACATGCATATTGGGGACAATAAGTTCTTTAGAGAAGGGAGGGATTTGTGCCGGCAGAGTAGGCAGGGAAGAAATTATAGCAGAAGCAGGGCTTCAGCTGGACTTTGGAGGATGGAGGAGGGGAAAAGGATAACAAAAATGGCAACACATGAATCCATGAAGCTCAGTCCCCAAGCAGAGACTGGGATTGGGATCAGCAGACTCAGGGCACCTTAGCCAACCAATGAGTCTGATGCATGTTTCTCTAACAGCTGGAAAGCAATGGGAAAATAATTGTTCAATATGTGCAAAAGATCACTAGCCTAACTAAGCATGTGGATTAGCTTGAAATGAAGCCTGATGACCTCCCTGCTGTGAACTCCAGACAGCAGGGCAGAGCCCTTGGTGCAGGAGGGCCTGCCCCTGAGCAAAGCACCGGGGGATGGGGGAACAGGTGCTCCCATGGGTCTTAAGTGAGGTAAGGGGGACCCTTCGTGTACTGCTTCTGCAAAGCCTTGACCCCTTCCCTATGCACTCTAACCCACTGGCCTCCCCCAAAATAGGTAATTTCACACCCATAGGACGCACCAAAGACCTCCCAGGATGATACAGGGAAAGCGTCCTGGACTTTGATCCTGGTGACCAGGGTTCTAGACCCAGCTCTGCCACTAATGGATCTGTGACTTTGAACATGACACCACATGTGGTCTCTGCATGGTACTATAGAATGGTATAGTGCCTTCCTCAAGTAGGGCAGCATCCTCATATGAGTTGAGATCAATTTAGTGCATCATGACCAGGACTTATTGGAAAGGTATGAAATGGAATAGCATGGAAATTGCGTCACATGTATGATGAAACTTGTATTTCCGTCGTTTATGCATAATGAGTGATCATGTCGAAATGAATTCTCATTGTGCACCATACTCAGAAGAGTTTGAAAACCCCTGCCATGGTGTCCAAGGGTCAGAGGTGCAGAGTCAGACAGTCTGAGTTTGAACCCAGCTCAGGCACTCGCGAGCTGTGTAACTTTGGACAAACTGTTTCACCTCTTTGAGCCTTGGTTTTAATATTTATAAAATCAAGACGATAATATTTCTAACTTCATAAGGCTGTTGAAAGAATTAAATCCTTCAATCAACAAATTAATATAAGGTCCTTAGGACAGTGGTTGGCATTCAGTAAGGGAACATTAGCTGCTACTGTCTCTGTGTTTGTCATTGAGGCATCTGGACCAGAAAACAACTAAGGTCCCTCGGCTCTAACCATAGGCCCTGCTTTTTGAGATGAGAAAGGCCCAAAGAGGTCCTGACACTGACCCAAGATCACTTGGCTATCACTCAGTCCCAAGAGCCTCATTTCACTTTGCTGAAGCCTCAGCCCTCGTCCAGGCAGGCCCAAAGGGTAAAGTCATGTGGCACAACATTGAGACGGCTTAGGGTTCCTTTGCCCAGGCCCTGAGGTTTCCAGAGCTGCCCTTTACTCAGAGGTAAGAAGCACTGGAACGTTCTGACAAAGGATGTGTCCTAAAGCATCAAAAGGGACTAACTAAACTGTAATAGAAACTGGAAGAGTGTCAGTGGACTACACCTCCCAGGGACCTGAGACCCAGTATTGGTGAAAAGATGTGTACCTGGCAACCTTGTGTTTTGTTTTTGCTTATTTGTTCCTCCAAAGTAAGTCATGAATTTCACAAAACAAAAAATACAGATCACAGTTTATCAATAGCCTCACAGAATGAATTAAACATTGTTAAATTGTTCTACTGATATACAATGTACACAGTATTATAAATATGCCTATTTGTACATATGTGATATAAAGAGTAATTTGCAAATATCGTGAGTAAACATGTTTCCTCATAGCTTCACCAGCATTGAATTTTCCTTTTTTTTTTTTTTTTTTTTTTTTTTTTTTTTTTTTTTTTTTTTTTTTTTTTTGAGAGAGAGAGAGAGAGAGAGAATGGGTAAGGGGCAGAAGGAAGGAGAAAGAGAATCCCAAGCAGGCTTCCACACCCAGCACTGAGCCCGATGTGGGCCTTGATCTCACAACCATGAGATCATGACCTGAGCCAAAATCAAGAGTTGAACACTTAACTCACTGAGCCACCCAGGTACCCCTAATTTTACACTTTTATATTTGCAAATTTAATAAGCATGTAGGGATACCTATTCTAATTTACCTATCTTTTTTTTTCTAATTTATTTATTTTTAAATAAAGTATAATGAGGCAACCTTTTCTCCCCCAGGTATTTACTTCCCGCTATCCTTTTTTTCCCCAACATGTAACCCCTCCCAATCTTTCAGTAAGCAATGCTTACTGTGTAATCAATAAGGATTGAGTTTTATATTAGGTACTAGACGAGGAATGTTTATCAAAGTAATTACAGATACATTTCCTGTTCTAAGAAGCTTACAATCTAACAGAGTTAAACCCAACTGTTGTCTTTAAAAAACTGAATATGGGGCACCTGGGTGGCTCAGTTGGTTAAGTGTCCAACTTCAGCTCAGGTCATGATCTCACGGTTCGTGGGTTCGAGCCCCACATTGGGCTCTGTGCTGACAGCTCAGAGTCTGGAGCCTGCTTCAGATTCTGTGTCTCCCTCTCTCTGCCCCTCCCCCACTCATGCTCTGTCTCTCTCTGTTTCAAAAAACAAATAAACCCTTTAAAAAATTGTTTTAATTGAATATATTTGCATTGTGGGTAAAGTGAGCGAATCTTGAACTCCTAGAAAACAATATCCCACAATGCTGGGAATCTATGATCAGGATAGCTAGATGCCTTCTCATTATCATGTTAGTTCACCTGGCAGTGACACATTCTGGATCTGTGGTAAGTCCAAGTCCAAACTCTAGAGAATGTATGGCAAGGTCTGACTTGGATGGGGTAGGGACCCTCCTCAGAGGATTGTTCCCTACACCCCTCTCCCCACAGATCCTGCTCAACACATATTATCAGCAGGCTTGTTCATGAACCCCAGGACCATAACTCAAGGCCACGAACACCCTAACCCAAGCAACCTAGAAACAGGAGTACCCGGGGACTCTGAGCTAATGCCATGCCTTTTCTCTCCAGTGGTCATCTAGTCATATCGGCTTGTCATCAGATGACTCCTATTAACTAGACTGTGTCCCCTCAAAATTCAAATGTTGAAGCCCTAATCCCTAATACTTTACACTATGATTATATCTGGAAATAAGGCCCTTAAGAGGTAATTAATATTAAATGATTTCATATGGGTGGGACCCAAGCTAATATGACTGTTGTCCTTATAAGAAGAAGAGACACCAGGGATGCACACACACAGAGGAAAAGCTGTGTGAAGATAGCCAGAAAGCAGCCATCTGCAAGCCAAAGAGAGAGGCCTCAGAGAAATGAAACCTACTGACACCGTGATCTGGACTTCCAGTACCCGGAACTGCAAGAAAATAAATCTTTGTTGTTTAAGCTACTCAGTCTGTGGTAGTTAGTTAGGTAGCCTAAGCAGACTAATACAATGACCCAACGAAAGCCCAGGGTTTGGGAACCCCAAAGAATGGGCACCCTTAAAACAAAACTTTGAGGTTTCCCCTCTCCAAGTTGTATCCATCCAAGATAGAGAGGTCACTGGTCAGCTTCCTTCCTTCCATCTTCCCTCCCCAACACCTGTAGAACATTTGCTTTGGGCCGGCACTGTCTCTGTAGCTATGCACAATGTCTACAAATCCTCAGGCTGTTCCTTTCACACCCCCGGGGTTCTGTGCCCACGGAGGCATCACCAACCTCAGCCAGCCTTTTGTTCTCCATACCACCCCATCCGACAGTAGAAGCTGGGGAAGGACCTCTCCCTGGAACTAGGCCAGAAGGCACTGGATTGGAGCATTATACCTTCTTCCCCCATCATCCTTAGCCAAAGGATGACCAAATTAAAACAGCTCGGGGCTGTCATTTCCACAGGCTTGTTAATTCAAGGAAATGGCTCTGAAACGGTCATGACAAGAACCAGCTTTATATAATATCAACTCCCACAACATGTGCCAGGCGAATGTCACTTCAAACAGGGTCCAAGCCAGCCTATTGCCAACGGCAACTCTTAACAATTATCTTGCCTTCAGTTCTTCCTTCTATGAAGATTATCTCTCTGTCAATGAAGACATCGCTATCAATGACACAGGCCTCTGGGCCATATATGAAACTGAGGAATCCAGAGGTAATATCATCTTGGTCAAAATCAACAAGACCACCTTCCAACCATCCTTGTTCTGGGAAAACAGGCTGTTCTGCCCTACAGCCAGCAATGCCTTCATGGCATGTGGCGTGCTGTATGTAACCAAGATGGTGTCCACAAAACTGAAGAAATATTCTACGTGTATGACACCAAAACCCAAAAGGAACCCACCTGCACAACAGCCCAAATGCCCGAAAATTCTACATATACAATGATGGCTACTAAATCTACCACAATGTTTATTGTTATCACGATATGTGAGGAAGACAACCAAAGTCAGGCCATGCCACAGGATAAGATTCCTTGGAACTATTAATAGGAAAAGTAAACACACTTGTATTTGTTTGTTTGCTCTGTGTGTGTTTCTTGTGTCTTTCTTACACAAGAGGCTTTCCTCAGATGTTCGGAAACCTTGACTATCTGTTCATCAGAGGTCGATTGGTACCCGGGGGCACCTGGATGGTTCACTCAGTTGAGCACTGACTTCGGCTCAGGTCAAGATCTCATGGTTGATGGGTTCCAGCTGTGCATTGCACTCTGTGCTGACAGCTCTGAGCCTGGAGTCTGCTTCAGACTCTGTGTCTCCCTCTTTCTCTCTGCTCCTCCCCTGCTCACGCTCTGTCTCTCTCTCTCTCTCTCTCTCTCTCTCTCTCAAAAATAAATAAGCATTAAAAAATTATTAAAAAATAAAATTAAATTAGGGGCATCTGGGTGGCTCAGTCTGTTGAGCATCCAACTTTGGCTCAGGTCATGATCTCACAATTTGTGAGTTCGAGCCCCACATCAGGCTCAGTGCTGACAGCTCAGATCCTGGAGCCTGCTTCGGATTCTGTGTCTCCCACTCTCTCTCTACCCCTCCCCTGTTCATGCTCTGTCTCTCTCTCAAAAATAAATAAACATCAAGAAAATTTTTTTAATAATAAAATTAAATTAAATTTTCAAAAAAGTTGATTGGTACCTACAACCTAGAAATTCCACTTTTGGGTATATACTCAGCAGGCATGCATACAAATGCACACCAAAAGATACAGGGAAGAATACCATAGCAAATCTATTTGCAGTAACCCCAAACTCAAAACTACCCAGAAGTCCATCAATAGTTGAAAGGATGGATAAGTTGTGGTATATACCCATGGGATAAAACACCTCAATGAGAATAGGCAATCTACAATGCCATGCAACAATATGGTTGAATCTAACAAACATTATACTAGATCGAAGAAACCAGAACCAAAAGCACACATGCTATGTGACTCCATAAATTTAAGGACAAAATAGGCAAAATTATTCATCTATGGTATCACTCAGAGGGAAAGATAGTGATTACCTTTGGATGGGAATGGTGAACCTCCATCTATAGAAAGCAGAAAAGCAAAGACAAATAGAAATGCACTACAGGGAGAGTTTAACACGCCATTCTCAGTACAAGACAGATCAAACGGAAAGAATATAAGCCAAGACAGAAATCTAAACAACCTCATCAACAAGGCAGGCCTTTAAGATAATTTAATCCTGATTTAGGTACGTACATGTGCACACAAACACACACCCTTGGGATTCTGACTAGAAGAGCATTAAATGTATACATTAACTTCAGAAGGATTTATATTTTTATAAGTTGTCTCATCCATGAATACGAAATGTCTGTTTGTTAGTATAGAGAAAGGCTATTGATTTTTGTCTATTTATCTTGCATATAGCCACCTTTCAAAATTCCATTAATTTTAATAGTTATTAATTTTAATTACTTGTTATCAGGCTGGGTTTGCAAGCCAGCCTGAGAAAAAAGATAATTTTCCCTTCTTCAGTAATATTCATACAGACTATCTCATTTCTTTTCTTACTTCATTAGTGAGAACCTCCAAAATATGTTTGACGTTAGCAATAACAACAGACAGCCCTGTCTTATTGATATTAAATGGACAACTCTCTCAGGCATTGCTCAGAATCAAGAGGGTCCTGTGTCCCTTGGTCCCCATGCTCAGAAGTTACCACGGTCCTGACTATCATCGCCCTTCACTGCAAAAGCCTACGAATCCTGGACCTGTGGTCCCTGGGCAAGCCTGGCAACCCCAGTTCTCTCTCCACTCCTTTCTCTTCTCTCTCCTGAGCTCAGGCCGCCATCCCCTGGCTCTGGAATTATTACAGCCGCCTCCCAGCGGGCTTTCTTTTGTCTCCTCCTGTTCCCTCCTGTCCCCTCCTGTGCTCTCATGCAATGTGGCCAGCACACTGCAGCCAGAGTGAGCTTTCAAAATGCAAATCTGATCACAACCCTCTTCCTTTTTCCCATTCTGTGAGGATAAAGGTGGGACATGGCCATATGAGTTGGTCCCTGCCTGGCTCCCCAGCTCCCTCTCATCCACTCTTCCGCACTGTGAGGGAGAACCCACTGCCTTTCAGTTCTCTGGATGTACCTTGCCCCTTCTCGCCTCAGCATTTTTACACCTGCCTTTATGACTGCCCCGAACACTCCACACACATGCACATCTGTGTGTGTGCACTGTGTGTATGCACACCCCCTACACACATGCACGTACATGCACCCTCACACACTCTCTCTCTGTCTCTCCCTAACTCCGAAGTATCACCAGAGTCATTGACTCCCCAAGTATATACTATATAACTATTTGTTCAGTGTCTTCATCTCTAGACAGTGCATCCCACCAGGGTAGGGACTATGCATTTCTGCCACCTTAACCCCAGCACCCAGCACAGGGCCTGGCCCAATAATTATTTTAAATTAATAATTAGTAGGCCAGCAACTATCAGCCTTTTAGAGTTCACAACCCACCAACTTCTGTTTTATCCCTGTAAGAAGTAGGTGGACATGAAGGTGCCTTTTATTCTTATTTTTAAAAATGTTTTTAGCTGGCCGCATAGTATTACAGGTTGGTGTCTTTCTAGTTTCTAGGCTGGGCACCACTTGGTCACATCATGCAGTTTCCTATCCTCTTTGCCAGCCAGGAATGGGATGTGTGTTGAGATTATTGTTGTTCCCTGATTCACCACAGCGGGCAAGGGGGGGGGGGGGGGGCATGAAGGAGATAGAACTCTCAGGAACCCACAGAATGCCCGTGTTGCTTCTCCAGTCTGCACACACTTGGCCCAGCACCCAGCCTCTTCTTCCATTGAAACCCAGCCCTCAGTGCTGCTACCTAACTCTGACCCGCCCTTGCCCGGAGCCTCCAGTCAGGGTTTTGTTCTTTTTTGTGTCTCCTCTCATGAGTAAACACTCAAGGGTCAACTGGCTGGGGGGAGGCAAAAAAAAAAAAACACTCCTTTTAATGATACGCTCTAAGAAAGAACTCAAGCCGGTGTCCCTCCCCGGACTCTGAAGAGACAGAATCTTATGGATACCTATCAATTTACCCTTCCTGTTAGCCTGTCCAAAGTGCATGTTGAGGACATGGCAAAGCCTGCAGGCAGAATTTCAGAGCAATTAACTACAAATCCAAGAGGCTTCCCCTCTCAGGTGTCAGCCAAACCACAAGCGGATTCCCTTCACTTGTTATAATCTAGCTAAGACAGTTAACTATTGTAACTGTGGCACAACTAAACCCCCTGTAATTAAGGAAGATGCGGATGAGGAGAAAAGGCCTCTGGTTCTAGAAGCTCAGCCCCAAAGTTGAGCAAAAGAGCAATGTATATATTCACCAGTAGATGGCAGGCTTCCTGCTTTATTCCCTAATCAGCTCAATTTTAAATTGACAAATGATTCCAAACCAGCAGCACTTCAACAATCCAATCCTCCAAAGTACCCAAACACACTCAGACTCATAAGAATGATAGGGGTGGACAAAAATTTGGTTACATTGGGTTTTTTTTTTTCAGCTAAACTTCCCATTTCCAGAAGAAGAAAAGTGAGAGCCCAAGAGGTCACTAGACCCCCGAGTTTACAATTCTTCCAGGCCAGCTTGCTTTTCTATTATTCTACCCTGCCTCTTGATAAAAGCCATCCAAAAATCACCCTAAGAAGAGATACAATGCAGGTGTGGTCAGTTTCTTTAGAGCAGTGTTATGTGCACTTTTCTGTGTATATGTCATACTGACAGAGAGCAAACAAGCCTTCCAGAGTGGGATATTTTACTATTTTGGGTCTTACAAATATTTGTGAACTTCACTAGTCCTTGACTAGTGAGGAACTTGAAGTCTGGGATCCCTTATGCAGCTCTGTGTTCCCACAAGCCTTATACAACACCTGTCAACAGGACAGGTGGCATCAGAGGTGGTTGGAGTAAATTAGAGTGGAGTCCCTGAAACCAGCTGGGTGACTTTATCTAAGGGACTAGCTTCTCAGGATCTTGACTTCAAAAAAGAGGATGTTAAATTTATACTCATCTAAATCTCTAAGTGAAAAAATATGAGAAATGCTTAGTAGAGTGCCAAGAAGTTTGCAGGCAAATGGTTCTCAAAGTGTGGTCCAAGGACCCCTAAGGGTTCCCCTTCCCTTTTCTAAGCACATGTCTGTGTGAGGGCAGGTTTTCTTTAGAAACTTCAGTCAAAGAATGAATCACAGGAGCACCTGGGTGGTTCAGTCAGTTAAGCATCTGACTCTTGATCTCAGCTCAGGTCTTGATCTTAGAGTCATGAGTTCAAGCCACATATTGAGCTCCATGCTGGGTGTGGAGCCTACTTAAAAAAAAAAAAAAAAAAATATATATATATATATATATATATATATATATATACACACATATATATATATAAAGATTGAATACATAAATATACATATATATGTACATATACATATATTATATATATATATATAAAAGATTGAATACACAAGTGAATGTGAGAATCTATAAAGTAAACATTAAAGGGACTTGTAAAAATGCCATTCTCATATATTTCTTTGTTTTGGAAAATATAGTTACTGTTTGTAAAAATAGTAATTCACATTAACATGTGCTGGGTTTTTATAGTTATTTTAAAATACATTAAAATTAAGTATTTTAAATTTCTCAGTTATAATTTCTAATATAGTAAGGCAAGCATCTCATAGAAAGAAAAGCTCTTTCAGGCTCTCAGAAGAAATGTACGGGGTCCTGACCCAAAAAGTTTCAGAACACCTTTATTAGTTCTCTGTTATTTATCTTTCATTCTTCAAAAACAGAAAGCTCAATATCTAATGATGTTAATTTCAGGATTATCTACAATAATAAAAAAAGAAAAAAAGGGCCTAAATGTCTAATATCAGGGGAAAGGTTTAATAATAATAAATATGCTCCACTAACCCAGTGGAATTAAATATTATAGTATGGTATAATAATAAAATGATTACATGACATAACATTAAGAGAGAAAAGACATAATTCAGGATTGCCACTGATTATAAAAATGTGAGATTGGAATCTAATACATAAAAATGAAAACACTAAACACCTGTTACATTATGTTTGGATACGAGATTATAGATGTTTCTGTTTAATTAAACTAGTGACTGTTACCATTTCACTGTAGATTATTTCTTTTTTTTAATTTTTTTAAACGTTTATTTCTTTATTTTGAGAAACAAAATACACACACACACACACACGCACACACACACACAAGCGGGGAGGGGCTGAGAGAGAGGGAGAGAGAGACTCAAAAGCAGACTCTGTGCTTGATCTTGATGTCAAGAACTTCGAGACTATGACCTGAGCTGAAATCAAGAGTCTGACATTTAACCTTGACTGAACCACCCAGGCGCCCCCAAAACAGCATTTTTAAGTTAGCATTTTTAAGACCTGGCTCCCCCAGGTCTCTTACACTAGCAGCAAAGAGGCCATTGTCTTTTTCCATTTAACAAGACAAAAAGCTTCCCAATTTTGAAAGCCAAGTTCCTCCAGCAGACTCCAACAGATGTCATTGTCTGAACAATCCCTGACAAATGGCAAATCTGTACAAACACACAGCTGCCCCGGGCCGCAGGGACACCTAAGAGAGCAGGCACTGAATGGAAAGTGGTCAGTGTTTCCAGGCTGTCAGCAGTGGAACAAAACTGAATCTCCCCCTCACCGGGAGCTTCTCCTGCACCCCCTCCTCTCCTGCACTGCCACCCACCCCCGCCTACACACACACGCACAGTGTGGATTTATGTTTTGCTTCCCAGAGTATTAATAAACTCCCTCTTAAGCGAACTGCTTCTGAAGTTTTGAAGTGAAACACATTGCCAGGAGGAGCATGCATGCTTCGAGGAATCCTGCCTTTTACTCCATTAACTGGGTCCTGTTCACATCTTTCCCAAGACCATGTAGGGTAATTCTCCTTTTCAACTCCAAATACGCATATGGCACTATTTCAGACTCCCCAGACAGGCAGCCCAGTGTGAAAAAAATGCACCGGAGGAGACGACTTTATTCAGGCTGTTGCAATAGGGAGGACATTCATGAACACAGAGGAACATTTCAGAGGAAAGGAAGGAGGGCCTGGGGCTTTACAGAGGCAAGAGAGTGGGGAGGAGAGTAGATGACAAGTCCTATAGGGGTGAGGGCAAGAGGGGGTGGGGAGTGCTGAATCCATGAAGGCAGGAAGGTCCTCTGCAATTTGTTTCTCATCATAGCTCTCTGGGAGCCCAGGGCTCACATAAACTTCAGCATGGTCAACAGGTTACCAAAAATCTGGCCTCTCTTGTAGCCTAGAGAGGACGGAAGAAAACAGGGAGACTGCAGTCCCAGATGCCTCCTGGTGGTGAGGGGACCACAGGTAGAGAACAGCGAGTGGACATATCTTCAGGTGTTCTGTTGGCAGCTGAAATTTTGCTCCTTAAATTCAGAAATCTTCTTCTCCCATCCTAATCCTCTCTCCTTCTTTCTTGGCAGGTGGATGTGGATATTGTTGAATGAAAACCAGTTCAATCACTGTTAATTCCTCTAAACACACACACACACACACACACACACACACACACACACACACAAAGGGGGTTCTGTTCCCACCTCCTGGAAGAAAGCTGGTCATCGCCGGAAGATTCCAGCCAAATATTTGGGGTTCCCGAACGATGTCTTTTGAAGAGAAAAAAAAAAGTTGAGATGGTTGAATCACTCCAGGCACCATCTGAAATTCTAATTTTCCTTGAGAGCAACAAAAGCCTTCTCCTTAACATCTTCTGTGGTAAAGGCAGGCCCTCCCCAGCTTCTCTGCCCCAACACCCCTCGTTTCAACGAGTCCAGCCAGATGTGTTCATGTTTTCCATTCACACAGCACAGGGTTTAAGGATGGAAGAAAAGATGAGTTGTTCCCCCATTAGTGGATCTTTCCGCCCCTGCTGAGACAGTTTGTGCAGGGTCTGTGCTATTGGCTGCAGATAAAACAATGGGGGTGGGAGCTGCTTTGGAAATAGGGGGAGGGATGGAGATTTTTCCATCTGGAATCACACGGCTCTTGGTGGCAGGGCCAGATGGAGCCACAGTCTGTCTGTGGAGACAAAGCTTCTCTTTAAACTGGTCGTGCAAACAAGAATATGAGGCTTTTGACAACACAATGGCCGAGAGATAGAAAGCTGAGCGTGGTTATGAAATGCCAAGGGCAGATCGCTCCAACTTTGGTGGATTAAGCCCTGAATGTCATTCAGCAAGGAGCTTCCTTGAACTGATGAACACGAGACTGTAAAGCTTTGCATTCAAACAGACATTTAGAAAAACAACTCTCTGTCAGCCAGTCTCTTTTCTCTGAACTTAAGTCATCTTTCAGCTGGGAGCGAACACGCATCCTTAATGCACCGGAACGGTGCTGGGACTTAAATTACCGTAAAGAATTTTATGAATGCTGAGTGTCCCTGTCCACACTATTAATGAACATCCCCTAAGCTGCACTTAAGCCAAAGTCCAAGGTATAATTAGGGATATAGAACAATGATACAATGTAGATTGCAAGTTTGCTTGAAGCTCCCAACATCCGATTAGAGGCACAGTAGCAGATTTCCCAGAGCATGGGAGAGGGAGATGAAAACCATCTGTCACAGCCTGCCTCCTGAGCCCTTCCTTCCAGGAAAGCTCTTTGTGTCACTGAATAATGCCAAAAGGAAGGCCTTCTTGGCCCTCAAACCCATCTTCCAAGCAGAGATCCCTTATCACACTGTGTGCCCTAGAGAAAGTCACTTCCCCCTCCGAACCTTCATTTTCTCTCCCATAACATGCAGCAACTGGGCATGTTTCGGGGTTTTCAAACTTTTTTAGAGCTACGGACCATTTGTCCCCAAAAGAAAACTTTAGGATGGAACTCTGTAAATATCCTATGTCACTTGGAGGACTCATCAGCATGCCACAGATCAGACTGGTGGAGGGAAATAGCTCAGCACTTTGTGCCTTAAACCCCCAAGCAGACTCTCGGTTCCAACATATTGGATCACTTCCTGCAAACCTTGAGCGCTTTTTAAATGTTGTATGGGGAAAAGATGCGTGCTTCAGTGGGAAACTAGGCATCATTTGGAACACACTCTTCCAAGTTATCTCACTAAGATGCGAGGGGACCCTTTCACTGCCTTTGGACTATTTTACAACTCTGTAAAGTGTAGACAACTGATAGCAATGCAAATAATTCTTCTTTACAGATGTACAAATGAATTCTGGCCTGTAGAGGTTTCATTGACTTCCCTCCCTAACCCCCAAGAGAAAACCAATGTCTTTCTATGTCAACATTCTTTTACTCCATGTAAATTTGTGCTTCTCTGACTTCTCATTTGAAATGGTTGTAACATCTTGCCTGCACTCTATAATAATGAGCTAAGTAAGGGGCGCCTGGGCGGCTCAATCAGTTGAGCATCAGACTGTTGATTTTGACTCAGGTCATGATCTCGCTGTCATGGGATCAAGCCCCGAGTTGGACTCCGTGCTGAGCATGGAGTCTGCTTAAGATTCTCTCCCTCTCTCTGCCCCTCCCCCCTCATGCTCTCTCTCTTTCTCTTTCTCTAAAAAAGAACTTAAAAAAATAATGAGCTCAATAAAGTCTTTAACGTGTGTTCATTTATATCTATATGTGGGTCATGGTTTTAGCTTTCTGTGAAAACCATCTTATTTTGAAATTTTATTAATAAAAAATTAACATTTGGTTAGTTGTGTTTTTTTTTTTTTTTAGCTCACCACTGATCTCCAATAGCATTTATACTCTCCACGCAATTTTTATGGAAATGCCCTTAGAAAAGTGACAAGTGGGGCTCCTGGGTGGCTCAGTCGGTTGGGTGTCTGACTTCCCCTCAGGTCATGATCTCACAGCTCATGGGTTCCAGCCCTGCGCTGGGCTCTGTGCTGATAGCTTGGAGCCTTGAGTCTGCTTTGGATTCTGTGTTTCCCTCTCTCTACCCCTCCTCTGTTCATGCTCTGTCTCTCTCTGTCTCAAAAATAAATAAACATTAAAACAAAAAAAAAGAAAAGTGATAAGTGATCATTGGGAATAAGAAATAAAAGGAAAAGCCATATGACAATAGTAGCTGGGATCCTGCAGGCCAGACAGCACAAATACAAACAGAAGGGGCAGTTCGGCCAATTGGAGAGGGAAGAAGGGGACTGAGAAGGTCACCTGTCACCTAACGGGAGCTGGGAGCCCAAATAGCAGGAAGCACCCAACTGGACAGAAATGAGTATTCTTTTTTTTTAAATTTTTTTTTCAACGTTTTTTATTTATTTTTGGGACAGAGAGAGACAGAGCATGAACGGGGGAGGGGCAGAGAGAGAGGGAGACACAGAATCGGAAGCAGGCTCCAGGCTCTGAGCCATCAGCCCAGAGCCTGATGCGGGGCTGGAACTCACGGACCGCGAGATCGTGACCTGGCTGAAGTCGGACGCTTAACCGACTGCGCCACCCAGGCGCCCCAGAAATGAGTATTCTGACCCCTCTATCTTCCCCTCTCCCCACTGGCCAGGGCCAACTGGAAGCAAGAAGGTAAGTGGGAAGAGATACAGACACGCGCGTTGGCCTCCGGGGTTCACGGCAGGATGGAGGGGACACCCCTGTCATGCAGACAGCTAACAAAGGCAGTTTGGGATGAGAACCAAACCACCCACAGCTTGTCTATACCAACATGACCTTACTGTCCCAGTGTCTTCATCAACATAACTTTACTATTATTCCAGAAGATTCTTGCCCAGGAAGATAAAAGTTGCAAGTGACTTTCCTATTCCTGAAAGACAGATCATCTCTGGCACAGGAAGCATCAAAAGAAAATTTATACCCCAAGGCTCCTTGAAGCCCTCAGCTGGAAATCTACACTTCACTGTATTCACCAAATCCAACTCATTATTACATCACGATCCTTACCACTCCTAGTCAAACATGCTACGTCCATCTTGAAAGAGCCACCTTAAACCAGGCTTCAAAGTCTCAATAAAGACCCCAACTCTGTCCTCCCCTGGGAGAGACCCTGAGGAGCGGAGTTCTCCTCCACCACGGTGAGCAGTAGCTCAGCTCAGCCTTCCCTGATCATCACACTGCCTGGGGGTGTGGGGGAGATGGCATTCAACAGAAGGGAAAAATATTTGGAGGCAACTGTGTATGTGAGCCTGAATTATTCAGGAAGGTTTCTTCTCTGCTCAAGTTCCGTGGGATGATGGCATAAATATCCTTTTTCTTTATCCTCTGTGGATATAAAATCTAGAGTTTGGGGGCTGGCAGGAGTTCAGGAGATGATCTGATCCCTTCCTTCCTTTATGGATGTGGTCCCTGGGATGCACAGGGGCAGTCAGCCAGGGCAGAGTCTGAATCCAAGTCTGGAAGCTCTAGGCCAAGCACCCTGCATGCATACCTTCTCTCGCTCACTCGTTGGGTTTGAACAGTCACTTACAGCATGCTGCGCTCTGTGCCTTGGGACAAGTGCTCAGAGGTGGGGTCACAGTTTCAGATATCTGTCCCCTTTGCTGTCTGCCCCTGTTAAGCAGATCCTGAGCTCCACATTCTTTTCCTCAAGAAAGCAGTGAAAGGGCAGAAAGTTGAGACCAGTCTGAGAACGCCCAGCTTCCAATACCTGATGTCTCAACACTTGGGAAGAACACAGAAGCCTGTAGGTGACACCCAAAACATCTAGCAGAGGCTTTGTCTGGACTGGTGTTGGAGGGGAGAGAATGAGAACAAAATAGGACATGGGTCCCAAGAGCGGCAAAGCCCCAGGGATGCAGACCCCCAAGAGGGAGTGCCTGTGTGGACAGAGCCCTAGAGGGGCTCCAAGGTCTCTGTGCCACAGAGTAGCAGAGAGCCTCCACACCTCCCCAGGGTCACATGGACAAGACTGAGGGACAGCTCAGGAGTGAGTTGGGGGACCAATAACCTAGACCAAAACCCCTGGCACAATTAAGACCCTGAAACATAAAAAAAGAAAAGAAAGGAGGAGGGGGGAAGAGAAGAGAAGAGAAGAGAAGAGAAGAGAAGAGAAGAGAAGAGAAGAGAAGAGAGAAGAGAAGAGAAGAGAAGAGAAGAGAAGAGAAGAGAAGAGAAGAGGAAAAAAAAGAAAAAACAACCATGGGAAGTTGGTGCTGTAGGTAGAGGGGCAGACACTCAGAGCTGATGAGGCTCCAGGATTTCTCCCCAGAACTGGGTCAAGAGGACAGTGTCTCCTCCCTCTCAGTCCAGCCTAATCAAGCTCCCGACCAGCACTGAGGGTGGCCACAGCATAGGTGGCTTCCTTCACAGGGGCTGTGAGGAAACCTTCCACAAAGAGCAGCCCTGAACAAATGATGCAGGGATGACAGATGCCTTTGTTTTTGTTTTTTAACGTTTATTTTTGAGACAGAGAGAGACAGAGCATGAACGGGGGAGGGTCAGAGAGAGGGAGACACAGAATCTGAAACAGGCTCCAGGCTCTGAGCTGTCAGCACAGAGCCCGACATGGGGCTCGAACTCACGGACCGCGAGATCATGACCTGAGCTGAAGTCGGCCGCTTAACCGACTGAGCCACCCAGGCGCCCCCCTTTGTTGCTTTTAAAATAAGCCCCAATCTTCCCAGCAAATAGAGGGGTTAAAGGGGGGGGGGTCTTTTGGAGAGAGTGGGACAGGGAGCACAAGCAGCCTCACTTCCTCTCTCCCTGGGGAAGCAGATGTGACCCTGGGCTGACCCCACAGGTGCTCCCTGTCCCTTGCTGGCTGCTGGCCAGATCTCCAATTCCAGTCTTTTCCACTGCCCAGACTTTCAAACGGGGGAAGGAAAGAAGGGATCTAAGAGAATGGAGAGTGGAGGCTGGGGTTCTGGGGGAGAAAGGAAAGCCCAAGGAGAGGACCCACAATGAGTACCTAATTATGAACTTGTGGCACCTGAGGCCTCAGTGCTTGAGGTCAGCTCTTGTCCAGCTGGGCCTACCACAGGGGCTCAGGAGGGCCGCGTGCTCCATCTCCTCAAATTTAGGTTTTCAGGGCATCTGGGTGGCTCAGCTGATTAAGCATCTGACTCTTGATTTCAGTCCAGGGCATTATTTCATGGTTCATGGGTTCGAGCTCCGAGTCAGACTCAGTGCTGACAGCACGGAGCCTGCTTGGGATTCTCTCTCTCCCTCTCTCCCTGTCCCTCCCTGGCTCACACACTCTCTCTCTCAAAATAAATAAATAAACTTGAAAAAAAAAATGTTTTCAAAGAGCTCCAAATGAAATACTGAAAGGCACAGACCTGTGTCTTAAGAAGACGATGTTCAACCTTGAGCTTGAAGTCTGTCCCCATCCTCGATGACTCCAGCCAAAATGCACTGAAACCCGTACTGTTCACAAATTCACAAATGACTGTGGCCAGTTTTACTGCAAGGTTTCCTTAGGGTTTAACAGGCTAATCTGTTAAAGGCAAATATTTAAAATAAATCACAAAGTCTATGTGTTCGGGTTCTGCTCTTTGTTTTTTAATTTACAGGGAACCTTTAAAAAGTGGAGGGGACCCAAGTCTCCCTCAAATCCCTGAGGGGTCCTGACACCACTTCCTGCAGCCCCAGGCCTCATGCCCTGGAGGACACCCACACGGACAAGGAAGGCCCCACCAAATGTTCAGGAAGGCAGTTGTCGCACCATAACTGCTCAAGAAAAAAATTATTCTGATACTTGTTAAAACGGTAAGGAAGATTTTATTTAAGGCTATTGCCATAGCTATCAAAACTGTTACAACAGGGGAGGGAGATGGGGCTTGACTCCAAAAGCAGAACAGGTGGGGATTTGCAGTCAAGGAGCAGGTTGGAGGGTGGGCATTTCTAGGAGGCAACAGCAAGGCCAGGGAATTCCTATTCGGCCCACTGCACAGGACTCTTGCTGAAGGCAGCCAGGGTTATGGAATCGAGGGATTCTCTATACTGGAATATCAGAGGCCCAGTTCTGGCTACTGTAACTGGGCTATGCAGGCCCAGCAAGGATGGGGCCGAGGTCAAGGCCTGGTTCAGAGGAGGGCTCAGAGGAGCCTGACTCAAATGCGGTCACAAGACAGCCTCTGTCCCTCACAGCCACTTTGTCGCAGAGGGTCCCCGAGCAACTGTGACACCACAAGAACTCATTTCCCTTCATGAGACACTACAAGGAGGGGAGAAAGGAGACAATCTGGATCCCAACTCAGGCAATATTTTCAGTCCTGGCACTGTACCCCCATTTGTTGGTGGCACACCCAACAGGCCGGCCCTGACTCCGTCCTCCCATGAGCCTACCTTTCACCAGAGGGGACACCTTCCCAGCCTCCGTTGCAGCTGGAAGCAGGCTCACGACCCAGTTCTAGCCACAAAAGAGAAGGACAATTCTCCCGAGTGGCTTTTAGGAAACGCTTCCTGGCTGGATGAGGGGAGGGAAGATACCAGCCTGCTACTCAGGCTGTCATCCCCACCCCCACTCCCTGCCAGGAGGTGGAAACCTGAGGGCAGGAAGCACGCTGACAGTGGAAAGAGAGGAGCCTGGTCTTTGGTGACATCGCTGAGCTGCTCCACCACCCTCCCGAATGGTCCAAGCCCAGACTTCTTAATGAGGTGAGATAATTGAGTGGCTTTTTGATACAAGCTACTCTTTCGCAGGTGCTCTACGACTTGCAGCCCAAAGCATTCTTTTTATATTTTTTAAGTTTATTTATTTATTTTGAGAGAGAGAGAGAAAGAAAGAGAGAGTGAGTACGAGCGTGGGAGGGGAGGGGCAGAGCGAGAGGGAGAGAGAGAATCCCAAACAGGCTCCGTGCTGTCAGCACAAAGCCTGACGCAGGGCTTGGACTCACAGACTATGAGATCATGACCTAAACTGAAATCAAGAGTCAGACCCTTAACGGACTGAGCCACCCAGGCACCCTCCAAAGGCGCCCTTCTGATACCCCAGCTGTGCTGGAATTTGTAGAGGATACAGAAACATCTAAACCTTGGTCTTGTCCTTCTATTCTCAAAGTTTACAGTCAAGGTGGGAAAACTAGCCATATATACATGTGTTCAATGTCCTTCCAAATTAAACAATTTAGCATATAGACAAGTTTTAAACTGAAAGTAACAGCAATTCCACTCCTGGGTATTTTTCCTCAGGAAATCCAAAGATACCTGCTGAATTATATCACATGATAAAAAAAATGTAGTCATAGCCTGAATGTTCAACAATGGGGGTTGAAGTTACAGCCAATATATACATACTGTGAAGTCAATCAACATGATGCTGCTGACCTGCATTTAATGAAGAGGTTCTCTAGGCGACAATCAGAATAAAACAGATTATTATCTTGGTATTGCATAAATTCCCTCTTATGCATAAAAGCATCTCTGAGTATAGATTACATGTGAAGCTAGCTGTCAGCAGTGATTATCACTATATGGTGGGATTATTATTAATTTTTATTTTCTTTATACTTTTCTGTAACTTTTGTATTTGATTCAATGGACACATATTTCTTTTATAATGGTTCCACTAAGAATGTTTAGCAATGCAACTGATTAGTAAGCGTATATATCTAATAGAACACAGGGGAGAGCTTTTAAAAATCTACCATTTTCAGAACAGTATGGTATGAGGAAGTAGGATGAAGAATACCAAAAATACATCCACAGTCCCACACGCAGCTCATGGCTTCAAAGACCAAGTGCCTACTTGGGGAACTAAGACATACACAAATGAAATGGCCCCATCCAGCTATAGAATGATTGTGATATTCCCATCCTCCCCAGTGATATGATATATATTTTTTTTATTATTTTTAATGTTTATTTATTTATATTTGAGAGAGAGAGAGAGGAACATGAGCGGGGGAGGGGCAGAGAGAGAGGGAGACAGAGAATCCCAAGCAGGCTCTGCACTGTCAGCACAGAGCCTGAGTGGGGCTCAAACTCATGAACCGTGAGATCATGACCGAGCTGATATCAAGAATTGGATGCTTAACTGACTGAGCCACCCATATATCTATAATATGTTGTAATATATAATGTATACATAATGTATATACAATGTATATTATATAAATACATTATATATAATGTATATAATATATATTATATATGTTTATATATATAAATATTGTATATATATTATATATTTGTATAGATATATAAATATTATATATATGTATACATGTGTATATGTGTGTGTGTGTGTGTATATATATATATTTATGTGTGTGTGTGTATATATATATATATTTAATGTTTATTCATTTATTTTGAGAGTCAGAGAGCATGATCAGAGGAGGGGCAGAGAGAGGAGTGAGAGAATCCCAAGCAGGTTCCGCCCTGTCAGCACGGAGCCTGACACAGGGCTCCATCTCACAAACTGTGAGATCATGACCTGGGCCGAAATCAAGAGTCAGTACTTCTTAACCGACTAAGCCACCCAGGCTCCCTGATAGGATACATATTGAAGCAAAACTGAATTTTAAGTATTTCCCTTTTATGAAAGAAACTCTACACAAAATTTTTTGTATTAGATCTGGTATAAACAGAGAAAGTAATTCAGGCATTATTGTGTTTTTTTTTTTTATGTTTATTCACTTTTGAGAGACAGAGACAGAGTACGAGGGGGGGAAGGGCAGAGAGAAAGGGAGATGCGGAATCTGAAGCAGGCTCCAGTCTCTGAGATGTCAGCACAGAGCCTGTGCAAGGCTCGAACTCATGAACTGTGAGATCATGACCTGAGCCGACATCGGATGCTTAACGGACTGAGCCACCCAGGTGCCTCTATAATTCAGGCCTTGTAAATAGCTTCTAAAAAATGCTTTCAGGCCTTTTAAGTTTTGCCTAGGAATTGTTTGCAAAGTCTGATTTAACACTTGGCCTGTAATATAGAACCTAATTCACACCAAAGCCCTTTGTATTTCTGCAGCATAAATACATCAGAGGGTCTCTCAATTTCTAGAATACTTCCAAATCATAAATACCGTTATCAGCTGAAACTCTGTGATTCTCTGATCAGCTCATCACTTACTTGGTGTGAGTCTGATGGTCCCAGCAGCACAGCTTAATTCCCGAATTTAACTCTGTCTGTTTCCCAGAATATTCTCGCAAAATAGGTAGCGTTCCAGCATCCCTTCGACTGGAACAGCATTAAGAAAAACTAAGGTTACATTTAATATTTGAGTACAGAAGAAGATGGTGAAGTCTGGCAGAAGATGTCACCCTAAAATATGCCACTTTGGCATAAGGACTATTTTGAGCTAAAGACACCATAAGAACAACAGATGCAGAAAGGTCAATGTGACCTCCCCTTTTTTCCTGAAGGCAGAAGTTAATGCTTCCCTGTGAAGGATGCCCTCCCTACCCCAGGCGGAAAGAAACATTAACATCACCAGAGACAGAGGATGGAAGCAGAGAGAAATCTGTACAAACAGACCTTGTTAAAATAACTCTTAGCCTCCTTTAGTCTCCCTATATATTTTACTTACTTTTCCACAATTGCTACTCTTTGTTCAATCTAGTCTATAAGCAGTTGGTCCGACCTGCCCTTGGGGCTTCATTTTCCTACGGAAGCTCCCACACACATGCAGAACTCTGTATGCTTGTCTCCTGTCGATCTGTCTTACATCCATTTAGCTCTCAGAAGCAGCCAGAAACCCTGAGAAGGTAAAGTTATGCCTCCCCTTCTGTGCCCTATGCTTATTTACTAAAACTGTTGGTTGGATGTACTGAGCCACCCAAGATCCGGATAAGATTGATTCATCTCACATTCCTATGGTCGCCCCTGACTCTGAACTGCTTCTGCTGAATTATTCGACTTTAGGAATCATTCTGCCATCCTGCTCATGTGGCCAGTGCTCCACACACCCAAACCAGGCATTGGCCTCAAACCATTTCCCCAATGTGCAGAGGGGCAGGTGTGTGCTTGTATGTGTGTGTGCACATGTGTGGGTGCATGTGTGTGTTAAAGGCTCTACTAACAATCCGTGTATGGCCCTCTCACCTCTTTCCTCCCACCCCCAAAGGTGGGAACTGGGTTCTCTGTTTCGTTGCTGAGGTACCTGTTGGCCAGTGCCTTGACATCTCAACTTTTTTATTCATTCAGTCAGCAAATATTTGTTGAAGACCTACTACGTGTCAGGACCTGTGCTAGGTGGCAGGGAGGAAAAACAGTCATGGTCCCTAACTTAGGAGCTCACAAGGTTTGTCAAAGACAAACCTTATTCAGGGGCACCTAGGTGGCTCAGTTGGTTGAGTGTCCGATTCTTGATTTCAGCTCAGGTCATGATCCCTGGGTTGTGGGATCAAGCCCTGTGTCAGGCTCCATGCTTGGAGCCTGCTTAAGATTCTCTCTCTCTACCCCATTCCCCCACTCACACATACTGTCTGTCTAAAAAAAAAAAAAAAAAAAAAAAAAAAAAAAAAAAAAACCCACTCACACATACTGTCTAAAAAAAAAAAAAACCCACTCACACATACTGTCTGTCTAAAAAAAAAAAAAAAAATTGGAAAGACAAACCTTATTTGAAGAATGACACCATCAAATATAGTTCCTCTAAGTGCTTTTTCCTAACTTCTTATTTTGAAATATTTTAGACTCACATAAATTCCACAGAATTCCTGTATACTCTTTGCCCAACTTCCTTCAATGGTAACATCCTACATAATTATGGTACAATGATCAAAACTAGGAAATTTACATGGATACTATACTATTAACTAAGCTATGGCCCTTACTAAATTTCTCTAAGTGCTTTTTATTACATTAATTCTTCAGTCAGTTGAGCCTCAGACTTCAGCTCAGGTCATGATCTCAAGGTTCGTGGGTTCAAGCCCTGCATCGGGCTCTGTGCTTACAGCTCAGAGTGGAGCCTGCTTCGGATTCTGTGTCTCCCTCTTTCTCTGCCCTTCCGCAGTTCACACTCTGTCTCTCTCTCCCTCAAAAATAAATAGGGTGCCTTGGTGGCTTAGTTGGTTAAGCTACTTACTTTGGTTTGGGTCATGATTTCACGGTTCATGAGTACGAGCCCCACATCAGGCTCTGAGCCTGCTTCAGATTCTGTGTCTCCCCCTCTCACTCTGCTCCTCCCTCCTACTTTGTCTGTCTGTCTGTCTGTCTGTCTGTCTCTCTCTCTCTCTCTCCCCCTCTCTCTCTCTCAAAAATAAATTTTAAAAAATCTAAAATTTTATTATATTAATTCTTCAATAACAATCATAGGAAGTAAATACTATCATCATTCATTGTATAGATGCAGAAACTGAGATTTGGTACAGTTATAGTTGGCTGAAGATCCCAGTTTGCAGGAGGCAGAGTGAAGGATGCAAACCTAGCAGCACGGCTCTAAGGGATCTACTCCTGGTCCCTGAACTGTACCACCTATTAATGTGAGCCCAGCTAGCCAAAGCAGGAGTTCTTGTCCAAACCTGAAGAAACTTACTATCCTAGCACTACAAGAAAATGGCTAAGGAGGTAGTAGAACTTGTAAGGCTTGGATGCCATTTTTAGAGCCAAAACATTTGCTTCCAACATCAAAGTTTGCTTCCATAGCAAAGGCTTCCCAAAGGAAATTACTGTTGCAAGGACTGTGGATGAAACAATGTTCTTTGGGATAACAAAGGCTGACTTTCAAACATTTCCCTCCGGTGGAAAATAACTTCAGTGGATACATTTTGACTCTCCAAAGGAAGTTTCTTTGTTAAGAAACTGTAAGAAATGCAGGTGCAGTTAAGGCACAGCCAAAACAAAGGCTTCAGAAAACATGGACTTCCTCTCAAAATCAATCCCTTTCCAATAGTCTCACTCCCACATAACTCAAACCCAAATGAAATATGCCTTCATGAGTCCATCTACAGTGGAATCATTTGAGATTAGGTTGGGTGTGCTCTCCTCGGTAAGTGTCCTTCCTCTGATTACAAGCAGATAGCCTGCCCCTTTGGAACAGCTTACTTTCTGGATTTTGCAAAGCAGAAGGCAAAAGAGCTTCTAGTCAATGCCTTCTTCGCTATTTGGGGGTGAGGGTGGGGGGCAAGAACTAAGGAAATGTAGGGAAGAGCCATGTTCTACCTACATCAGGAGGGGAACATGAGTAGCCAAGGGCAGAAGAGAATCCCCCCAGACTGCAATGGAGAGAATGACACCCCTTTCTGGCAAGATCTGAAGGGAGAGATGGCTATCTGGTACACCTAGGGGTGCTGAGCCCCAGGCACCAAGGCTTCTCAAGTGTCCCTCACCCCAGACGTGACATAGGGCAGAGGCCTAAAGGGAACATGTAACTGAGACACAGGGGTCTCAGAGTGGCCAGTGGGATGGAGACTGGCAGAGTATTTCAGATGAGGTTTTAGTGTTAAGGTTTTAAGGTCTTTGTATAACCTGGAGAAGGTGGGGTGTTGTGGGGAAGACACAATAACCACTGACATTTGGGGCACCTGGGTGGCTCAGTCAGCTAAGCATCAGACTCTTAATTTTGGCTCAGGTCATGATCTCATGGTTATGAGATTGAGCCCCACGTCGGGGAGCCTATTTGAGATTCTCTTCCTCTCTCTCTGCCCCTCCCCCCACAAAATAGTAATTAATTAATTAATTAATTAATTAATTAAAACAACCACTGAAATCTAACTTCCCTAAGTAGGGGAAGGGTAAACATTAGCCAGGGAGACATAAAGGACCTTCAGGGAGAGAGGATGCAGCTACAAGCGGCTGCGGAGTTTGGGAAAAAGGAAAATAAGGTAAACATGTTTCAGACCTGCCTGGGCCAGATGCCATGCGTGGAGTTTCACAAACTTTCTGATAAGGTCCCAATAAAAAGCCAGGGGCAAAAATCCTCAGGGGTGACCCAGTCGGGACCCCTCTCTCTTGAGAGCTTTATACTTTCCCTCAATAAACTCTATCGCTTTGCTCAATCTCTGTTGTCCATGAAATTCATTCTTTGGCTCCATGAGACAAGGACCAGCGTCTCCCCTCCTCTCCTGTAACACCACCAATTCAACAGGTGGGATGAACCCAGGTTGACTCTAAGAATACAAAGAAATGTAGCATTCTGGAACATCTGAGTTTGTGGACTACCATTCACACCAACCAGATCCATCCATCCATTTGCTCATCTGCCAAATAGTTACAGAGCTTCCACTGTGTGCCATACACAGAGACGGGGACATGGTGGTTCCCAGACTTCCAGGGCTCCTGCACTTGGAGATGTCCACCCCAAACCAAGGAGAGGCTGCTACAGTGTCGCTGGTGGTAAGAGATGGCACCAGGACGTGGTACAGGCGTCATAAATGACCCATACAGCACTCGTATTCTTTCACTGTTAAGTTATGCATAATGGATCAAGTTTCAAAATTATGCACCTAGGGATTTATTCCAATGAAATTACCATGGGCGGATGCCATGACTTTGCTAAAATAACGTTCGTCTTACTGTTATAATAGCAAACCCCTAAAAACAGAAAAAATAGGTTAAATATATAATGATACATCTACTCTTTGGAACATATAAAAATTATACAGCTCTGAGCAAATATGATCATGTTTTTGTAATAATGCCATAAATGTATATGTGTAAACATGTGTTGCATGTATAGGACGGGAGCACCAGGAGGATATAGGACAGTATTATCAAAAGTAGATATTTCTGGGGCGCCTGGGTGGCTCAGTTGGTTGAGCATCTGACTTCGGCTCAGGTCATGATCTCGCAGTTTGTGGGTTTGAGCCCCGCGTCGGGTTCTGTGCTGACAGCTCAGAGCCTGGAGCCTGCTTTGGATTCTGTGTGTCTCTCTCTGCCCCTCCCCACTCATGCTCTGTTTCTGTCTCAAAAATAAATATAAACATTAAAAAAAAAAAAGTAGATATTTCTTCCAGGGTTGCATATGACCTTTATGGGCCTTAGGCACTTTTGCCTTCATAGACTTCTTCCCCCATAAAAAAAGCTAAAAATTATATTTCATAATAGCATTAGTATTAAGATGAATATGGTCCAGGCTGGATTCATTGTTATATGTTCATTATTATTATATTCATGTTTTCTTCTCACTTTAAGAGAAATAAAACTGAAAATATTCATAGGCCCCAGGTTCTGCGCCCCCAGGGGCTATCGGATGCATTGACCCTCATTTCTGAGTAATGGGATTATCTGACTTTTGTTTCCTATTTGCCTACCTGCATTTTCTGAATTTTCAATACCTAAGATTTATTCTTTTATTATAACAAAAAAAAATTTGAACAAGACATTGGTAAACATAAATAAATGGCCCATTGTGTGCAATGCTAGCATACAAAACTCAGAGCAAATGCAGCTTCTGGGGTCAACACCCTCCGGGACTTGAAGGGATTGCCCTGGATGCAGCTTGGATCCATGGTGCTGATGTAGCCCATCGAATGACTTCCCGCTAGAACCGACCCCCAGGACAAAACCTCTGGTGTTCAGAACGAAGCAGCTCCCTGGCTTGCCCAAGAGAATGGGCCCACACCTTGTCCTTTACACACAAAGATGATGCCACCAACCCACATTGGCTCTATGTCTCCAGGGGCGGAGATGGTTTGTCGTGTTCCAGCCACACTCTGGCCCAGTCTGACAAGCATTTAGACAAGAGGGCAGGCTCAGTAACTGTGCAAAGGCACTAGCCGGCCCTTCTACAGTCTCATTCATGGCACCAATGCATCATAAACTTGCCAAACTATGACATTTGCCAAAACTTAATAGGTTTGATTTTATAAAGTGAGCCTTTCAAGCATGGATTTTTAATTTATACATTCGTTTATTTATTCATGTGTTCAATGAATATTGATTAACCATCCACTCTGTGCCAGGCACAATTCTCAGAGCAGGCGACACAGCAGTGAGCCAGACAGACGCAGTCCCTGTTCTCATGTTGCTGGAAAGAGAGATACTGAACAAGGTACAGAGATGCTTGAAAAGAGAGAAGCAATGGCTGTGTTGAGAATGTGTAGCAAGGGGACTGCACCCAGTCTAAGGAGTTGAGGATCCAGCCTTCCGAAGGAATGGAAGTTTAAACTCAGACATAGAAGGTAAGTAGGAGTGCACCAAGCAGGGAAACGGGAGGGGCAGGAGGAGGAACAATGTACCAGACTAATGCCCAGAATGTAAGACTAGCGTCTGTGAGTCCTAAGGAGTTGAAGACATCCAAAAGGGTTGATGAGTGTGGCAGAAGATTGGGTTAGCGCGGCAGACGGGCCAGATGCGAAGGACCATTTTATTTAGGTCCAGTTTGGGAGCTGGAACTACATACTTACTCCAATGGGAAGCCATCTCAGAGCCTTAAGCAAAGGAGTGCTTTGGTGTCGTGAGTGGCCCTTGCGTCCCTGGCGATGGCTGTCTTATCACATGAACCCTAGGATCAGACTTACTCCAGCCTAAACAACTGAAAGAAATAGAGATGTGCACTGGACCTCTGTGCTTCCCACATTCTCCATCCCAGGCTTTAGAACCATACAAACAAGGAAAACTTAAAATAAAATGGGGCTGTGGGAGGAATCCCTCACTGCCCTACATACTAGAGCTTTGTAATTCTTGACTCTTCCAGCATACATCTTCCAACTTTTTCTTCTTTTAGATGATCTTAACTCCTCTTAGCTGTTTGAATTTCCATATGCATTTTAGAATCAGCTTGTCCATTTCCACAAAATAAAACCTGCTAGTATTCTTATTGGGGTTACACTGAATCTAAAGATTGATTTGGAGAGAAATGACATCTTTGAAGTGCTGAGTCTTCCTATCTATGAACATGGTCTAGCCCTCCAAGTACTCAGGTTTTCTTTAATTTCTTTCAATAATGTTATGCTGTTTGCAGTGAAGAAGTCGTGCACGTGTTTTGTTAAATCTGTTCCTGGATATGCAATGTTTTTAGGGGATTATAATGGGGAAATACTAAAAATATTAATTAAAGGAAATAATGTCTGAGAAAAATACTTTGCAAAATGTAAAACTTTATACAAACTTGAGACCTTCTTTCTCACCAACATTACTGAACACATCGTTGTGGAAAGCCAGCCTGCGTCCCCCTGTAAGGCATTTTTCCCAGTATCTATTGATTAACCGAGATGCTGAGGCTATACAACCCAAACAGCCAAAAAAAGTGACATCAGAGGCCAAGAGGAGAGTTACTGGCCTAGAATAAAGTCAGAAAAAAACAAAACAAAACCAAACAACGAGTTCTCAATCTGAATTTTAATTTTACTCAACAGCCACCAGATGGCCTGGGGGGGGCAGTTTTTCAAAAAGCACATCATTCATTTCAAAACTCAGCAACTGGATACACTCCGTACAAGATGTCACTCAATCTATGAGCTCCTGATACTGTTGCTGAAAATTAGTCTAGACCAGTGATCAGTGGGAGCTAACGTCCTACTTCCATCTTCAGAGAAATTCTCATCTGCAGAACAGACTAAGGCCAAGCCTGGCCTCTTCCTGGGAACAGTCCCTGGCAATGCCAATGTCCTCACTTTCGGTGCCTCTAGTGACACTCACACCCCCTTCTCTGAGCCCAGCCTCCACCTGCCAAGCCCTGCCTGTCACTGACACAGCTCTGCTTCTCACCACTTTCCACTAATCTGGAGGAAGAAACAGCCAGGAATCAAGTTTTGGGGACATTAAGACTGTCTCTAAAACACACAAAAAAGAGAAAGACTTTGCTGTTATTTACCCCCACACCATTCCATCGCAGGCTGTTGGATCCCCCTCCCTTGATCAATGTAGCAATAATTAACATTCATTGAATCAACAAATATTTATTGAGCACCTACCATGTGCCGGGCAGTACTTTCAGCACCAGAGATACAGCAATGAACAGCACAACAGAAGGCCCTGCCTTCTTGCAACTTACATTATTTGGGTTGGGGGGGAGGTGCAAGAGGGGTGTCTGTACCCCTAGGGATGGGGAAAAACAACAGGGAACAGGACCATCAGCTGCAAATCAAAAGGATTTTAAAAGCCTGAAGTCTTAGTTTGGGTTCCCCCAAAAGCAGGCCCTAAGATAAGGATTTGAGAGTGGGTTGCTTATTGAGGAAGTGATCCCGGGAAGCATAGGTGAGTAAACGGGGAAGTGACAGCGAAGAAGGAAAGCCATAAATAGTTTGTTAATGAGACAGTTACCACTGTGGGCAACTGAGGCTCAGCCCTGGAGGACCCTCGTAGAGACTGTATAGAACATGCCTCAAAAGTATCCCACTGAGGGGCAAGGAAGCTCAGGCATTTGCCCACTCACTCCATCCTCATGAGTCGAGGGTACTGCCCAGGGTCTTAACTCCCTGGCACCTCCCGCAGAGACAGAAGGAGGCCATGTAGAGTCATAGAACTGCCCACAGGTCACCTCTGAAATGAGGGACGGGGATGCAGGTATAGCACTGGGAGCGTATGCTGCCCCCGACCATCCTGTGCCCTATTATAAGCCTAGAACCTAGTGGGGTTTCAGGTACATAGTAGGCACTCAACAAATATTAGTTGAGTAATTGGATGTTTTATTATCTGGATATGTCTTTAAAGCTATTCCAATGTCAGCAGGAGAGAGGGCCCCGGATGTGAACCTGGAACTAATGTGCTCAAAGCACATGAAGCCGTGTGACCTTGGGTGCATCCCTTCCTCTTCCTGATCAGTCTCCACAGTCATAAAACAGAGACTAACACCTGCCTTGCCTGCCTGGTCAGATTGCGATGAGAAGCCAACCAGAGAAACGCCGTCAAAGAGCTTGGGAGAATCAGACTAGGTTAGAACTATTTTTCTTGTGCAAAGAGCCTGGACTATGGAATGAGATCTGCAAAAGGAGATTTTGGTCAAGTAAGTTCTCTGAGTCTGTTTCTTCACTTATAAAAGAGGCACAGTGATAACCAGACCACAACATGTCTCAGAGTGCTGTTCTGAGGCTCAAAAGGCAGGATAAGGGCTGCGGCGGGCTCCATTCCCTTCTGCATGTACACGAAAATGACAATGAAGGGATGTGGATTGTTAAGGGGGAGGAGGGTCGTAAACCCATGATGACAAAGCAACAGGAAAGGAAATGATATCAACCAAATTTCTAGAATCAGGAAAGTAGATGGCCCATTAGCAAATGGCTTAGCTAGTAGGGAAAATCGAGTACTAAAATAATGCTGGGGAAAGCTAAGAAGGAACGTAGCTTGCCCCAAAATGAGGCATCAGCCACCTCTGGAAGGGAGGGTGGAGATGAACAACGACAGGAAGACTGGCTGAAAGGCTATATGAGAAGGCAGGGCGCTAAGCCCCTGCCCAACCCTGGCAGAAACTCTGGGGGTGTGTGTAGCCATTTGGGCTGCGAGCTCCCGGCGCTCAGACACATGCTCAAGTTTGAGAAGTACTGCTGTGGTACATCCATCAAATGCTATCAAGATGCTGTGTTGTTCCTGACTGTTGAAGCCTTGGAACCTGACCACTTCATGTGGTCTCTCCCACAGCCTGTCTGTGACAGATGAGAACAGGCCAGGCCACCCCTCTCTCTCATCTCCAGGGATGCCTCAACTGTCCCATCATTTACTTCCTGTCTCTCCCTGCAGCACAAAGGGATGGAACAAGAGTCCCTTGTGAACCAGAAAGAACATGAATGTCGAGATATCCTTAAAGGGTTTCATCTAGAGTCTGTTTGCACCTGCTGGACTGACTCTGTGGCAGCTAAAACGCCCAAGCTGCAGAACTAATGGTCCCAGAGGGACCATGACCCCCAAGAGAAGGGAGGACAGAGATAAAATCTCAGAACCCAGCCCCAAATATGGTGTTTACTTTTTCTCTGCCTCCTGCAATAATAGAGTGTTATTTCACTGCAGGCAGATGCAACATAATGAGCCCATTGTGTGCTGATCTGAAGCACATATGTCACCCATTCGTCTTGCAGCCTGACTGGGCGCTCTGCCCTGTTCACAGGAAACCTTCCTGTTAGCCAAGCACCGTGTAAGCCTGATAATTGCCCTTCACCAGGGGAGGATCCACCAGAACCACCAGAAGCACTGCCTTCCCTTCCTCCACACCGTGGGACAGCAAGGGCATTCTAGCTACTCCTCACTCCCATGGCCTTCACGGCCCTAACCAGCCCCCCAAAGCACCACCAAGCCCACTGTGGCCAGCTGCTGCCCATTGTTCTCCTGGGAACTCATCCCAAGGGTACATACAGCCCAGTGGGCAGCCCAATGGGGCAAGGGCACTCTTGGGAGGCAGTAGCACCCAGGGGTTAAGAGAAGAGACTCAGCAAGGCCTGGGTTCAAATCCTGCCTCTGCCACTTGGCACAGGTATGAACTTGGGCATGTTGGTTCCCCTCTTCTGGCTGCCATTTTCCCCCATACAATGGGGGTGCTAAGAACACCCTTCCTCTAGGGGCGCTGTGAGGACAAAATCAGTTCACAATTATAAAGCCCTTAACACAGAGCCACAGGCCAAATGAGTGCTGGATGAGTGTTTGTACTTGGTGGAGGTGGTGGTGGTGGTTGATGAGGAAACAGATTCCCTAAAAGCTCCCTAGAAAGCAACTAAGGGCCGGAAGATGAAAAGCAGGCATTAACTACAGGCTGAACAGAGGCCAGGAAGTCCCTGGTCATAGAGAAAGCTTGCAATCCGTGAGGGGCCCCATCACACACTGCGGTCCCAGGGCAACTTCATGTGGCTGCTTGCTTTGTATGCTGACACAAGCAAGCCACAGGGCCAGTGGGAAGACCAAAGTGGAAAATCTAAATGGAAACTCTTTGTCAAGTGGAGAAACACTAAACAAACGAATGCTTTCCTCCTTCCTTCGGTTGCCAACATCCTTGTCCTATCTACAAGATTCTCATATTCCACGTGGAAGACCACTTCTTTCCCAAAACCTGTGATTCTACACCAGGCGTCACAACGGGGGACTTGTAACACGGATCTGGTGGGTAGAGGCTCCAGATGCTGTTAAACATCCTACCGAGCACAGGGGAGGCCCCACAACGAGGAATTATGCAGCCCCAAATACCAATAGTGCATAAAGCCAAACATTGTTGCCCGGATTAAAACAAACCTCTCCCTTCCTATGCTCTTCAAACACCTCGTTTGAGCTTGTGTTGGGGCATTGGCCTGACTCTGCCAGGTACTCTAGTTACATCTGATGGCCTCCTGCTACAGCAGAGAGGACATGGGCTCTGCCTCCTGGCCACCCCCTGGCCAAAGCCCAGAAACAGTCACTCAGCTTCTCCGAGACCATTTCCTCATTCGAAAAATGGAAATTAGAATCCATATTTGCAAGTGTATGGGAAGGATTACATAGAATTCTGTGTAGAACCCCTGACACATGGTAAGTTCTCAACAAGTTACAAGGATGTGTCTGTCTCACTAGATACAACCCAGAAGGCCAAGTTATGTCCTACAGATATGCCCGCTTCACCTGCAGCATCTTAGGCTCTGCCACACACAGAGTAGGCGCTCAGAAATAGTGGAACGAAAGTGAAGTCTTCCCTGGAAGCTAAGGATTAAGAAATAAACCCAGCCCATCTCACGGACCGACTTTCCCAAACTTTACACGATTTTGATTGAGTCTTCAGGATACACAAACATCTCAGCCTCTTGTTTCTCCCTGTCACCAAGTCTCAGTCCCTTGGTGAGCAGGCAGGCTGAAACTGGCCTTTTGATTCTTTCTGGGACCAGAGTCTTGGCCACTGCATGGGAATGGCTACTGCAGCCCCGCTCTTCCTAACTGACCAACTCCATAACTTGCTACTAGCCAAACACCTGCTATAGCGCATGGAGAAGAAAGTCAAAGGAAAGGCCAGTTTCCTAACAGGAGGGGTGCAAGTCTGGAGGAGTACGATTTGCCTGGAAAATGAGAGAAGTCATCCTCCAGTCCTTCAGATCCACACCCAGTCCCCACCCAGCTACTGACACACGCCGGCCCCGCCCGCTCGGCCACACCCTGAGGCAAACGTGAAAATACCTTCTCTACCTCCTGCCACTGCAAAGTTTTCAGACGCTCCTCTACGACCCCATTTCCCCTGATACAGAAGACATCAGGAAAGGTATACGGAGCCAGGAGGGAGACCTGACTGCAAATGCAATCCCTACCTCTAACTGGCTGTAATTCAAAGTCCTGCTGGCTCACTAAGCCTCAGTTTCCCATCTGTGAAATGAAACCCGGAAAGCTCTCTAAGGGGCTTTCTGACTGTGATATTCTGTGCTCTTTCTACAGCCAGTCATGGCATGTCTCCCACAGAGACCCACTGAATGCCATGCAGACATGTCCTGAGCCATCGCAAGTGCAGCCCTTACTGTTCTCCCAGGCCAGGCTCTCCTATAACTACAGGAGGTAGCCCGCAGAGAATGGCAGGGGAGACACAGCTCCCCCACTGTTGAAGTCCTTTGCAATGGACACAATGAATCCTGTCCCTTCACAGCCCCCTGAGGCCAGGCCAGGCTGCCCAGGAAGTATCAGGCAGGGACTCAGATGCAAAGATAACGTGGTAACACAGACACTTTGCCAGCTCACAGGGATCCAGGCCAAAAATAGATAATGCTTATACCAAGCATATATCACGACTGCTAGGTGTCTAAGAGCTGACTGTCCCAGGTACAACACTGTTCTTAGCTGCTTCCTCCACATCCCTTAGTAAAAGGGAACTAGATACAACATTAAGTGAAAGAGAACTCCGCTCCAAATCCCCTCGTCTGTTTTATCCCTGAATCCCCCTTCCCTCCAGACGCCCAGTACTCTCACTGTTCAGGTCCTATCAGCTCCGGGGTGTCCTCTGACACACAGAGCACCTCATGTCACCTCCACTCACCTCCACAGAGCTTTCTTCACTGTGTAGATGGAGCACAATGCCACCGCCTGCCAGCTTCCCTGCACTCTGGGCTACGGGGTAGGTGCTGGGCGGCGAAGGGGAAAGAATTTGAGATCTGGACTTGGAGTCCCAGCTGTACTGACTTGGACAAATTATAATCCTTAACCTCCTTGCATCTCAGCATGCTCGTCAATAAACTGGTGTCAGCAAAACTCACTCCGTAAGGGTGTCCTGGGGATTAAATGAAACAGCATGTGAAGTGCCTGACCTACACTAGGTGCTCAAAACAGGCATTCTTTTTACAGGGAATTCACCAACTTGCTGAATAACGCAGTTCCAGGCACGAAACAAGCACAGTTTGAGAAAGAGGTGATTTAAAACCAGAAGTTCTCTTGGCACTTTCCTTGAAGTGAACTGGCTTCTCTTTGGATTAAGGAAGAGCTAGCTGACTTGCTCTTCTCTAAGAATTTTGCATTTGATCGGATGGACGCCACGTCCATGGAGAGTTCTGCTGTTGTCACGAGAACCCCGAGGGCAGACACACCCAGATTCGGTTTTTGGGTTGTCTGAAGCAAATCACTTCCCTAGCCAGACCAGACTGTACTGGTTTGCAGGTCCAGCTATACCTGAGAACCACCTGGGGAGCTTTTCCATCTTATGCTCAGCCAGCCCCTTCCCAGACCCCTGTCACCAGAGTCTCTGCTGGGTGGAGCCTGGATATCAGTACTTCTAAGAGCTCTCTGGATGATTCTAATGTGAGACCCCCTAGACCAGGAGATCTCCAAGGTCCCTCCCTGGCATCCTGGTGCCAACAACAATGTATGATTCAGAGGAGACGCTTAGTACACGGCTGATGAATAAGTTAGTGAAAATTCAGATTCACCTTTTTTGGCTATGTCCCTATTTACAATGTATAAGGTAAAAGAAAAAAAAAAAGAAACAGTTGAACTGCAAATAAGAATTCTAGAACAGTGCTCTCCAATAGAGAGTTCTGCAATGCTGGAAATGTTCTATAATCCGTGCTGTTCAGCACAGTAGCCACAAGTCCCATATGGCTATCAAGAACTTGAAATGTGGCTAGTGTGATGGAGAAACTGAATTTTTTATGTTATGTAATGTTAAGTAAATAGCCATGTGTGACCTCTAGCCACCATATTGGGCAGTGCAGACATGCATACATACAGTCTGCCTTTCAGAAACATACTTATAGTGTGTCCCTCTATGCCCTTCTTCTGCTAACAGTGCCCTATTTTCATTTAGGGCATTCCTCTGCCCCCACTGCCTGAGGTCTTTTGGGAGCGGCTAATGAAGTTGCTCTGGCCTTTTCCAGCCAAAGGGTGGGCCCAGAACCCAAGCTCAGTCAACCAGACTCTCCTCTCCAGGAATTTGACTCTAGCTTCAGTGTCGCAAGAAAATGAATTAGAGCAGACTGATACCAACGTTGATTCCCCAAGACACTGCATATTCGTTTCCAGAACATTAATCCCAAGTGTGACAATAACAAGCGAGATATGATGTGACCTAGGTGTCATTATCATCATCATCCCTGTCATCATCCAAGTACATCATCAGTAGCTAGCAGCCCTGACACGCCAGCCCCTAAACTAGGTAGGTAAGTTGCCCAGCCTCCCTGTGCATCATTTCTTCCTGTGTAAAATGGAAATTAACTCATTCTTAATTTCTTCCAGAAATTGTCTTTGTGAAGACAGCAAAAGAGATATTAGTCAGAAGAGCTTTGAGCCAAATGAGGAGTGATCCAAGTGTCATTAGAGATGTTGTTCCCTGGGTATAGGTATGCGGGATTGTGGGAGGGTTTGATCCCCTCCCCCTGTGGGAGGGGACCCAAGATCTGCACCCCAGTTCACAAACTCTGTGACCCTAGTGCTTTCGGCTAAAATGAGATTAAGACACATCCCTTTCTGGTTTCACCATTTTCTAATCTATCTGTATGCCCTTCCACCCTGCCTGACACCTGTCCCCTCCCCCTTCTACGAATATATCCCAGAAACCTCTCTCAGCTAGACCATGCTGGCCTTGTGCTCAATTCATTTCCTCCTTCCCCAGCAACCCACTTAACTGACCAAGTTGCCCTGAGTATGCACTCCCATAGCTTCCTGGTCTAAGACTCTGGCAAAGCACTTTATTAGAATCACGTTTAACCATCTCCTCCAGTAGTAGACCATAAGCCTTACCAGGGCAAAGACCACATTCCTCTTGTTCACCACTGTATCCCCAGTGCCTAGTACAGAGCTAGGCTCATAGAAGGTGCTCAATAACTACTCACTGTTGGCATGTTTGAATAAATACCCCAAATCCACTGTATTATTTGTCATTTCAGGAAATGTCATTTCACAGTATTATCTAATGCCACATAACGAAGTACCCCAAAACTTACTGGCTTAAAACAATAATGATCGCTTCTTATCTCTCAGTTTCTGTGGGAGAGAAATTCAGACAGGGCACGGCAAGGTTGGCTTGTCTCTGCTCCACGTCTGGGACTTTGGCTAGAAGACTCAGAGGCTGGCAGCTGGGATGATGTCAGTTCATCACCTATCTGAGTGATGCTGGTTGTGAACTGAGAGCCCTAACTGGAGACGTCAGCCAGAATGCGTCACGTCATCTCTCCGCAGGGCTTGGGCTTCCTTACAGCATGGTGGCTGGTTTCAAGCGTGCCTGTCCTGAGAAAGCAAGAAAGAGACAAGAGAAATGTCTCCTTTCTATGACTTAGACTTAAGAGCTATACAGCATCACCCCCACCATGTTGTGTTCATTAGAAGCCGGTTGCCAAGTCCAGCCAGCAGTCAGGGGAGAGGAATTAAGACAACATCTTTTGGGGTTTTTTTTTAATGTTTATTCATTTTTTGAGAGAGAGAGAGAGAGAGAGAGAGCGGGGGTGGTGCATACAGGGAGGGGGCCAGAGGATCCGAAGTGCTCTCCTCGCTGACAGCAGCGAGCCTGATGCAGGGCTTGAATCCACGAATCCTGAGATCATGACCTAAGCCGAAGTTGGATGCTCAACGGACTGAACCACCCAGGTGCCCCTAGACAACATCTGTTGAAAGGAGAAGCAGTAAAGAACTTGGCAAACATTTTTAAACTACCACAACTTAGCTAGCAGGAGCGGCAAAGTGCAGGGCGAACGTTAAGTGTCTGAAGAAGTAAAGCGTCAGTTGCAATTGTTAGCTGCGTGGGTTTGAGGAAGTCACTCTCTGAGACTCAATCTCCCCATCTAGAGGATGAGTAGGTTACAGTTGTTGGTCCCTGGTGGTTTCACATGCTTGGGGTCTTCCAGCCTCTGTAAGCTAAGAGGAACTCCCATTTACGAGCTTTCTCGAAGTCCTGTGACCCTTCCCATCACTCATCACCCTTGGTTGCTGACCCTGGAGGCAGCAAGAGGGAGCTACCGGAGGGGACCTAGGAAATTCAGACACCGGGGACTTTAGAGAAAACAGACGGGGAACCACTGACCACCTTCGCGTTCCCCAAGGCCTTCTCTGTCCCAGCCCAGGTGTGGAAACTTCAGCTTGGCGGAAAGGGGCACGGTGAGAAATGCAGCAGACTCGGAGACCTAAGCAATCTGAATCTGCGGGCAGGCGGGCCAGGGCCCAGGAAGCTGCTTTGCCATTCATACTAACTCCTGGTGGGAGACAGGAGAGAAGTCTTAAAGCGCACATGGCTGTCTTTCAGCGAATTCTTTCCTTCTGCTCCCCCTTTGCGCCTTTTCCTTTCCGCGCTGCTGCTCTGTTGGGGGGCGCCGGGTGGGGGGGGGGGAGAAGCGTGTCTTGGGTCTCCACCGTCCTGGGCCCGCACACAGCAATGGGCTGTGGTGTCCCCTTCCTCTGGGCCGGCAGGACCCTACCGACTGTCAACTCACTCCATGCATGGGTCGCCGTCCCAAGACCCCGGGCGCGGCAACCCCCCTGCAGGGGGGCGCAGGGGCCCCCATCGCCAGGTCCGGGGAGGTCGACGAGGGGGCGAACCCCGCGCACCCCGCTCCCACTGATGCAGGTCTTGGGGTGCAACAGGGTGGCTTTTAACCCTTTCGCTTCCAGAAGTCGTGACACTAACCCCCAGATGGCCTCCGTTAAGGAACCCGCACGCCAGGGCTCTGCGCTCACCCGGTGTGACGAGCTCGGCTGCCAGATGGGGAAACTGAGGCCCACGGAGGGAAGCGACCTGTAGGATGTCCCACAGGAAATGAGACCCTGTCCTCCAGGCCAGAACTCTCACTTCTACCCCCTGAGGGCCCCTGCGAGGTGCTTCCTTTCGGAAATTCCCGACCGCGGGCCTCCAGAGGCCGGAATCTCCACGCAGTTTGAGCTCCGTGTGGCACGTTGTGAGCTTCCTCCGCAGCTCGTCGCCGGCTTCGCCGCGCCCTGAGAGAGAGGTGAGAGCGGCGCGGACGACACCCTGCATCCTAGAGATAACTTGGGGCGCAGGGCTGGCGGCGGAAGGCGGAGGGCCCGCCGGGAACGCGCTGGCCCTTTAAGGGGGGGACGGAGCGCATGCGCGGCGCGGGCCGGAGTCGAGCCGGGTGGGCGGCGGGCGGGCAGGGGACGCGCGCGGCTGGCGGCAGCTGGGCCCTGGGGCGGCGGAGGCGGCGGCCTGAGCCTCGCGGAGCAGCTCAGCGTGGACCTCCCGCTCGGCGGGACTAGCGCAGCCCGCGCTTGCCGAGGCTTTGTCACTCGCCTCCAGCTCCCTCCGCGGGCTGTGGCCGCGCGAGCCTCCGAGCTCTCCCTCCCCGTCCGGCGGTCCTTCCTCCTCCCACTCAGCCCGGGCAGCCGGAGCGCGAGAGGACCGCCGCGGAGCATCCTTCGCCCGGCCCGGCCGCGCCACCGCCCATGCCGCAGCCACTCGGAGGCTGCGACCGCGCGGCCGGAGCCCGCCGCTCGGTAACCTCAGCCTGGCCCCTGCGCGCCGCCCGAGTCGGCCCCGCTGAGCCCCCGGCCCCGGAGCGGGACCCGCGCCCCGCGATGGCTCGGCTGGCGCTGCGCGGCGCCGGGTGCCCGCTGTCCGCCCGCTGAGACCCGCCCGGCTCGGGACCGGCTGGGCCTTGGCGCCCCCCGCCGCGCCCTTCCCCCTTCTGGGAGCTGAGCTGCTGCTTCCCGGGGGCGAGGGGACGGGGGCCGAGACAAAGCCCACTTTGTGCGGGGAGTTGGCCGCGGGCGTGGAATGAGCGCGTCGGCGTGCGCCCCCTCCCCGCGCCCAGCCAGCTGTGAGTCTTGGCTCCCAGGCTCGTCGCGTCAGAGAAATCGCGCCCCCTCGTCACCCTCTTGTCCGGGGGTCCCGGCTCCGAGCTGATGCGGCGCGGAGTCCTCTCGGTACCCCCCGGAGCGCGCGCTGCTGTGAGCGTGCGAGATTTTGGAGACGAAATTGTTCTCCAAAACTACGACTTGGGGCACCCGGTTGGCCTGGACCCGGTGCATTGACCCTCTGTGGCCGCAGGTGTGAGCTGTCTGGCCTCAGTTTCCCTCCGACTTTACTCTGCAAGCCCAGACTGCTGCCCGTCATTGTTCTCGCTGTCAAATGGGGGAGCTCTGTGATGGCTGCCAAGTTGGGGTGTGTTCTCTTTATCCCGTTTTACAAAAAGAACAAAGCCTTTAAGGCTGACCCCGGACCGCCACCTCTCTACCCCCTACTTCACGTTGAGGCACTGATTTTTTTTTTCTTATTGAGTAGTATTTTATTGTACAGGAGCCACGCCCTGGTTTCTTAAAGGCGCCTTGCCCTCTGTTTGGCCATGTGTTATCTCTGCAGCTGGTGTGTGGGAGGCCTCCTGTGAGCCACCTATTTTTCCTGCCTCCTGATACATACTCCTACCCCCATCAAGGATTCGGGGATGCCAGGGGGGAAGAAGGTGGTCGGGGGTGGCAGCAGCGGTGCTGCCCCCACTGCCGCTGCAGCCCCCTCTGGGGTCAGACGCCTGGAGACCAGTGAAGGGGCCTCAGCCCAGAGAGATGATGAGCCAGAGGAGGAAGGGGAAGAGGACCTGCGAGACGGAGGCATCCCCTTCTTTGTCAACCGGGGTGGGCTGCCTGTGGACGAAGCCACCTGGGAAAGGATGTGGAAGCACGTGGCCAAGATCCACCCCGATGGAGAGAAGGTGGCCCAGAGGATCCGAGGGGCCACAGACCTGCCCAAGGTAAGCATCGTGTACGTGTGTTGGGGGGAGTGGTATATCGGGTTTTAGCGATGTTGGGGCTGAGAGAGCCAAATCACACTTTTCCTTGGTGGGGTAGGGGACCACTGGCATAGTTGCACTTTAAAAATACAAATAGGTTGTGCCTGTCCAGAAGAACTTTCTCTCAACTGCCTTTGAGGTTCTGTGAGATCCACATGCCCTGTTTCCAGGAGGCTTTCTTCCATCCCTTTTTTTTTTTTTTTTTTTTTTTTTACTTTTAAAAAGTAGTTATTTATTGAGAGAGCATGAGCAAGGGAGGCCGGGCATAGAGAGAGGGAGAGAGAGAATCCCAAGCAGCCTCCATGCTGTCAGTGCAGAGATGACACAGGGCTCGATCTCACAAACTGTGAGATCATGACCTGAGCCAAAATCCAGAGTCAGACACTTAACCGACTGAGCCACCCAGGCGCCTCTTCCATCCCTTTTTAAATACCCATGTTTTATGGGCAAGGCAGCAGATTAACAAGTACACTAATGTGGCTTTACATCTTATTTGCTAAGCCGGTGAACTGTGGGCAGGCACGTAATAAATGACTAGGAGGACACAGGGCTTCAGATGTTGAGAAAATATTTTCATGCCCTATCCCACTGAGTTCTCCAACAGCCTTGTGAAACAAGTGTGGTTTGGGGCCCCATTTTACAGATGGAAAAACTGAAAACTCAGGATCCCACAGCTAGTAAGTGGCAGAGCCAGGACTCAGCCTCAGGTTTTGAAGTTCCATGCCCTCTGCTCTGCTGGACGCTAGATTCAGGGCAGTTAGAAAAAGGTCTGTGGAAACGAGTGAAGTGAGGTAACCTTTCGGTGGAGGGCTGGCTCCATGATGGCTGCCCTTCAGTTGCATCACCCATGAAGACTGAGGCTGTGTCTCGTTCATCTTTGTCTTTCCAGGGCTTTCTGTGTGGCTGGCACAACACAGGCACTTGCGTGTGTTTGCCGAATGAAGGAGTGCTTGAGACTTTCAGGCGCACGATTTTTGGTCTTATAATATTACGGTTAAGACTAAAGAAACACTCTCAGGTGCAGAGACCTGAAATGTCCAAAGAAAAGCCCTTTGGGCAAAGGTCAGAGCCCAGCGCTTAGTCTTGCCGGCTCAGTTGGAAAGTAAGGGGGCTCGGGAGAGTGGCAGTTAATGTGGAGTAGACATGGAGATGGCCTGTTTTGTTTCATTTCTACCAAGTTATCGGTAGAGCCATCAGAAATTGTCTTCTTGGAAAAGAGAATTCAGAGGTTGAAGGCTGAACAACAACCCAGTATTTCCAAGGGAAGTAAGATGGCTATGTAATTGTCCTATGTATAAACTTGGAATTTATTGAGCTAGTCCCCCATGATTGGACATGGTGTCTAATATTTTATTCTTAAGATGAACACTGCGGTGAAAATTCTAAAACATAAATTTGGGGGTCCATCCTTGGTTATTTCCTTGGGATAAATTCCTGGAAAGGAAGCACCGTGCCAAAGAATATGGATGTTGGTTTTGATCGCCCACCTGTCTGTGTGAACTCAAGCAGGCCCTCAGCCCATTGGAGCCAGTTTTCTCATCTGTGCAATGGAGGGGATTGTGGTCCAAGTTAAATGAGAGACTATGCGTTAAAGCATTTCACCAACGGTAAAGTCTCAAGCCAGTAGTTGTTACTGGATGTCCATTCCCTCTTTTTTCAAATCTTTCCTCAGGAAGCCGGGAGGCTAGACTTCACTCGGCATCTGTAGCCCTAGGGCCAGAGCCACACGCCTCTCCCACAGCAGCAAGCTGGTGATTAGCAGACAGCTCTCCCGCCACCTTGCTTATATTTAAATCGGGCTGTGCAAGAGTGTGAAGGGTTCCCTGCAAAATTGTTACCACTCCTGAAGACTAAAATAAGTCAACGGATTCATGAGCCACCGGTCTGTAATGTCCTCTTGTCATCTTTAGCCATCACATATAGGAAAGACACCCATGAAGAAATGAAGCCAGTATCTGGGTGGTGGGGGTTTGGAGATGCCAAGACTGACAGGAGTGTGGTGGGAGTGGAAGGAGTCTTGAGAGCAGACTGGAAAAATTCTAAACTGACCGTCAAACCACGGGACTGATGTCACAGGCAGAGGACCTACATGTCTGTACGAGGTTCCTTTTGGACCTCAGCCCAGGGTAGAAAAGTGGAGTCTGGGAGGCACCGGTGGCTGGATCCCAGAGTGTCAGCGGCAGACAGGACGACCACTAGGCTGGCCCCTCCCCGCGTGGCCATGCCCTTGGCATTCTCCACAAAGGTCACATCATGGTGGGCCCAAGAGCTGTTTTGTTGGGAGAGCATCATGTTTTAAAAGATCACTCGAGCCAAAATGTATAATTGGGAGATTTCACATAAAGATCCAGATTTTGGGCATCTTTTCAGAAAATGAGAAGATCTGGGAACAGAATCTATGATCCCACATAGCAGCTGGCAGCTGGAGCTGAGGAGGGGTCCCCCCTCCTCCAATTGGCCACAGTCCCCACCACCGCCTCGCCGCCTGCCTTCCCCTGTGTGCTGCTTGCCCCTGCCTCTGCCCCTGCGGGCAGTTCAGTCTGGGAGCCCTGCAGTGTCGTGTGATAAAAAGAGCTTGGCAGAAAAATCCACATTCAAATCCTAGTTCTCGCATAGCTGTTTTTGTGAGGAAGGCATGTGACCTCCTTGTGCCTCAGTGTCCTCGGCTGTAAAATGGGGATAATAGCAATACCGGTGTCTGAGGGACTTGGGGAGGAGTTGATGAAGCCAGGCACGTGAAACAGGTGAGCATGTCATGTGTACCCAGCCAATGGAGCAAGGACTGAGGGTGCAGTGGTCACCCCACAGGTGCTTTAGGGGAACATCCTTTAAGAGGATGATACAGTTTGTTGAAGGACAGCCATTTCTAAAAGGATCTCAGGTCCAGGAATAGTTTGTGTTCTTTCATAAGAATCTCTCCTTGATGTTCCAAGCTGTCACCACCTTTAAAAGCTCAGTGGCCACTCATCCCAGACCCAGCTGCTGAAGGTCTTCTGACTGTGGCTCTGGCCACGGAGCTCCTGCAGAATGGGAATTTGGACACCTCCTCCAAAAAGGTAACCCTGCCGGCGGCCTCGGCCTGTGCTGACCAATCGCTTTGGCACACACTGTAACGACACCGAGCAGGAATTGAGCCTTCACTGCGCGCCAGCCCCTGTTCTAAGGCCTCAGCACATAGCATCTCATTTATGCTATGAAATTGTTTCTCTTATGCTGCCCATTTCACAAACGAGGCGTCTGAGGCACAGAGGGATGTTAAGGAACTAGATGCCAGACAGCGGATGGCAGAGCTGGGATTTGGATAGTGATGGTCTGGTTCCAGAGCCGGCTCTATCGACCTCCAGGCTGTCCTGCCTCTTGCCCCCACATCCATCTGCGGGCTGTTGCACCTCCCCCAAGCATTCTCATTGCGCAGGGCTGACACGGCCTCCACCAGAAAGACTGTCTTATAGAATCCAGGACTTTAGGGATAATCCTTGGCCTTGGTAGTGGGGAAGGAGTTGTCCCCGGAGAGATCTGGGTAGTAGATCTCACTCACTGCCACGTAGCCCACTTAACCCCACCCCTTGACCCCTCCTGGCTCCCGGTTTGTAGGTGGGGGCCGGGGGGGGGGGCAAATCCGGGCTCCCAGTCCTAAAGCGGACCTGGCCGTTTGGATGTACAGAATCCTGCTTATTCGTTTTGAGCGAATGAGTGTGTGCGTGAACATTCAGAAGGATGGGGTCTTGCACTGATGCACACAAGGTAACGTGAGTCATGCAGCTGGCCAGACGGCTCCTTCCAGCTAAGCCTCAGTGGTGGCAGCCTTTGAGGCCCTGCTTGTGAATCCCACGTCTTTTTCTTTGCCTCTCTTGGAGTCATTTCCTTGTCCCAGAGTGACAAGTCCCTAGGTTCTCCGTCAGGATGGCAGGTGATACCCTGACCCAGGGCCGGCTCTGGTGAACGTAGCTCCCTCCTTGTTTGGAGTGTCCCAAGGGAGGGCGTATTTTCCGTCTCTATCCAGAGCTCCTGCAAGTCCCCAGAAGGCCTCACTTGAGAAGGGGATGACCCGTTTGCCTCTCAGGGACCTTCCAGCTGAGGAGGTCAGGCGCCATGCTGTTCACAGCGCAGTGTGAAGGAATTTTTCCAGTTCCTCTTCCACCTCCCTACTAACCCATATGCTGACACAGGGGGAGGCTGGGCTAGGCCCTCAGAGAGTTCTGGAGCTCATCTGGCAGAGTGGTCAGGAAGAGGGAGAGCCCCCCCCCCACCGCTGCCCCGTCCTGGGGCTTTTATCCCCCTGGCGACTGTAAGCGGTGGCATCGGTTTGGGCAGCAGTGTAATGTGAAAAGGGGAAATAGCTTCCTCCAGAGAGAGGGGTCAGCTGCTCGGGACTGCCCAGACAGGAAGAAGGGGACCGGCAAGGAAGGGACAGGAAGTTCATGCAGAACTGTGCTCCGGACACGCCCAGCCGGGCCTTCCCTCCTGCATCTTTACCCTTTAGAGCCAGTAGGGGTCTGTCATAGCTTGTCCTGTGTCCCAGTCATCAGCGGCACCCCAGACGTGAGTGTGCAGTGGTCACTGGTGTGTCGCCTCCCTCCACATGAGGGCCCCAGACATTGTAGCCCCGTCGTTTTAAAGGCTGTGCCCTGTGGGCTCAGCTTCTCACTGCAGGGAGAACCTCCCCCACCCCAGCCCTGCCCCAAGTTCACACAGGGCGCCTGCTTTGCCCTTTCCCTCGCACATAACCCCTATCCATGCAGACTGACACCCTCAGCGGCCCCAGCCTGCCGGGTGGGCTCCATGTGAACTGAGGGGGCGGCTGGGTGGAGGCCTCAGGGGGAGCGAGAGAGACCTCTCTGTGAGGAGCCTGAGGCCACCTCCCAGCAGGATATCCTGGTGGCCAAGGGGGAGCCCCGACAGGTGGGCCTTATTCCTGGAAGTCTGCTGCTTCCGCCTGGAGGAGTTCTGTAGCCCCAGAGGGCCCCCAGCTGGTGCCTTTCTGGGCCACCTCAGCCTCACTGGCTTGATGCGGCCAAACTGCAGGCTCCCCGGGCCTGAGAAGGGGGCCTGTGGCCTGGGGCACACAGCTGTGCAGTGCCTCTTTCCTGGAGACTGCCTGGCTGCGGGTCTGCGGCTCCTGACCTGAGTCCTGGCAGCCGGGCAGCCCACGGGTTCTGGCCATCAGGAGGTGCCTGCCTGGCACCCCCCCCCCCACCTCCCCGCTTCCTGGGCCGGGCACTGGAAAGTCACTTCTGGTGAGGAGGAGAGCCCAGTTACCTGGTTGCTCATGTTGCTTGCAGACGTGGAGCTGGCAGGAAACAGGGTGTGGAAGGGGGAACATGGCCAAAGCAGCCAGGCCATGGCAAGCAGATCCATGGCAAGACCTGTCCCGAAACATGTCCCTCCCGCCGGGCAGCGCTGACCTCCTCAGCAGCCCAGCTCGCAGCTGGAGGGCCTGTGCCTTCCCATGTGCTGTGATCCTGGGGCGCACTCACCCCCCCCCCACGGGAGGGGCACCCTAGCCCAGGCAGGGCAGGGAGGGAAGGGGACACCAGGTAAATTAGTTTTGATCCAGCACTTGAACCAGAGCAAATCCCGAATGCAAATGAACTTAACCCCAATATTGACATTCTTGTTAAGCCTTGAAGTTGATGAATTCAAATTGTTAACAACTTGAAGTTGTTACAATTCAAAACAGCTGGTGAGGCAACCTATGTTTTTCTAAAATTATTACAGAAGCATAAAATTCAAACCTGGACAGAAGCTCCAAATGAGGAATGCCGTCAAGTGCCAGGAAGGAGAGAAATGGCCATGGTGGGGGCCTGACCGGAGTCTCTGGCAGGAGTTGCCAAGGACAGAGGCTCGGGATAGGACGGAAGGGGGAGGCCATCTCTGGGTGGTGGCTTCTCTGGGGGCTAATCCTGGGTGTCGGGTGGCTGGAAGCTCCGGGGTGAGCCTCCCTGTAATGACCAGCGCTCTTTCTCGGTCCCTAGATTCCCATACCGAGTGTGCCTACGTTCCAGCCCTCCACGCCCGTCCCTGAGCGCCTGGAAGCTGTGCAGCGCTACATCAGGGAGCTGCAGTATCCTCCCTGGTTCAGGGTCATGGCCACCATCTGGCTGGCATGCTGGTCCAAACACCCAAGTGGGGCTTTTTTCAGACAGGGCTGGAGAGGCATCAGCAGAGCAGCCGGATCCCACAGCTCCCAAGAGTGCCACTCACAGGTGACCTCTGTGTCCATCTCATGGTGCCAGCACAGCCTGACTGCTGGAGGGTTTTATCTGATGAATGCCAGACCCACTCGGGCCTCCCTACCCACCCCCCGCCCCCACTCCTCCTCCTCTGCATGACAGGGCAATGTCTTCTGAGCGACCCGCTGGTGGGATGGCCATGTCTCGGGCCGCCAGCACAGACCCTCCTCTGCTATCCATCCAGACCCAGTAGGAGAAAGGAGCCGCTCCCGCGGGGCTGTTTAAAAGCTGTTTCATAAGCAATAAGTGGGGTGCAGATGGAGGAGAACAAGGATTTGACACTCCAGGAGGTACCTTCCACATCTTGGAACATTCTCCTAGTTCTTTGCCTTTCTCTCCCCCGGTAGGAGGCCAGCTGCCTAGCATGGAAAGACCTGGCCCCTCTGAGCCTGGTTCCCCAGGGTCCCTGCTCTGGGCCTCTCCATCCCCCTGTGCCTGCTCAGAGCTGTGTGTCCTGAGTCCTCTCCCTAGGCCCTTCTAGCTGCACATGTGACAGGGATGGAAGGACCAGGCATGGGTCCTGAGCAGGAGAAAAGACAAGCTCGTTAATGGAAATTGGGTCCGGTCCTTCCATTTCCCAGTGGGGAAGCTGTGGCCCAAAGAGGGGATGCCTTTGGCTCAGGAGCACCGCCCAGCACTTTGGTTGCGTTGGACCCCTGCTCCAGCCCGGTCTCTGTTCACGCTGCTTCTCGGCTGGTTGGAAAATGGGAGTGTGCTGCAGAGGGCTGTCCACTGCTCAGTCTCCCCTCAGGTGCTCTCCTCTGCTCTCAGATGTTCCAGTCTTCAGCATCCTCCAAGGTACCTTGTGGAAGCACTTTGTGGGGTTCTTACCCAGCCTGCACCCCAGGAGTGCTGGGCCCCAGAACTTGGGGATGGGTGGGGACAGAAGGGCACAGCTCTCCCAGAACAAGCTAGGAAGCCCTTAACTGGCACCTGCAGGTACAATCACACAGGGACACAGTTCTTTGAAATTAAGAAGAGCAGACCTCTGACAGGGTAAGTTTGGGGAACACCCTGCCCCTCTGCATCCAGGCTAATAGTGCCCCCAGGTGGGCTGGAGCCCCTGGGGAGAGCCTCTGGGCGGAAGCTTATGAGGCAGGGAGGGACACTTCCCAGGGGAGCCAGCCAGTAGGGGCAAGTACCACTGTGGGGCTCTAAGGTTGTCGTACAGGGGGACCCTCTGGCCGAGATGAATATCCAGGGCCTCCTTGATGGAAACCCCAACATCTGTGCTGAGCTATGTGGGGTGATGGGCAGCCCCCCCCCCCAGTTTTCCTTGGTGATGACAGAGGGTGGTCCCAGGTAGATGTCCGTACGTGAGCCGCCTTTTTTTTTTTTTTTCTTTAATAAGAATTGAGCCTGACAGGAGAGAGCCAGCCCTCCCGTTCTCTCCTTTCTCTGCAACTGCCTGCATCCTCCCCGTTGCAGGGCACCTGTATGTTGCCCCACTTGCCTTGCTGGACTCCATCCTAGTCATTTAGTACAAGGCCCAGGGTCTGAGAAGCAGGGACCCCTGGGAGAGAAGCTTGCATCTCTCTGTTGCCCTTCCTTCACCCCATGCAGACCTCTAGCTGGTTTCACCCCAGAGAAGCCCTAAGGGCAGAGCAGAGTGAAGAGTGATCGCCACAGCTGGGTCTGGGGGCTCAGTCGAAAGCTGCGTGCAGGCTTAAAATCCCGTGTTTCAGAAATTAACTTGAATTTTACATCTTCACATATAGTCTGTCCATGTTTGCTTTCTTACGAAAACTACTTAAAATGGTTTGTTTGCTAAACTGTTTCGTTACCCCCTCTCCAAACCCCTGGGTAGAATCCAGCCTCCCTAACACAGAAGCTTTGCTCTTGTTGTCCCGTGGTTGCCGTGTGCTGGGAGCCCAGCTCCAGCCTCGGTGGGATGGTGGGATGTAGGAATCCAACACCCTCCTGAGCAAAGTCAGTGGCCGGGCTGCATTCCCAGGCCTGAGAGCAGCATTTGGCGAGGAGGAAGGAAACAGCCTCAGGGATAGGCTGTCTTGAAGTGGCCTGAATTGCAAGTTCAGGAGCAGACCAGGGAGTCGCTGGGCAGTTAACTGCCTGAGATCCTGTGTCTCTGCCCTGGGCAGCTGGCCAGCTGTGGGGGAGCAGTTGTAATCAATTACAAGCTCTTTGGAGAAGCCATGGTTGAGTCAGGGGTGTTCACTGTGCTCCGGAAGGGACAAGAGCAATGCCAACGTCCCCAGCATCCTTGGTATGCTTTCCCACCGGCCCCTGCAACACCGTCTTCATAGAAGGCTCCCAGCCTGGTGGGTGTCAACGATCTGCCTACCAAGGCACAACCCCCATTCATGCTCCCCTCTCCCAGAAGTCTTTGGAGCCGGAGTCTGGGGTGGGAGAAGGAAGTGAAAGGAGGGGAGGGGAGGAGAGAAGGAAGGGGACTCCTTCTTTATTTTCAGTGGCTGCCTCTTTTCTCCCCTTTTAGGCTCAGGACAGACTTGGAGGGGTGGGCAGGTGCTGGGCCCGAGCTGGAAGGGAGGGAGCTGTCAGTCCTGTCGCACTTCTAGACTTGCTTCCTCCTTCTGACCACCCCCTGCCAGACTGGAGAATCTGTCCTCAGTGTTCTGCCTCCCTCCCCGCAGGCTGATGGACCTGGCCAAGGAGATGACCAAAGAGGCTCTGCCAATCAAATGCCTGGAAGCCGTGATCCTAGGAATGTATCCTTCCTTGGCCCTTGGAGACTAGGGGCAGGTGGGCTTAGCCCTTCTGAGCCTCAGCTTCCTCCTCTGGAAGAGGAGGGCTGGATGAGCTTCAGAGCCCTCCCAGCAGTCATGAACTTGGTCCCAAAGTGAAGGAGCTCGAGGGGGAGCTCAGTCCCCAACGACTCAGTTGCTAACTTTCCAGGCCCACCGGGCAGCTCTTTTCTGAGTCCTCTGGACACCATTACTGTGTTCTCTGAACCCCAAATCAAGGCACACTGTCTCACAAAGGCTCTTGTGCCATTTCTGAGAACCAGACAGTCTGGGAGAAGCCATTTGAATGCCCAAATGTTGGCATTTGCAGGACATGTTGATTTGTAGAGATGTTAGATGGGGTCTTTGAAATAGAACTGGCTTAAAAAAAAAAAAGTTTCTTGGTCACCCCCATCCAAAGGGCAGAACTGAGGCCTATAGCTGGGTCATCGGGTATCTAGGTGGGACAGACAACCCCCTGATCAGAGCAGGAGGGAGACTGGTGTTCGTGGCCAGTTCTGTGTTCTAGGAGTCCATGCCTCAGCTCTGGCCTTTTGTTTTGTTTTATTACAGAAAAATTTAAGCTTGTACAGACAGAACAATATAATGAATCCCATGTGCCCAATCACTCAGTCTTACCAGTTCAAGGCTAATGTTGATTCACCTCTGCCCACCCCTCCCATCTCCCCCTTTCCATAGTACCTACCCGCTCTTAAACATTCTGTCTGCCTCCCCACCGTCCCCGGGCCCCGATGTAGGTGCCTGGCTTAGTGCTACAGAGAGGGCAGCGGGGAAGCTGCCTAACAGAACAAGGGGTCCACTCCCTGGTACAGATTGAGGAGGAGAACACGGTGGTCAGGCCAGGAACACAGCTCCCCTGAGGAGGATTGTCATCTGAGGGGGGCACTCCCCCCACCCCTCATGGACATACCTACCTTAAATTGTACAAAGGAACTACAGGCCCACCTCCTCAGTCCCCTCCCGCAGAGGCCCCAGGAGCTCACTCCTGACAAGCTTTGCCCTGTCTGAAGGGTTCTTTGTCGGGATGTGCCTAAGAACTGATTCAGGCCACTGCCAGTGCCTCTGTCATGCTCCCACATCCTCTTCTTCAGGGGCCACGCACACCAAAGTGGAGACAGAGACAGAGAGAGACGGCTTCCTCCCCACAGTGCTCACGGAAAGCTGGTCCAGGCAGGATTATGTGGTCCCAGAGGCCTCTCAGAGGTTACCTCGTGGCTCTTGGACAGGAAGATGACAAGAGCAGCTCCCATCTGGACTGGAGCCCCTCAGCATCCCCACAGAACTGCCACTGTCTCCTCGTTTGTTGTGCACACGGTGGACGCTATACTGAGTTTGTTCCCGTGTCTCTTCCTCGCTGCTCCCTGAGCCTGTTGTGCCTTGTTCATCTATGTGTCCTCAGACATTTGCAAGGAGTTGGGCTCAGGAAGCACGGTAGTGACTGACAGCATAGACTTTAGGGTCAGGCCGACCTGGACTTGAACCCTAGCTCCGCAGCTTCCCACCGTGTGACCCCAAGCTCATTCCTTAACGTCTCTGAGCCTTGGAGCCCCCTCTGCAAAAGGGCACGACGGTAGTGTCTGTCTCACAAAGTTGTTAGGACAACTGAACAAGTCACTGCGAATAGGACCCTTGGTACAGTGTCTGTTTGGGGTATCTGCTCCAAGCTTTTATCCGTTCATCTTCTTCTTCTCATGTGTTCAAGAAGAGTTTATTGAGTAACTGTTAGGTGCCTGGCTCCGTGCTGGTCCCCAGACAGGCATCAGGGAACATGGTCACACAAGGTCTCAGCTCTCAGAAGTTTGCATTCCGGCAGGGGAGACAAACACAAGCAAGCAAACAAAGAAGCAAAATCATTACCAAGTGTGTGTGTGTGTGGGGGGGGGGGGGGGGGGGGAGTGTCCTGGAGAAAAGAAACAGGAGAGCTGACTTGGATTAGAAGGGGAGGTCAGCCACGACAGCTAAGCCTGAGGTGTGACAGGAGCAGGCCAAGGCACAAGGGGAACAGCCCTGCGGTGGAAGGGAGGAGCTGGCGCAGAAGGTGCTCAGTGGGAAATCCAGGTGGATGGAGCGACTGACTGCACGGGCAGGGCAGGCGGGATACGAGGTCGGAGTGGGCAGCTGGTCCGGGCGGTGCCGGCCTCCTAGGCCAGGCCGACGGGGGTTTTGGTGGGTAGGCATGTGTGTCCTTTGGCAGGGCGTGGGGGCAGCGAGGGAAAGAGAAGTGTCTGCGTCTGGAGGGATGTATGTGTGACAGAGAAAACGGGAGAGTGTGTCTGAGAGCGAATGTAGGGGCGGGCGAGGGGAAATGTGTGTGACTGGTGGAAGGAGGGTGCGGGTGGGGGGCCCCTCTCGTTCCTCCTTCGGCCATGGGGACCCTGGAGAGCCCTGCAGTCTGGAGTTAGCTATTCATACTTTGTGAGCCCCGCTTGACATCATGACAGCGGCCATTAATCGCTGGGCGCCTTGCCCAGCCGGTGACTTTATTGGGCACCTGCTGCATGCTCAGCTCCAGGCGGGGTGCAGGGGGCGGGGGCGGGCTGTGGATTCGGGCCAGACACGGGGTGTCCCCCAGGAGCCAGGGTGGAGGGGCCCCGCGGGGTGCGCCGACCCCGCACCTCTCGCCGCTGTTTCCTTAGCCGGGCTGGCGGGCGCAGTTACCTCACCAACAGCATGCCCACCCTGGAGCGCTTCCCCATCAGCTTCAAGACCTACTTCTCAGGGAACTACTTCCGCCACATCGTGCTGGGGGTGAACTTCGGAGGCCGCTATGGGGCGCTGGGCATGAGCCGGCGCGAGGACCTGATGTACAAGCCGCCGGCCTTCCGCACGCTCAGCGAGCTCGTGCTGGACTACGAGGCTGCCTACGGCCGCTGCTGGCACGTGCTCAAGAAGGTGAAGCTGGGCCAGTGCGTGTCCCACGACCCGCACAGCGTGGAGCAGATCGAGTGGAAGCACTCCGTGCTGGACGTGGACAGGCTGGGCCGCGAGGACTTCCGCAAGGAGCTGGAGCGCCACGCCCGCGACATGCGGCTCAAGGTCAGTGCCGGCGCCCACCTACCGCCCGGCTGTGGGAGTGGAAGGGCCACCGCCGCTTCTCCAGGGAATGCCACCAATCCCCTCACCTCGGCCCCCAACCCCAGCAGAGGTGGCGTGAGGCTCCAGGGCGTGATAGGGGTGAACCGGCTACCGTTGCTCCTTGTTGTTGACAGCGGGCCGGGGAAGGCCCTGGAAGGAGGCAGCGGGTGAGCTGGCTGTGGGCAGAGGGCAAGTCCAGAACCTGGGGAGAGGGCAGGGGTAAGACCCTCCGTGGAGCCGTTGGCTGGGAAGCCATGGGCTGTCGGGAGGGAAAGTAGGGCCAGGTGCAAGCAGCCTCCATCAGTCTTGTGTCCTGACTCTTGAGTACCCAACCCCCACATTCAATAAAGGACTGGGAGGAAGTCAGAAAAAGGAAGAAGTCATGCCATGGGAAGATGATGAGGATGCTTGTTCCTTCTCCCTCTTTCCTACCTGCAATGAACGGGGGGGGGGGGGGGGGGGGGGGGTAGTACCCCAGCAGGTGGGCCAAGCTGCTGAGAAGCTTGCCCCCACCCAGCCTTACAGTGAACAGATGGTGGTCTCTTTTTGGGTCCCCCTGGACCAGGGTACCTCCCCTGGAGCCTGCCTGGGCTCTCCTGGGTTCAGCCCCTCCCCATTGCTTGTTCACTATTGAACCCAGGAGGCCGGCTGGTGGCAGGTGGGAGCTCTGTTTTCAGGGCACGAAACTGAAGTGCACGTCGCCCAGTAGCTTCCTTACAGGTGGTGAGGAGGTGGGACAGGAGCTCAGTCTAGAAATAGGGAATGCAGGCATGTCACAGGTGCCCCGGCAGGGCGTGTCAGATCTCAGCTGGCCCCGCCTTGCCAGGCCTCAGGCCTGACCTTTTGCGGTGACCACACCTTTCCCCAGGGTAGAAGCCAGCTGCGGTGACCTTGCTTGGCTCTCGGGGGCTGGCCCTCCCCTGCATATCACCAGTTGCCCAGCACCCTGGCTTCTGCTGCTGGAGTAGTACTGGGCTTCAAAGCGGGCTGGACCTAGAGTTGAAGCCAAGAGTTCCCTATTCTTTAGCACTGTGATTCCCAATCTATTTGGCGCTCAGGACTCCCCAAGTTATTTGTCCCCCTCTAGCACCCCCACGCTGTGTTTTGAGAATTCCGGTCAAGCTGACCATGCTGTGTAAAAGGGGATTCGGTCGCTTTTCTCATTTTTTCCTTTATCGTACATAGCCGCCAGTCTGAGCTTCTGCTGGTCTTGAGATAGCCAATGTTCCCCTTGGGGCTGGTAGATCCCGCCCAGAGCTCGGACATAGGCTGCTTCCCCAGCTGTCACGTTTGTCTGGCATGGGTAAATAGCCCTTTTCCTGAGGGCTTCTTACAACAGCACAAAGCTCGGTGACTTGCCCGTAAGTGCAGGCTGTCCTGCAGAGGAAGCTCTGCCCGGCAGCTTTAGTTCCTGGGAAACAGGTTCGGGATGACCCTGCAGACAGGGCAGTCTCAGGGCTTTTGGCTTGGACAAGGCAGGAGGGGCTCTAGGGAAGCCTTAAGTGAGACTTTGTTTCTTCCTCCACACCAAGATTGGCAAAGGGACTGGCCCTCCCTCCCCCACCAAGGACCGGAAGAAGGACGTTTCCTCCCCACAGAGGGGCCAGTCCAGCCCCCACCGCAGGAACAGCCGCAGCGAAAGGCGGTGAGGGATGGGGTTGTGCCTGGGGGGGGTGGGGGGATGCTGGTGAGGGACCTGGGGGAGCCTGAAGAAGGCTTTTCCCTCTCATCTTCTAGATCCCCACGTTTTCTCACCCTTTTCCTGCCCTTCCTTTTTTGGCCCCCGCCAGAGGCAGGCGATGTAGGTTTGGTGGGTTTAGGCGTTTGTGTTGCTACCTCCTGGTAGAAGTGCTGTCCCGTTTCCCCGGAGAAAATGCCACTCACTGGCCCACTGGCTACTCCATGCTCTTGCCAGAGCAAGAGGACCCACACAGAGGGTCTAAGATAGCTCGTGTGGGAGGGGTGGGCCCCTGTCAGACAGGGAACTCTCCCAGTGGTTCGGAGAGGTTAACATCAGATTGCGGCTAGCAGGCCACGTTGATGGTGACTTTGCCCCTGCGAGAAACATCCCATTAAAATACCAGGCCGCCTCCTCTGGTGTGTCCCCTACATGTGGGTCTGGCTCTTGATTTAGTATCATTGTCATTCAGGAGCCACAGCTCGGGGATGATTAAGGGGCACAAGCAGGCCTCTGATATGCAGTGTCATCCGCTTGGACCTAGGCAGCTTTTGTAGAGAACAGATTCCCCACGCAGAGAGGCACACAGTTCAGCTGTTACAGCCAACCGCGGACTAGGGGACCTCCAGCAAAGAGCAAGAGCCTGCAAGAGAGTGGAGGGACCACACTCAGGACAGCACAGGCAGGACAGGGTTCCAGAAACACACTTCCACGTGGACTTTACTGCTGCATTTGGGGCACCTTGAAGAAGGGAGGGGGAGTGACCAGGAGCAGCCACTGCTTGTTCCCTCCTCCCCCACCTCCCTGCCAAGCCCCTCACCCTTTCTCCATTCTCTTTACCCTGCAGGCCATCGGGCGAGAAGAAGCCTTCTGAGCCCAAAGCCATGCCGGACCTCAACGGGTACCAGATTCGGGTGTGAGGCACGTGGCAGTGCCCAGCCTCACCACTGCTGGCTGGGATCCGTCTGCCAGAACCAGCCTCATTCGTGGGGAGGGAGGGGCTGGTGACCGGGCAGGGTGGGAGGCAGCAGGAAGAGCCTGTCCCAGCTCAGCCACCCAAGCTGCTGCCCCTCCCGCTGGGCCAAGCCCCCTAACTTTGGGCCAAGAAGCAGTTAGTATTTTCTTTGGAGTTTTTAACCCAGTAACTGAAGTTTAAGGGATTTGGGGAAAACAAAACTAATGGATCTGCCGGTGGCTGGAAGGCCAGTGCTTAGGACATCTAAGTGCCACAAGGCTGAGCAAGGAGGGGGTTGCTGGCTCTGCTGGTGTCCCTCTGGGATTTGAGTCCATCCTACCTGTGGGAAATTTCCCAGCCCCCTAAGCCTGTGGCAGGATGGGGGTGGGGAAGGGGGAGGGACGGAGGTGTTCCTCCAGTTCTGTCTGCCCTGGCAGAATCTTGAGCCAGGGAACGGGAAGCAGGGTAGAAATCATCCTGGGAAAGGTCTGTGTGGCCAATATCAGGAGCTTGGCACAAGGCCACATCTGCCCCAAGAGCAGAGTCCATGGCCCAGGACAGCCCTGTGTGCTTGTGGCCCATGGACAGTGCTGTGTGGGCTGCAGGAGAGCCCAGGAGAGACCACTGGGGGAGGAAATCCCAGGCCCAGCTCCTACCTAGTCTCCTTACTTAGCCCAGCTCTGTCTGTTGCTGAAGCCCAGGGGGCTCCCTGCAGAGGGGCTGAGCCTCGCCAAAGGCCCAGAGTTGCCCTGGGCTCAGCATGACTGTAGGGACTGAGCAGACCCAGTGGGTCCAGGAAGCATGGCTGGGGACAGAGTAAGACACTTGGGCCCGGGGCTATCCCCTGGCAGTCCTGTCCCCAAGGGTGGGGGTGAGAGGCACTGCTACTCCCCCCTTTCTATTACCTCAGTCCTTGCTGTGAAAACAAAGACCAGATCAGGATGCTTGTGCCTCGTGCCTGTCTCCCCTCATTTAGCAACCTGTCTAGGTTTGGGGGTACCAGTGATGATCAGATTTGTTGCATGTGGCTTGTCAGGGAAGAATCTGAATAGCTGGAGACTACACAGTCTGCCTGGCAAGTGTGAGATACCTGGCAGGCAAGTGAGAGGTGGAAGGAAGTTGGCAGGGTTGGGGGAAGGTTCTGGAGGCTCAAACAACAAGGACGTGGTAGGGCAAGGGTGCGGCTGACACCACAGAGGAGTAAAGACTGAGAAATGAGGAGCGTAAGTGAGAAAAGGATGTGGGGGAGAGTTTAGAATCGGGCTGCTTGGGGAATAGTGAGTTCTCTGTTGCTGGAAGTATCCAAGCAAAGTCTGGATGGCTACTTGTCAGAAAGCTGTAGAGAGGGTTCAGGTTATGGAAGGGGTAGCAGGATGAGAGGACCATCAAGGTTTCATTGCACTGAAATGGCTGGGGTTCAGCCAGGGGCTAGGCCCTGGAAAAAGGAGGACCAAAACCTCAGATGCCCACGGGGCCAGACGGGGGATTAAAAGGGCAGCAGGGCTGGGTGGGCACTGTGGCAAATGAGAGAGGGCATATCCCTTTCAAGCAGCAACTCTTGCTCAGCTATTCTCAGAATGTGGGCCCTGCATTACCAGATTGTCTGATTTTTTTTCCAGAAGCCAGAACTCTGAATTTTTTATATGAAATATCCTGATTTTTAAATGTTGGCAATCAGTTCAGAAAATGTAAAAACCCACCATGAAAGAGAATGCCAGTTTGTAATCTCTGAGGTAGAGTTTGCGCTGGGGAGAAGTCCAGTGAGATGCTTTCAGAACAGTTTGAGGCTTCCCAGAGCAAGCTGGGCCAGGGCAGCGTCCTCGCCGCTGAAGCTTCTCCCGGGGAGGGCAACTGGCCCAGGTTTGTCCTCTTCACGCTCCTTGCCGACCAGAGACCCACCAGGGTCACCAGTGGGGGTGGAGTAGAGATGGCACAGTTCCCACCCAGCCTGCCAGGGAGATGGATGGGGCCTGAGAAGCAGAGAAAGAGGGAGGGAGGGAGACAGGATGCCTTTGCTGATGCGAGTGCTGTCGGGGAAGCCCCAGGGGCTGGCAGCTCTCCACACCAGCAGCTTCTGGCCCAGAGCCAGGCCCAGCAGGAGGGCCAGCTGGGCAGTCCCTTGGGTTATTCAGGGGTCACTGGGCCCTGGGGAGGGACCTAACCTGCCCCTGGACTGTAGTCCCCAGCCAGACCAATTCAAGGGCCGTCATGACCCCTGACTCACCATCCCATCCCATCCCTGTTTTTAGGGAGTGGGGTGGTGGTCCCCATGTTTCCACATCGACCAGAGGCAGGGATGGCTCACTCTGGGAGGCGTGCAGCCGAAAATGAATGAGGCCTTTTCTAGGTCTATGTGTGGGTGCCTCCTGCAAGCCACTTAGCAACAGGGGAGGGACTCAGGACCTGTGGACCTGTGGACCCCAGGGCTCGAGAGAAGAGAGGGGAGAGGGGATTAGGGTCAGGGAGACGGGGGGGGGGGGGGGGGGGGGGGGGGGGGGGGAGTTGCTCAATCCACAGGCTCCTTCCCCAGAGCCCTCTGGGGAGACAGAGTGAAATGAGGCCCACCCCTGTTGCTGCCCGCAAGAGGGAGCTGATCACCCTGAGCTGATAACCCCCAGGAGCCCCCTTCCTCGCTGAGACCTTGGGCCTGTGGAGGCCACCACAGGATACAGCGGTGCTTTTTAATTTATTTTTAACATTTTCTCATATGTAGCAACCCCTCCTCCCCTCCTGAGCATGTTTACACAGGCTCTGCTCCCTGGGGCTGGCCTGACTGCAGTTTCTGGGGAGGCAGAGGCAGGGACTTTGGGGCCTTAGTCACCATCCTTGGTTTCACCTCATCTACTTCCTGTGAGGAACAGGGGTCTGGCTCCTGACTCAGGACTGCCTTCCATCACCCAGTGGGGGCTCCTCTGCCCCTAGGGGTGGGAGCTGCTGGCTGAGGAGGGCCCAAGGTGAGGTCAGAGAAAGCTGCTTAATGAAGGTGGGTCGGGGTGGCGATGACCGCTCCCCAAAGCCCGGCTCCTTGTGCTCAGTGCCAGCTCAGAACACTGGGAAACAGTGTTTAGAGCACCTTCCTGCCCACCTTAACTGCCAGTCCTCTCCCTCCCATGGCCTCAACACAGTCATGTTCCCCTCATGCCAGACCCCATCCTTCCTGGGTGTGGCCAAGTGGGGAGGGTAGCAGCCCCCCAGCCCAGGTACCATGAAGCCTAGGGCCAGGGTTCCAAGGAGCAGAAGGGGCCCAGAGGTTGGCTGTGTCTGATTTCTGACCCTGTCTGCCAGCACACGCCCCATTCCTTCCATCTTGGACTTGACCTCCTGGCTCCGAGCTAGGGTCCAGTTCTGGTCAGCAGCGTGCCCAGAGGCCCATGTATCTGTGTGCACCCTGGGTCCCCTGCCTGAGTAGCTTTTTGGCTTTGATGTAACATCCCCAGGCCCACCCTCTGGCCTCAAAGTACGGGAAGGCGCAAAGCTGGGCTGGCACACTGACTGCATTCTTTGTGCCAGAGCACCCTGTGCTGCAATCTCCACTTGTTCCTGCTGAGAAACCAGCTGAAGGGTGGGAGGGCCTCTGGAGTGTGGGGCTGGAGGGGTCCTGCCCCAGGCCGCACAGGGCTGCTGTGGTGCTAGCTGCACGCTCAACAGTGTTGACCTCCGTGCCACATCCTGGTGTTCCTGGGTCCCAAGTTCCCCTTTCTCTGGTGTGCTTGGCCTCAGGGGCCTGGTGATGGGAGATTCCCCTCCCTTAAGCTTTGTGTTGGGCTGCCTGTGGGACCAGACTTTGTCCTTCCTGCTCTTCCCGTGTCAGTATTGTTCTCTCCCCTCTCACTTTTACACCCCTCTCATTGCTGTGCTCAATTTTTTCCTGAAATGAATAAAGGCTCCCAGCTCCGGTTGCACGGGCTGGGCAGAAACCACATGGAAGCCTTGTCTCCTTTCCCCTGGGAGCCAGGCCTGGAGCCTGGCCACCCACCAGTGTCAGCCTTGGTGGTTCCAGAAAAAAACCTGACCAGAGGTGAGGGGAGCCCGAAACTAGCCAACAGGAACCCTTAAGGCCTCTGAAGTCAGGGTGACTCCTGAGGTCCCAGACTGTCACCCTGAGCCTGAAGTCGCTCCACTCTTGTTGATCCTACCCTGGGAGATCTTTCCCACTGGCTGTAAATGAACCCTTCTCCCTCACACAGCCGGCTTGAGCCCCGCAGGCCAGCACCTGCTCCTCCTATCCCAGTCCCTAACAGGTCCCCAGCAGTCCCCCGGAAACAGAGGAGGAAGGATGAGTATTCCCCTAGGAGGGAAGGTTATTTCAGGAAACCACAGCAACAGGGATCTGAAGTCCCTTCTCAGCACCATCGCCCACAATTTCGCTGCAAAATCAATGGTGGCTAAAGCCACAGCCTTGGAAAACACCTCTGATTCCACTCATCGTCCCTGCTCCCTCCAGCTCTGGGCCCCTTCCGAACAGTTGCAACCAGACTTGCACAGAAATAGCTTTAGACTCCACAGCCTTACTTTTCACCTGTACCCTTCCTCTCCCTACCCTCTCATTTGGCTGAGAGTAAAGCCTGGACTTGAAAGAAGAGGTAGGGCATTTACCCCTCCTCATCCCAGCCAATCCCCATCAAGTCTTAGCTAGAAGTGTAGTTTAGCACAACAGGGCTCCCTCACTTTCAGTGGCATGGTGGTGAGGCATGGCACCTGGGAAGAGAAGAAGCAGTCTGCTCAATCCATGAACATCTTAGACTGTAGACCATCCAACAGAGGCTATTTTGTTACTTAAGGGTTCATTTAAGTCCAATTTAAAGGATACCAAATAAAGACCTTTCAACAGAGGTAACCAGAATCTGTGAATAACATGGATTGTACACCTTTACCCAAAGGCAACATTATAACGTACACACTCATGTCCACCTAAGATACCAAGTAAAGGACCTGTGGATAGACTTCAGCGACACGGGCTAATACACAGAGAGCCCGTGGATTGCTCATGTACAAATGAGGGCTGCTGGGTCGGTGCTGGAGCCAGTCTGTCATGAGTCCAACAGGCTCACTGTGGACACTGCTTAGAATTGACATAGAGGTAAATGTCATCGCGGACTTCCAGGAGGATCAGGGCCCAGCTTACGGGGGCTGGGGGGTTACCTCATTTCCTGCTGCCCTGTTTCTTTCAGGCTCTCAGCAGGTCCCAGCCTCATTTAGGCCCATGACTAATTTGTGTTGGACTTTTGGATGCAGGTGGCACTTCTTGGAGCCCTGAACACGAAGAGGTTGAAAGCCCTGTCATCCCCATCTACCAGGATCTGACCTCTTGACTGCTACTGTGGAGGGCAACGGTGACAAGAGGTGATCATACCAAGGCCCAAGCCAACTGGCCCAGATAGTCTTCAGTGTTTGCCAAGTGGGTTAGAGGACCCACTGCTGAGGCTTGGCAGGTGGTGGAGATGGGCCACCTCAGGTCGGCTGAAGGAACAGCTCTCTGGGGATGTGCACTTCCTCTAAGTCCCAACAAGAAAGGGCTTGGTCATGGGAAAGACAACCTCCCAGAATTTAAATTTAAGTGTAGAGATGCCACTCTTCTCTCCACAGCTGTGTGAGGCCTCGGGGGCAGAGGAACTGAGGAGGGATGGGGCAGGAGGCAGAATCCCCTTAGAAACACATTCAGTTCCCATTCTCCTAAGTGGGGCTACATCTACACCCTACCAGGCTCTCTCTGGCTGGTCCCTGCCTGGAACAATTTTGTTTTCATGCATTTGCTCAGGAGGGAAGAAACAGAGGGGAAAGGCATACCAGGATGAGTCTGGAAGTGTTGGGGCCGCAGGTCCACTCTCCTTGGGTGGAAACTAGAGGAGGTGGGCCCCTCCAACTCCTAGGAAAAGGGAGGCCACACTACACATTACATAACCAATCAAAAGTAACCCTTCAATTAGTTGCTACACCAGGGCAAGAACTGGAGAGAAAAGATTTAAAGACAAAAACCAGCAGCAGCAGCAGCAGCAGGCTGGTCGATCATTTCTCCTTCACCCCCATGTGTCCGCCGTACAAGATAACCTGTCTCTCCTACCCCAGGAAAGGCTGTGGTTCTGAGGAGTTTGGGGAGTCAAGGAATTTGGGAATTCAGTTTCCTCAGATGTAAATAAGGTAACGTAGGAACAGCTGCACCTGCCACCGCGTGGTACTATCGTCTGTGGACAGTGGGTGTGGAAGCACTGCTTAAACTTACTAAAAGTCTGTGCAAATGTTACGCGACTCAGGAAACCCTCCAGGCTGGAAAGGGTCTCTGGGCATGCACCTCAAAGCCTGGAGCTGTGAAAGAACTCCTCGCCTCTGGGCAAACCACGCAGCCAGATCGGGGAGAACTACCCACCCTCAGCTCCTGCCAGTGACACTCTGCAAGTCTTAGTCCCTTGCTTGCCAAAGCCCAACACCACTATTCCAGAGCCGACAATTCCTCACAAGCTTCCCAGGATTATTACTTTAATTCCCATTTCACCAAGATTTTGAAACACAAGGGCTTAACTTACCCACAGTCACCAAATGATCAGGCCAACGTGACAAGTAGTGTTCCTTATCCCTGGCTGTTTTCTTTCGACTGGATCCCAACCTGGGCGGTTCAACAGAAGCACCAGGTAACTTTAAATAATTCAGATGCTCAGGCTGATTCAGAGGTGTGGGGTCTGGAATTCCATTGAGGTAAGGCAGGAAGCCACACCTGGTTTCAGGGTTTCACGTGGCCATGTGGGCTTCATGGACCTGCTGCACAAGAGGAGCTGGAGGAAAACGAAAGTACCAGCAGAGTGAGGCCCGGGAAGGAAACCTTTCCAGCAACAGATGGCCCACAGTCCAGCTCTGGTTCCACAGTGCAAAAGAGATGACCAGAAACAGACACTCAGCAAGTAGCAACTGCCACACACGTCGTGCCTCACACAGCGGCCGTGGCTTTGACCAAGAAAATACTTCTCACCCCACGTTCGGCACAGACCCTCCTGAAATGCATGTGGACCAGGGGTATGGTAGTAGCAGATGGAATGGGAACAAAAGAAGCTGAAAGAGCTGTTCTCTAGCTTGGTGAGGAGGGAGAAGAGAGCTAGACCCCAACAAAAGGCAGGGCACGAGGTTTCTTCAAGCCCTGCTCTCCCAGGCCTCAAAGCAGCGGGAATACGTGTCAGTTATCACAGGACGATTACACCTTTCTCCAGTTGAGATTCAGGACCTGAGAGCCCAGCCCAGGATGTCTCTTCCTCTTGGCCACCTCACTCTCCAGACCTTCTCCCCCATCCTCCCCTGCCCTTCAGGATCCTAACAAATGACCAACAGCAGGGGGGAAATGGTAAACCTTTATTTGGAAAAGAGAGCTTAAATGACCACTTAAAACCCTCACTTCAATTCCAAAACAGAAACAAATAAGAAAACAAGGAAAAGATAATATATAAAACTCCTGCCCTCTGCCATCTTGAGCCGTTTAAACCGCATTTCCTGGCAGAAGAGAACAGTGATAGGCCATAGTCCTGACAACCAATAGGGCACTGACTTAAGACCATCTCAGGAGGCACCCGGGGAGAGACAGAGTGAACGATGGGTGGGGTGTGGACAAGTGGGCCTGGGGCTCAGACAGGCACATGCCCAGTACCCAGGAAACAATGTTCAGAAATATACATGCACAGATAAATTCCCCAGTACCTAGGCACAGAAAGCTTATAACCATGAACACAGCAGCAGAATTCAAGCTGGGTCTTTGGCTTTCAAAAAAAAAAAAAAAAAAAAAGGGAGAGAACCTCTGGCTAACTGTCCCTAACTCTAGCCACTCAGGTACCCCCTTCAGTCCCATTCTGAAGGCCAAGCAGGGCAACAGCAAGGCCAGTCTGCAAGGACCAGCAGCTACTCTGGGAGGACCAGCTGGCCCGGTAACACCTAGGCTGTACCCCAGCTATGAAAGATTAAGGCATGCAGGTGACACAGGGGGGGCAGGGCAAGGCCATGAATGGGCCAGGGTAGCCCTGTGCTAGAGGGGCAACACTGGCAATGAGCAGCTGAGGTCTTGCCAGCAGGAACAAACCCTAAAACACTGCCACCTTGACTTCTTGGACAGGCTCTGCCCAAGGCCACCTTCTGCAGAGAGGGTTTGGCCTGAGCTGAATACCTGGCTTTTCTAGAACAAAATGGAAAGGAATGGGGGAGGGAAGGAGGTAAAAAGAGGTGGGAGGAAAGGAACAGAAAACTGCTTCTGAGGTATGCAGAGGAAGAGAACAAGTCCCTGAGGTCTTGGGTCCCAGCTGAGGCAGCTGCACAGCCTGCCTGCTCTTTCCCCTACCAGGACTCCCACCCTTGCCCCAGTTCCGCAGGGGGCAGAATCCAGCAAGACAAGAGTTTCTTGAAGGTTCTTTCTCATCCTTTTAAACCTCAAACTACTATTCCAGCCCACTGACTCCATACAGGGGTTCAAACTTTTGCCTTTCTCACAGCAGCCTGGGGAAAGGGACAAGCCCTAGAGAAAGCATGCCAGGCCTTTGGGGAGCTCTGGGTTGGAGGCTCGGAGGCAGCTGGGGCAGGCGGCACATCCCTGAATCCGCTGCTCCAGGCTGTGTGGCCCATTCTTTCCCAGAGCCCAGATGATGAGGATGCCCTGGTTGGCATGATGTGAATGCCTAATGAGACACACAAGATAAAAGGGGAGAAGGGCCCATGCTCCTGCTGCTGCCTGGCAACACACAGCAGCCAGGTCATGCTCTCGACCTGCCCCTAGGCTGACAGCCCCCGTGTGGAAAGTGGGCTGATCAGAGGCAGGCACGCTGTACAGAGCAGTCCCACCCCGAGAGGACACACATGCACACTACGCACATCTCACATGTGTATGGGCCTGGCAAGAGGGCTGGGCCCAGAGGTCAGGAAGGCAGGAAGAACACTGGGTTCGAAGATACCATCAAGAAATGGCCTGAAAGCAAATAACCAATGAGATCAATAGCTCCCGCAACCCTGGTAATTAAAAATCAAGGGGGAGCACTGGATACATGGAAGGAAGGGGGATCTCCCCTTCGGCCTCTCCCAGGGCCACTGAGTATGTGGCACAGGATTAGGAAGAGGTTGGGGTGGGCAGGGACCACAGGCAGAGAACGTGGACAGGCCTGGAGAAAATCTAACCATAGGAAAAAGGTAACAGGGTAGGGGAAGGGAGGGGAGGGGACGGAAGTTTCTTGGATCTAAGTTTCCAAAAGTATGGGGTATTTCCACAGTCTCTGATCCAGTGAACTCTTCCGGAAGAGAAGCTCTCTTCCCCTGGGAGCCCCGTCATGGGGCGATGACTTGCATCCCAAAGCTGGCCAGCAGGCAGAGGTGGTCTGAAGAGCAGAAGGGGTTGGGTAAGCCGTTGGCAGCCCAGAGAATCTCTTCAGAGAGGAGGGAGAGACGGCCCAGAAGTTTGAGAGTCCCATCTTGACACAGCCTGCGATCTGGGGCACAAAGCAGAAGCCAGTGGAGAAAGCAGCCACAGGTCACTGCATGGGGGTGGCTGGGGCCTGTGGGAGCTACACAGGGAGGCTGCATCCCCTTGATGCCTCACCCTCCCTCACTTCCCCTGCTGCCTGTGGCTGAGGCCTCACTTTCTCAGATACTCTGTGATACATCAATGAATTAAACAAGGTGGGTTCAGGGAAACTGCGGCAAATGGAGAACGTATGCCCAGGCTCAGCATTTACCAAATCTTCAGATTTTCCAAGAAAAGTTGGAAATCTAGATTTTCTACATAAAATCTGATTTTTCAACATAGGCAACCAATTCCAACATTTAAAAGACTTGCTTTAAATAAGATAGGCATGGGGCTGACAGACTGCTGCACTGTCTGCTGGTTATCAGGGGAAGAAACAAGAAATAGGATCTCTAACTTAACCAAGCCCCTCACTAAATGGCTGCCTTGTCCAAAATCCACTTACTTCCTGGTGCTCTATTTTTACCTCTTAAATAGAGGTGGGGCTGGTCTGCCCACCTCTCTCTAATGCTGCAAAAAGAAAATGCAGGCAAATGGTCTAAGGGAATTATGATGAGGACGACCAGTGCCAGGTTAGGTATGAAATCTGCTACTTTGCGAGTCAGGTCCCAGTAGCCCAAGCCATGTGACCAAACGCCTGACCTACTATCAGCTGTTCCCAGGGACTTCTGAGGGTGGCTTCTATGAACCCAGGACCCACCAGGCTTACCAGTTCTGTTCCTATTCTCACAGGACTCAGCTGAGAAGAAGATGTAATCCACTGTTGTTCCAAGACCCAAGGGCATTGTGGTGACCTCTGGGCGGCCATGCTGGGGCAGGAAATGAGTATATACCGAGGTCAGGTGAAGACAGTGCTGGATGGTACCTACAGTCCTACAGGGATGAAGGAGAAGATGTCGGTCAACAAACATTGAACGTTTCTCAAAGTCACTTTCTCTGTGGGTTTTATAAAGTTTTTTAAGGGACGATCCCAAATAACTCCATCTCAGCAAATTACTTCCCATGCTAATAAGAGGCAGATGGTCTTAGCTAAAATTAGCCTAGAAACAGACACATTTATACTCAGTCCCCCTGACTTTCCTCACCCCACCCCCCAACTCTCCTCTTATTACCTGGTAAAGTATGTATACCTAATGTGCCCCTGTCCGGGGAAGGGGGGTGGTGGGGGGCGGGGGGAGAGCAGCAAATTTTTCTGTGAAGCCTTACTCCCTCAGGAAAAGTGCATGGGCTCTTTGTCTGCAAGAACTTAAGTGAGTCACCTCTGGCCTCTGCACACCAGCGCCTCCAAAGCTTAGCACATCTTAGGAAAAGAGAGAGCTCAGCAAAAAGTGTCCCCCTCAATCAGCCTCAGGAGAGCCAATGAGAATCTCATACACTCAGGGGCTAATAAGCAAGCTGAGGGGAACTGGAAGGAAGATCACCTGGGCAAGACAGGCTCAGGCTCCAATGTGTCTTCCTCAAGGACAGACTCAGCCCAGCCGGCAGGTCGCTCTGTAGAAGACCAGAGAAAAAAGGTTTTATTCTTCACATACAGTTAAGAAGGGTCAGAACCTTGCACCCTGAAATCTTTCTCAGATCCTTGACCGGACTCCAAAAGGGAAAAGGAGAAATAGAAGGTGATGGGAGAAAGTAACAATGGACCAAAGTCAAGAACCACAGGAAGGCAGACAGAGGCCTTGAACACAGACATTTCTTCCTTGGCTCAGCACCTCTTCAAATAATTTATTTCAATTTATTCTTTAGAATAGGTAATAGAGTAACATGGTATAAAAATCAAAATGTAGAGAAAAATATCAGTGAAAAGTTTCCCTCCCACTCTGGGACTCCTGCCAATCTCCCTCTCGAGAAGCAACCAATGTTACCAAATTCCTGGTATATTCCTTCAGAGATTTTCTATCACACACCATCTGTTATGTGTATATACACGTATGTGCTCATACACATATGTGCACATACCATATAACATGTATGTATAAACTCTTAAATACACATAAATCTGTACACACACATAAAGAAAAAAGATACATATCCAACATCAGTTAAGAAAGAGGGGATATTATTACAGAGCCTACTGACATTAATAGGTGTTACAGACTGAATGTTTGTATCTCCCCAAAGTATGTTGCAGTCCTAATCCCCAATGAGATGGTATTTGGAAGTGGGCCTTTTGGAGGTAATTAGGTCATGAGGGTGGAGCCCTCATGCATGGAACTAATGCTCCTATAAAAGGAATCCCAGAGAGTTCCCTCACCTGCTTTCCACCATGTAAGGACACAAGAAGTTAGCACTCAGCAACCCAGAAGAGGGCCCTCACCAGAACTAGACCATGCTAGCACCCTGATCTTGTACTTGGAGCCTTCAGAATTGTGAGAAATAAATTTCTATTGTTTATAAACCATCCAGGCTGTGGTATTTTGTTATAATAGCCCAAACTGATTAAGACAAAAGGATACAAGGATCAATAAAACTGACAAACCCTTAGCTAGAATGACCAAGAAAAAAAAGACTCATTACAAAAACCAGGAATGAAAGAAGGGCCACTGCTACCAATCTTATAGAAATCTTTAAATCATGAGAATACTGTAAACAACTGCTTATAACCAACAAATGAGAAAACTCAGATGAAATGGACAAATTTCTAAAAAGACACAAACTATGTAAACTGATTCAAGAAAAAATAGAATATCTGAATAGCTTGTAAGGAAAGAAATTGAATTAGTAATTTTAAAACTTCCCACGAAGAAAAGTCTAGGACTAGATGACTTCGCTAATGAATTCTGCCAAACATTTAAAGAAGTAATACAAATCCTTCACAAACACTTGCAAAAAACAAGATGGGATACTTCCCAACTGATGCTATAAGGTGTTACTCAGTTAATCAAAATTAGACAAAGACATCACAAAGAAAACTACAGAATATCCCCTGTGAATGTACATGCAAAATTCCTCAATGACTGTGATACTGTGATTTATAAGAAATATTTATTCGGCCACATCCACAGTTCCTGGCGCATGGCTCCCCAAACCCTTAGAATATCCTGAGATGAGCGTGATAAAGGTGTCTTTTGTTATATTATGAGGTGACTTTTGGAAAGCACTGGAAGATGGGAGCTGGTTACCAGAAAAACCAACCTGTTATTAGAGGGTTGGAACTCTCTGTCCCAATTCCCTGAACCTCTGGGAACTCTCTGTCCCAATTCCCTGAAGGGAGCGGGGCTGGAGTTTGAATCACCAATGGCCAATGATCTAATCAACCCTGCCTACATAATAAAGTTTGTCAGAGAGCTTCCAGGCTGGTGAATACCATGGAGATTTGGAGACAATGGCATGCCTAGAGAGGGCATGGAAGCTTCCCAAATACCTTGCCCTATGCATCTCTTCCATCTGGCTGGCTGTTCCTGACTTTTATCCTTTTATAATAAACCGGTAATCTAGTGAGTAAAATGTTTCTCTGAGTTCTGTGAGCCATTACAGCAAATTAATTAAAGCCGAGGAAGGAGAGGGTCATGGAAACCTCTGATTTATAATAGTCAGTTGGTCAGCAAGTACAGGTAACATCCTGGACGTATGACTGGCATCTGAAGTCCATGGAGGGGGTTGTTGGAACCTATAGTTTGTCAGAAACACAGGCTGGGCTTGTGACTGGTGTCTGAAGTTGGGGAAGGGGGCAGTCTTCCAGGACTGAGCCTTTATTTAACCTGTGGAATCTGATGCTCTCTGGGCAGATGGTGTCAGAATAGAATTGAATTGTTGATGTGGGAGGAAACTCCCATCTTCCCAACGTTGGAAATTAAGTTTCAGAGCACCAAAAGAACATTATATTAACAAACCAAATCCAGCAAAATATAAAAATGATTACATACTATGACCAGTTACAATTTATCTTAGGAATGTAAAGTTGGTTTAACATCTGAAAATCAATTAATGTAATATATCATATTAATAGAATACTGAAGGACAAAAACCACATTTCCATCTGAGCACACACAGAAAAAAACATTTGGCAAAATTCAACACCCTTTATGAAAAAAAAAAAAAACACACATAAAAAACTAGGCACAGAAGAGAACATCTCCAACTAGATAAAGGGAACCCACAAAAACTCCAGGGCTCACATCACACTTAATAGTGAAAGATTGAAAGCTCTACCTCTACGGTCAGGAACAGGACAAGGATGTCCACTTTCACCACTCAACATTAACGAGGCCTAGCCAGGGCAATCATGGGAAAGAAGAAATAAAAGGCATCCAGATTAAAATGGAAGCAGTAATGCTGTTTCTGTGTGCACGATGACTTAATCTTATACACAGGAAATACTCAGAAATCCACTAAAAAACTATTCGAATAAATGAGTTCTCAAGACTGCAACATACAAGCTCAATATACAAAAATTGCACTTCTATACATTAGCAGTAAAAATCCAAAAATGAAATAAAGAAAACATTTCTATTTACTTACGATATCAAAATGAATATGATAGATAGTACTAAATTTCACAAAAGTGTTAAGACTTACACACTGGAAACTACAAAACATGGGAAGGAATGAAAGATCTAAATAAATGGAAAGACATTCATATTCACTGGTCATCAGACATTATTTAAATGCCATACTTCCCAAACTAACCTACAGATTTGTAGAAATCTATCAAAATCCCAGCTAGCTTCTGTGCAAAAATTGACATACCTACCCTAAAATTCATATAGAAATGAAAAGGACCCAGAATAGACAAAATAATCTGGAAGATGACAAAGTTATAGGATGTACACTTCCCTATTTCAAACTTATACAAAGCCAAAATCATCAACACAGTGTGGTACTGGCATAAGGATAGACATAGATGAATGGAATAGAATGGAGTGTCCAGACACCCATATGGCCATGTTCAATTAATTTTTCACAAGGGGAAGAAGAGTGGAAAATGACAGCTCACAGATATAGGGGTTCCTTTCACGAGTGATGAAAATGTTCTACAATTAGACTGTCAAGATGGTCACACAATTCTGAATAAAGCCACTGAGATATACACCTTAAATGGGTAGATTTTACGGTATATGAATTTCAATACAACAAAGCTGTAAAAAGGGTATTAAATAAATCTTACTCTAAGTTTATTTTTGAAAGAGTGCGTGCACGCACAAGCAAGGGAGGGGCCGAGAGATAGGGAGAGAGAGAATCCCAAGCAGGCTCTGCACTGACAAACAGCGAGATCATGACCTGAGCTGAAATCAAGAGTCGTACACTTAACCAACTGAGCCACCCAGACACCCCTATTTTCTAATTCTGTTGGCTGGAATCTCTGAACACAGTTGAATAATGACAGTGACCATCCTTGTCTTACTCCTGACTCTGACAGGGATGCTACTACAGTTGTCTTCTTTTAAGCAAGACGCTGATTTTTGGAGCTGAGATAAATGCTGTGGTTTGGTTTTGGTATCGTTTTTAATTTTCAGGCCTGCAGTGGCTCCATTCCCTCCTCCTGCTCCTGACCTCTGCGGTGCAGGCTGCCGCCACACACTCCGACTGACCAAGATTATTTTAATAGTGTAAGAGATTACAGGCATACCTCAAAGATATTATAGGCATACCTCAAAGATATGGCGGGTTCAGTTCCAGACCACCACAATAGAGTGCAAATAAAAGTTATGTTTATACTGTACTGTATTTTAAATGTGCAACAGCATTATGTCTAAAAAAACCAATGTACATACCTTAATTAAAAAATATTCTATTGCTAAAAACTGCTAATGATCACATGAGCTTTCAGCAAGTCATAATCTTCTTGCTGGTGGAGGGTCTTGCCTCAATGTCAATGGCTAATGACTGATCAGGGTGGTGGCTACAAACGATTTCTCTGTAGCATGTGATGCTGTTTGATAGAACTTGTTCCCACAGAACTTCTTTCAACACTGGAGTCAACACTCTCACACCCTCCTGCTGCTTTATCAACTAAGTTCAAGGAATATTCTAAATCTTGTGATGTCAACAATCTTCACAGCATCTTCACCAGGAGTAGATTCCATCTCAAGAAACCACTTTCTTTGCTCATCCATAAGAAGCAACTCCTAAGTTAAAAGTTTGATCATGAGATTGCAGCAATTCAGTCCTATCTTCAAGCTCCACTTCTTTTTTTAATTTTTCTTAATGTTTATTTACTTACTTTTGAGAGAGAGAGCAAGAGAGAGCAAGAGAGAGCACGAGCACAAGATGGGGAGGGACACAGGGAAACGAGACACAGAATCCAAAGCAGGCTCCACGCTCTGAGCTGTTAGCACAGAGCCCGATGCGGGGTTTGAACTCACAAACCGTGAGATCATGACCTGAGCTGAAGTCAAACACTTAACCGGCTGAGCCACCCAGGCGCCCCTTCAGGGTCCACTTCTTTCTAATTCTAGTTTTCCTGCTGTTTCCACCCCATCTGTAGTGACTTCCTCCACTGAAGTCTCAAACCCCTCAAAATCATCCCTGAGGGCTGGAATCAACTTCCAAGCTCTGTTAATTAATGTTAGTATTCTGACCTCTTCTAATGAATCACAAATGTTCTTAGTGTAAAGGAATCCTTTCTAAAAGGTTTCAGTTTACTTGGCCCAGATCCATCAGAGGAATCACTAGCTATGGCAGCTACAGTTTTACAAAGTATATTTCTTCAATAATAAAACTTGAAAGCTGAAATCATTCCTTGATCTATAAGCTTCACAATGGATCCTGTGTTGGCAGGCACGAAAACAACATTAATCTTGCTGTGCAGTTCCATCAGAGTCTTGGGTGACCACATGCATTGTCAGTGAGCAGTAATATTTTGAAAAGAATCATTTTTTCTGAGCAGTAGCTCTCAACAGTGGGCTTAAAATATTTAGTGCATCACATTGTAAACAGATGTGCTGTCATCCAGGCTTTGTTGTGCCACTTATAGAGCACAGGCAGAGTTGATTTAGCATAATTCTTAAGGGTTCTAGGATTTTTGGACTGGTAAACGAGCACTGGCTTTAACTTAAAGTCACCAGCTGTGTTAGCCCCTAATAAGGCAGTCTGTTCTTTGAAGCTTTGAAGCCAGGCAGTGATTTCTCCTCTCTAGCTATGAAAGTTCCAGATGGCATCTTCTTCCAATAGAAGGCTGTTTTGTCTACATTGAAAATCTGTAAGTGTAGCCACCCTCATTAACTATCTTAGCTGGATCTTCTCAAGAACTGCAGGCTTCATCTTGCACTTTCATGTGATGGAGACGGCTTCTTTCCTTAAACCTCAAGAACCAACCCCTGCTAGCTTCAAACTCTGCTTTTGTTATTTTCCTCACCACTCAACCTTCACAGAATTGGAGAAAGTTAGGGCCTTCCTCTGGACTAGGCTTTGGCTTAAGGAAATGTGGCCAGGTTGATTTTCTATCCAGACCATTAATACTTTTTTTCATCTGTATCAGTAGGAAGGCTGCTGTGCTTTCTTATCATTCACATGTTCCCTGGAGTAGCACTTTTTCATTTCCTTCAAGGACTTTTCCTTAGCATTCACAACTTGGCTAACTATTTGAGGCAAGATGCCTAGCTTTTGCCTGTCTCAGCTTTTAACATGCCTTCCTCACTAAGTTTAATCATTTCTAGCTTTTGATTTAGTAAGAGACATATGATTCTTCCTTTCACTTGAGCATTTAAAGGCCATTGTAGGGTTACTAACTGGCCTAACTTCACTATTGTTGTGTCTCAGGGAACAGGGAGGCCTAAGGAGAGGGAGAAGGACAGGGAAATGGCTGGTCAGTAGAGCAGTCAGAACACACAAAACATTTATCAATTAAGTTTGGCATCTTATATGGGAGTGGTTCTTGACCCTCCAAAACAACTCCAATAATAACATCAAAGATCATTGATCACAGATTACCATAACAAATATAGTAATAATGAAAAAGCTTGAAATATTGCAGAAACTATCAAAATGTGACACAGACACAAAGTGAGCAAATGGGTGTTGGAAAAATGGTGCTGATAGACTTGCTCATTTCAAGTTTGTCACAAACCTTCAAATTGTAAAAAGAACACAATGTCTGCAAAAGAGCAATAGTGAAGCTCTTTAAAGTGAAGCACAATAAAACAAAGTATGCCTGTATCTGGTTTTTCCTTAATTTTAGGGCGGGGGGGGGGGTGGTCTTTTAAAAAGAATTTAGAATAGGGGTGCCTGGGTGGCTCAGTCGGTTGAGTCCAACTTAGGCTCAGGTCATGACCTTGCAGTTCATGAGTTCGAGTCCCGTGTTGGGCTGCTGTCAGCACAGAGCCCACTTTAGATCCTTTGTCCCCCTCTCTCTCTGCCCCTCCCCTGCTCTCTCTCTCTCTCAAAAATAAACATAAAAAATAATTTAAAAATAATCTAGAATAGATGTTGAATTTTAACAGTCTCTTTGACATCTATAGGATGACACACATTTCATGTTTTAATAGATTTCATATATATTAGTATGTTATATTAATAGATTTCTCAATGTCAAATAATCTTTATATTTCTGATAAACTCCATCTGGTCACAGTATACTGCTCTTTCACTGCGCTGCTAGATTGTCTCGTGATCTATTTAAAATTTTTTGCATCAGTTTTCATAAGTGGAGAATATTAGCGTCTATGGTTGTGTGTAATGGTCAGGTGTCGGTGTCAAATACTTGTTGCATAAAAATAATTGGTCCCTTTCTTCCTCTGTGCACTGTAATAATTTAAATAATAACGATTTTACAAATTCTTTGAAGATTTGATAATATTCTATCAATCTGAGCCTAGTGTTTTCATGGGACTGCATCTCTGAGAATTTTATGTATTTCTTCCCTAGATTCTCTTTCTTCTCTGTAATCAGTTTTACTAAATTACATTTTCTCAAATTAATATATGCCTGTAAGTTTTAATTTCTTTTGCACTTAGCTGGGCCAAGAACCCCCTTGTAATCCTATTAATTTTTCTGCATCTGGATACCTTCACTTGCTCCTTTCCCTGCCCTTTGAAAATAGGTTAGCTAATGGACTCACCTAATTGACAGCTGATTTTTGCCCAAACAACTAACTCCTAGATTTTATTCCACTATTTTTGTTATCTAAATTGCTCCCATTTATCTTCTGCTCTCTTTGTTCTTTTTTCTCACTTCTTGAGTTGAATGTAATTTACATACTTTTTTCTTCTCTATTAATATAATTCTGTGATTCTAAATATTCTACAGAATTCTACGAACTTTCCATTGAACGCTGTTTTAGCCATACTCCACAAATATGGCACTTTTGTTATTATTATTTTCTAGATATTCTGCAATTTTTCTTAAATTTCACCTTTGATTCAAAAGTTGCTTGAAAATTTCCAAATCTCCAGATGATAATGTTTTGTTTTTAATTTCTATCTTTACTGAATGTGTGATCAGAGAAAGGCTGTACAACTTCTACTGTTTGAGATTTACTGAGGTTTTAATGATGGTCTTTTTTTTCTTTAAACGTTTATTCATTTTTGAAAGACAGAGAGACAGAGCGTGAGTGGGGGAGGGGCAGAGAGAAGGGGAGACACAGAATCTAAAGCAGGCTCCAGGCTCTGAGCTGTCAGCACAGAGCCCTGAACATGGGGCTCAAACTGACAGGCCGTGAGATCATGATCTGAGCCAAAGTTGGATGCTTAACTGACTGAGCCACCCAGGTGCCCCAATGGTGGTCTAATTCTTAAGAATTTTCCATGAATACTTAAAAAGATGTCTTTGCTTTACTTTCAATATTCAGAGTTTGATATGTACCAATCAGATATACCATAATACATGTACTGAAGACTTCCATATTCTTAAAAAATTTTTTTAATGTTTATTTATTTTTGAAGGAGAGAGAAACAGAGCATGAGCAGGCAAGGGGCAGAGAGAGAGGGAAACACAGAATCTGAAGTGGGCTCCAGGCTCTGAGTTGTTAGCACAGAGCCTGATGCGGGGCTTGAACTCACGAGCCATGAGATCATGACCTGAGCCAAAGCCGGATGCTTAACTGAGTCAGCCACCCAGGAGCCCCAAGACTTCCATATTCTTACCTTTTATCTAATTGTCCTGTTGTAGGCTGAGATTATTTAAAACCTTTTACCATTAGTTATTTTCTGACTATTGTTCCTTGTTAACGTCTGCAGTTTCACTTTGTGATTGTTAATGTAATGTTATTCAGAGCATAAATATTCGTAACGCTAAGATCTTCATTTTGAGTCACATCTTTTACCATTACAACATACCAGAAAAATCTCAGTGACCAGCAGGATACTAAAAATGGTTTCTCTCAACACCAGGCTCTGTCCATGCAGCACTGGGTACAAACAGCAGCGTTCTGGCAGTCACACAAGACTAGAGGCCTCTCCATGCCCCACTAGGCCATTTGACCACATGGGCCACAGCTGCCTCTACCTGAGCTGCAGTGGCTTCCTGACCCAGTCAGCAAAGTAGCAGCCAAACAAGTATGTTCTTCTGCAAGTACTTGGGAAAAAGATAAATTGTGTCCAGGCATGTGGAGAAGCGAGTGAAGAAGCTGGATTCAGAACTTCCCTGGTTAGAAAACTGATCAGACAGCCTTTGGTCTGTGGCCATCTGGTCAGTTTGTAAATAGTGGTTACAAAAATAATCTGTTAGCAATTATTTTTTCCTATAATGCACTTTATTGGGTACATGCTTTGTTCTTATCTATAAAAAGACCCGAAGGTCCAGAGTTCAATGGAAATGGGCAAGTGCTCACAAGAAAAAAAAACACAGTAACCCCTTTTCAGTGTCTTTAAGGCCATACTGGAAAGAAGAAATCATTAATAACTTAAAATGTTTACAAGCAGAGGACTTGAACTTTAGATTCCCTCTTTATGAATTATTCCCCCAAAAAGGGAGTTGGGGAGAGAACCACATGTTTTTATTACACAGCTTGGGCAACGTACAATGCTCCAGGGCAATGCAACGTCAGCCTACAGGAAGGTACTATAATTACCTAGCATTGCAGCTTCTTTTGCAACTCACGTGCTGCCCCTTGAAATCAGCATCACAGTCAAGTCAGCAAGTTTTGATGTGCACTAGTGGGTTGCATGACTCTAGTATTAGACTAGAAATATTATTTGTTAGCACATCTAATACATCTTCTAAAAAAAAGATCACATATTATCATCTCCTTATTGCACTTAAGTCTTTCTAGTCACGGTCTAAAAAAGGTGGTAGATTTTTAGATTTGGAGTCTTTAAAAGACATTCATCAGATAAACATTTTTCCAAAGAAGACATACAAATGGCCAACAAAAACATGAAGTAAAAAATACTTGCTTTGGGGCGCCTGGGTGGCTCAGTCGGTTGAGCGGCCAACTTCGGCTCAGGTCACGATCTTGCACTCTGTGAGTTCGAGCCCCGCGTCGGGCTCTGTGCTGACAGCTCAGAGCCTGGAGCCTGTTTCAGATTCTGTGTCTCCCTCTCTCTGACCCTCCCCTGTTCATGCTCTGTCTCTCCCTGTCTCAAAAATAAATAAACGTAAAAAAAAAAAAAAAATTTAAAAAAAAAAAAAATACTTGCTTTAAGTATAGTATTATTTTGTTTTGTTTTAAATTTTGTTTGTTTATTTATTTAAGTAATCTCTACACCTGATATGGGGCTCGAACTCACAGCTCCGAGATCAGGAGTCACATGCTCCATGAACTGAGCCAGGGTAGACCTGTTTCATTTTTATTTTTAATGTTTATTTATTTTTGAGAGAGAGACAGAGTATGAGTGGGGGAGGGAAGACGGAGAGGGAGACACAGAATCTGAAGCAGACTCCAGGCTCCGAGCTGTCAGCACACAACCTGATGCAGAGCTCGAACTCACAAACCGCAAGATCATGACCTGAGCCGAAGTCGGATGCTTAACCAACTGAGCCACCCAGGACCCCCATTTTGTTTTTAATCATCTACTCGTAACCTGAAATGTGGTATCCTACTACTGTTTAACTTTAGGTTTTTGTAATTCTAAGACACTGGCACATGGCACATGCTAGCTGCTTAATGCACGAGGGCCGTCAGTATTGTTTTCGCTAACGCTACAGTTAGAGAATTGATTTAGCTTTGCAATTAAAAAAAAAACTGAGCCACTGAAATGTTCATTACTCTGTGCAAAATGCCAATTCAAATTAAATTCCTACAAGAAAAAATAAATTCATTGCTTTATCACCAGTCCTTCTATAGTTTTTCCAGTCATCGCTTGGCTGTCTTAGGTTATTGTAGCCGTTCGGTCAAGAAACGCTTTTGGTTGAGTATGAAATTCTTGAGCCACACCTTCTTTCCTTGAAGTCTTGTTCTCCTGTCTTCTAGAGTTGAATGATAATGTTAAGAAGTCTGAAGCCAACCTGGTTATTTTTACCTTTAAGAGTAGCCCAATCTTTTTGGTTCAATTGCCCAAAGGATTCTTTTATCTCTGGCTTCCAATAACTTCACAAGGATGTCTTATTGTTGATTCTATTTCATTTTTTACTGAAAATTGGTACATCCTCTCAGTTTGAAGATTCAAATCTTTTAATTTGGGGAAAATCTTCCTTGAATCATACCTTTATATATTTCTTATATGCCATTATACAGACTTTCTTGTGAACTTCAATTATGTGTATGCTGAGAATTTCCTCATCCTTCACTACTGTCATTTCTCTCCAGTCTCTTTTATCTTTTTACTTCTTTTTATTTTGCTTTTTCTTTCATGGCCTCTGTCTCTTGTTTTCAGCAGTATCTCTTCCTATTGCTTCTTATGCTACACCCAATTTTGTCTTCATTTTATGTGATTTTTAAAATTTTTTATTCTACTTCTTTCCTGAGTTCTGCAGCTTCTGTTTCATCTTCCGATGCCCTGCCATTTGCATGAACTTATTCTATAAAGGCAATTGTTTTTGTACTCTTATTTTATAAAGGCAATTGTTTCACTTTTTTATTCACGGGACAATGTTCATAATTTTTCACATGCTTCATGGCAACAATTTTTATCTCTGAGGTAAGCATTCTTTATCTGCCTTTTATTTTTCCGGTTCCTTCTGCTTTTCTTTCTTGCAGTATTCTAGCACAGATCTCATGCTGGCTCCTTTTAGGCAGCCCAGCTTTGAATAAGTCGAGGTTTTTCTATACCAGCTATCTGTATAGTTTCTCTAAGGGAAGAACTGTGTAGGCACTCCAAGGAAAAGGAATATTCCTGATGACACAGGGCCATATATGAATATATGAGTCCTTTTAATCTTGATTTCTCCCTCCAAAAGCGATATGCAGCTCTGTAAGTATCTCATCTCCCCCCTGCCACTCAAACTGCTTAATGCAAATAGGGCTTGATTCCTTGATCAGGCTTTTCTCCAGCGCCTCTTAAGACCAAAACGGGTTCAGAAAATCTCCTGTCACAACCTGTGCAACTTATTCTTGCTGATGAAACAAGGGATTTTAGTTTTGTGGCTTAAGGTACACTCCTCACCTTGGAGAAATGCACTGTGCTGATTCCTTGTGAGATGCATACAGTCCCCAGATAAGTCCCTCCACACTCCCTCCAGCACCCCTGCACGATCTCCAGTGCTTTCTGCAGCTATTCCACCTGTGCTGTGATCCATGGTTTCAAATACCTTCAAAACTTCTTTCTCAACGATAGAGTTTATATTGCTTTTTTCCATTCTCCTTGTTGCTTTGGAATGGTTTCAGAGACGAGAAGAGGAGAATGTCAAGTATACTCTGCCATATTTGATCTGGAAGTTCTCAGTAGGAGTAACTTTTTATTACAAGCAGGACTACTGTCACCTTATGATTCTGAAAGCCCTGTCATGTGTACCTTCCCTCCTCTATGCCGAACACATGCTAGTTATTAGCAACTTAAGCCTAAAAAGGTTACATGGCTCATTTAAGGTCTCAAAGATGACTGGAACTCAGGTCTCTTGATTCTTGGCCTATGTTCTCACTGCACTGCACACCCATACGTGCATATGGCCAAAGAACTCCATGGACCTTCCTTCTAAGCATGTTTATCACCACAAGCTTACCTCTAACAATTACACTTACAAAAAGACTAAGGAACCACATAACTGACAAATATCAGGGGTGAAGAGGAAAGAAGACCAAGAAAACAAGCTTAGTTCCTACATCACCTGGCTTAGTATCTGTCACTCCTTCCATAAGAACCAGTCCCACTGGTCGCTGACAGGCGACATCACAGAAACGGAATCGCAGCAGGAAGTCTCGGCTATACTGTAGTCTCTCTGTAAACCAGGAAAAGCCATACAGTGAGAGAAAGGAAGACAAGCCACATGCTGAAACCTCCTTAATACCAAGAAGCTTCCAGTGTAGGGACACAGGGGAAGCCTGGCTCTGAAGACAAGCTGAATCTCCAACAGATAGGATTTAAAGTTGTCCATTTCACTGGGAGATCATGAGGACAGTGAGAAAAACAAAGGAATTTGCTAACAGAATTGAAGGAATTACATTTTCTCTTGTCACTGAAATACTAGCTTTCTTCCAAAATGGGCACAGAGGCACAGCCAACCAAGAATGGGGTCCATGGGGGTACCTGGATGGCTCCGTTGGTTAAGCCTCCAACTCTTGATCTCAGCTCAGGTCATGATCTCAGGGTTTGTGGGTTCAAGCCCTGTGTCAGGCTCTGCACTGACAGTGCAGAACCTGCTTGGGATGCTGTCTCTCCCTCTCTCTGCCCCTCCCCTGCTTGCTCTCTCTCGGTCTCTCTCAAAATAAATAAATTTAAAAAATGTGGTATATGCTCACCTGATCTCTTGGGGTGACAGAAAGTGATATACTGACAGCAATCAGTAATACCCAGGGAGCTGGGCCATAGTGGGGCTTGTAGCTTCCTCTGGTAAAGCTGATGGGAGAAGTCTTCCTGTCCAGATACCTATAAGGAAAGAGCAGGTGGGAATGAGGACACCAAGATGGAAAAAGAAAATAGCCCATGATTTGGGACATGCAGACAAACACACGCACACACACAATCACGCACTATATACATAATATAAGCAAAACATGTAAGTCTCTGGGTAAGGTTAAAAATAAGGAGCTAATTAAAACCTTATTTATTTATTTATTTATTTATTTATTTATTTATTTAGAGAGCACGCCTGTGTGCAGGCAGGGGAGGGGCAGAGAAAGAGAGAAAAAAAGAGAGAGAGAGAGAGAGAGAGAGAGAGAGAGAGAGAGAGAGAGAATCCCAAGCAGGCTCTGTGCTACTGGCACAGAGCCCAGTGCGGGGCTTGATCCCACAAACTGTGAGATGATGACCTGAGCTGAAATCAAGAGTCGGATGCTTAACTGACTGAGTCACCCAGGTGCCCCGTTTTATTTATTTGTTTGTTTGTTTTGAGGGAGAGAGAGTAAAACCCTTTTTGTTTTTTTTAACTAGAAACACTGAATTGTCCATGAGGCAGAAACAAGGGGCAAGAGAATGAGGTATGTGCGTGAAAGAGAATAGAACGTGTATGAACATATAGTCTCCTAAATTTCACCTCAGAAAAATCTACCTGAGTCTCCACGGAGAATATCAACTTTCAGGGGCTTTAATCTGCAGTGGGAAAAGGTTTATCCTTATCTTTGGATCTTCTGGATCAAGGTCTAGCATCTTAAGCCTATCATGAGGAAACCACAGGGTCAAACCAAATGGGAAATGCACCAAAGCACTTTACCGTATCTATGTCACCATCCTCGGTCAAAGCCAATGAGCAGCCTGGGAACGGACAGAACGCAGTAGGGAAACACATTCGGCAACATCAGTCATCTGCATATCTCCAACGTGTGTAGCAAAATTCCCTTTATTTCATTTGACAACAACAAATATTTGAATGCCAAGTATGTGCAAGACACTAGCTAAGTGGGGAGGCAAGAGCAGTGATAGAAACAATCTCTCTGGCCTTGAAGGACATAAATTTTCAATATGCCACCTCAAGTAAAACAGACCTGGAATCTAATGGCCACTTTCTGTGTGACTTTGGGCAAGTCAGTTAACTCCCTTGGGTTCAATATCCTCTACTATAAAATGGGACAGTAATACCACATACAATTAATGATCTTGATAATAATAACTGATTGTTAACCGCTTCCTTTGAAGCAGGAACTGGAAAATACTTTACTGTGCATTATTGTATCTGATCCATCAAACAACAACAAAAAACCCCTCTGAAGTAGCTCCCATTGTTTCCCTAGCATATGGATGAGGTGCATGGGGCTTAAGGAAGTTAAGTAACTTGCACAGGGTAGCAGAGCAGGGTCTGGAACTCAGGACTGACTGGCTTCAAAACGAGTGCTCTTAATCACTATGCCTAATGGTGACAGTCACATGGTAGGCACTTAAATTATTTTTCCCATTCTCTTGAGCTCCTTGACCATGGCAGCTTTCCAGCAGGATAAAGCCTTTCTCTGCATACATGAGAACCAGGATATTGCTAGCACTTGAGTAACCTCATTAAAATAAAAGTCCAAAGTGCTTAATAACAATTCAGCCATTTTTGTGCCCTGCCAAAAGTTAAGCAATAAGATGGACAGCAAGGACAAGACAGAGGACCAGGGAGATTAAGGGACATATAAAGAAATCAGTACAAGCTGAAGGTCTATCAGCAAGGCTAAATACACATGATAAAACTATAAGATACCTATGCTACCAACATTCAGCATTTAAAAGGAATAAGATAGATCCATATATACGTTGCTGAGTGAAAAAAACCAAACTACAAAACGAAACATAGAGTACACACATACACACAATAGATCAAATATCAGCAGTTAGAAGCAATCACAGCGTAGCACTGGTGGGGCAAGAGCTCTAGGGCTTGCAGATCCTGGTTACAGATCCTGGCTCCACCACTACCTACCTGCATAATCTAGAGCCAGCAACTGCCTAACTTCTCTACGCCTTAGTTTCCTCACTTAAAAAATGTTAAGCGATGACAGAAATTGTGAAAGTTGAGTGAGTTAATACATGTAAAATGCTTAAAATAGCACCTGGAATCCAGTTAGTACCTAATAAGCGTAAACTATAATTACAATATCACAGGAACATAGATATCACCGTAAATACATACAGAATGTTCTGGAAGACAACCACCAAACTTCATACAGTTACTACTTCACTCTAAGGGGAAAGGTAAGGAACGTAGGTAATAAAGGTGGGTTTGGTCTTATTTTATGTTTGAATTCTTGCAAGGATGTACTTGTGTATTACATCTTAACTACAAATCAATGATAAAAATTGAAGGGATTTCAAGACGCCAAAGGCACCCAGGAATTTCTAACTTTCAGGTTTCAGAACAAAAACTATTCAACAGAACAAGAAAAAGCAGGAGGGAGCCAGAACGGGTGTAACTGAGGTCCCTGCCACAGAAGCAGCACTAGTTGCCAACACCTGAATCTCTCCCTTGGCCATATTCCCACCCCCAAAGTGGTTTCCCCCATTTCACCTTCCAGGCTGGCATCCCATGGTACTGGAGCTCCCCATCCCTGATGAAGTTGTAGAGAGGTGAATCAGGAACAGAATTCAGGTCCCCACACAAGATGATGGGGCAATGGCTGCCATCTGACAACCTGGCCACTTTGTCCACTTCTGCCAAGAGAATGGCCATCTGGGCCAGCTTGACATCACCCCGGCGTGGGTTGTATAAGACATGGGTATTTGCCACACAGAGAGGGGCCACCGAGACTTGCCCCAGGCCTTCTGGGACTAGTGGCTGCAACAGCAACACTAAGCCCACGTTGTCCCGATTGAGGAGCTCCAAGCCAGGCCGAAAGTACTCCACAGGGCTGGCACAGAGCAGACGGAATCTCGTGGGCTTGTAGCAGACAGCACAGCCATCTGTCTTACATCCGGTCCTCCTCTTGTAGAAACAGGTAAAACCTGCAAGGAACACCCGGCCAAGGAGATGGGTCAGAGTCCTTGAAGCCTGAATCCCTCCAAGCAGTGGCAGTAGCCGAGGCGTGTATGCCTAAGGCACTGCTCCCGCTGCTCCATAAGGGGAGTTCCTGTCCTTGCCAACTCCTTGGTTCTGCAGAGGTTCCCTTACAGTGGTAAGCAGATGACTGAGTGGCTAAAGGGGAAGTAGGACAGAAGGGTATGAAGACACAGAACTCGACAGGAAAAGCATGGATTCTAGAGTCAAACAAATTGGGAGTCCTAGCTGCACAACCTACTAGCTTTGTAGCATGGTGACCTTGAGCAAGTCACACAAATTTACAGAACCTCAGTTTCCTCACTGTAAAACAGGGATAAAATACTCAACCTCACAGGGTTGGTTACTTCAAGGATTAAAGGCAATTCATGTCAATTAATTAATTCAAGGCAATTAATGCCAGAATTGCTTTAAAACTACAGAACTCTTTCTTTCTCACCCATACAAAGGAGGAGCTAGTGCACGGGTGAGAATGAGGATTTACTGAAGCAAAAGAAAAAGATGGTGCCTTCAGGAGAGAACAGACAGGGCCATAGGAAGCAAGACTGGTGAACACGCCAGCATTACCCATCATTCGCAGAGAAGGCTCCAGCTGCTCCCAGTAATGATCCTCCTGGACTTCCTGGAGACACAGGATCTGGAAAAGTGACAAGGAAACCAATCACTCCAGAGTACCAAGAGTGCTGGAGAGTGACTCCCACCCCAGGAGCAGGGACTGAGGGCAGGTGGAAAGCTGCTGTTGGTCTCAGGCAGGGTCACACTGAAGCTTCCCGCAGGGCCAACTCTTCCCATACAGCCACCCCCAGCAAGGAAAAGCCTAGACTTAAGCTGAGTAGACCCGAAGCATGTGCTGGGTTTTCCTGTTCCTTGAATCCCTCAAGTCTCCCTCCCTGCATAAAGGTGTTGGAAAGTGCGTACCCACGGAGTCTTCTGAACACCTGCCAAAAACTCATTTATTCCAGGCAAGAAGGCTCCAGCCCTAGGCAGAACTCTGACCCTATACACATATAAACTGTAAACTCATTTTTTAAGAGCACTTGGGAAATAGCCCCAGGTCCAGAGCAAATACAAGACGGCACCTTCCCCCCTTCATCACTCACATCAGGGTCCCAGTGCTGGAATTCCTGCATGAGATTCGCAAAGCGATAGTTCCAATTGAGGATGTCTGGGTGGCAATGCAGGTAGAGCTCTGAGCTCTGCTGCATCAGGTCCTGGGCCAGGATGTTATAGGACATTAGAGTGAACTGGAACTGAGGGCCATCCCCCGCCTCCAGGCCCTGAGCATCTGGCTGAGTAGAGAAATCCTCCCATTCTCGCCACAAGATTTCTGCAAAGGGGTTGGGGAGAAGTCCACAAGAAGTACATGTTATCCACAGGCCCCACCATCTCCACTCCTGACTCAGAGATACTGTGTCTGAAGTTCCTTTTTGTCATCTTTCCTGTCACCCATCCCTCTCTCTGGCTATTTGAGCAGTACTCTATGGACATTTCCAGACTAGACAGCAAGCTCCATAAAGCCAGAGACAATCTTGGCCTGTTCAGCGTGGATCCCCAGTACCTAGCATAGTACCTGGCACCTAGTACATGTTCAATAAATGAAGGCTGACAATTTCTCACTTCTGATAAATCCATGGGTCTCTGTGGAGGATCCCTCGGATCAATGTGTTTAATAGTCACCTGAGGTTAAAGACATTTCGAGAGTAATCTTAGCCTTGGGTGTTTTCTAACCTTTATACTTGAAAAAGCCTGTGGAGCTGTAAACCACATGTTCCCCATCTCCCCTAGAGCATGGAGATGCAAGTGGGCTCAACCCACTTGAGCCACAGAACTCATTCTTCAAATTTTAATGGAAGCCAAATATGTAGGTAAAACTAGAAGATAAAATTCTGGTTGAGGCAGAGTACAGGCCCTGAGATCTCTCCACCACTACTCCTAGAAACAGCGTCATGGAGAATCAGAATCAGATGCAGTGCTTTCGCTTCTGCATCTAGCCATGTGACTTCAGGCATGTCCTGCTACCTCTCTGCATCATGGTTATTTCATCTGAAAGACCATGGGGCTGAATGAGACGATCTCTAAGGCCCCTCTAGATTTGACACTGTAAGATCAGAATGCAGAGACAGAGCTCCCCACCAGAGAGTCTTTTCTTTAGCAATGGCTCTGCCCAGATTGGAGACAAGCTGCTACCCTGGCTCACTCAGCCAGTTGTCAGACTCACCATGATATGGGATTTCCATTGGGGGAGGCTGCAACTGCCCCAGGCCCTCAAAAGGCCAGATGAGAGCCTCTTCCTGGGGCATAGGCTCAGGTGCTATGCTCCAGGCCACCACTGCAGGGTCCTCTTCCCACTGCTCTGCAGCCAGGGCACCCATTGGGAGGGCAGCACAGTCTGCATACTGGGGGCCGGTCTGCATGGGGACAGCCGTCCACACTGGGCCCTCGACCTCTGGCAGTGGCTCCTCTCCTAGCACCTCAGGGAAAGGCTCCTCCAGGTTCTCTGCTGCCCGTAGATCACTCAGCTGCCTGCTGGACCACTTGTCCTCTGACACAGCATCCTGTTCTCCAGGATTATCCATCAGAAGCGCCAGGCTGCTCTGGGCTAGTCCTTTATCTACAAGGGGACCCTCACTCAAAGTTGAGAGCGCCTGGCTCGACCCTTCTTCTCGCCACTGCTGTAGCAGGCCCTCACACTCCTCCTGGTCGGGCCCCCGAGGGGCCATGGCAAAGCTGCCTTCTACCTGGGTGGACGAGCTCTTCGCCAGGAGGGCATTTTTTCGGCATGTGAAGAAAGCATCTAAGAAGCAAGGCAAAATACCATGTTATAAGATGACAACATCACCCAACCCATACTCTTCTCCCAACTAGAATGTAAGTCCCATACAAGCAAGAATCATATCCACCTTGCTCATAGTTGTACCATCACTGAGCCTGCCCATTTTAATACCTGGAACACCTCATCATTAGCATGAAGTGCTTACTACATGCTGGGTGCTATTCTAAGTGCTTCGTACATATTAACTAATGTATATGGTAGGGATCTAAAAATATTCACTGTATGAATGAAAGAACAGCTATCCCACATAATCTAGGGCAAAGATGGTCACATGGAACCACATCCCTTTTATCTGGAGGTTAAGACTCCTATTAAACATCAGAACCAGAACTCTCTGGTTCTAAGGGCCATATTACATTGGAACCAGCACTTGACCCTGAATCAGAACCGTGGGTTACGACCTAGCAATGAAATTAACAAACCATGTGACCTTGGACAATGCCTCTGGTGAGATGAACTCATTCTTGCCTATAAAGTGGAGACAGGGGAAGTTTGAACTAGATAATCTCCAAGAGCCTTTCCAGTTTTATAAATCCTCTAACCTACAAATACATTCCAAAAGAAAAAGTCCTAAAGTAGACAAAAAGAGTGTCTCAAAATCTATACAATTTACTTCCTAGCAAAGGCCCTTGCTCTTTGTCTCAAAGCTATGTATTCTATTCATCAATCTTCACAAACTTCATTATCAGCTTTCCCATTCCATAACACACCAGAGGCTGTAAATCAGAAGACGCCAACAACTGACAGCAAGAGACAGCTGTCATCTCTCTGCTACGGCAGCCACAAATGACAGCCAACAGGCAAGAAAGCAGGTGGGAAAACTCTAAAATTAGAGCCCCCAAACTCCAAGCACAGTATTTTGGTGCGAGCAAACACCCACACTCACTAAATCACTTATTTACAACACAGGACAAGTGACATGCACGACACTCACCCTCAATCACCAGAGATTCATTTTATCAGCTCTATTTTTTAAAAGGCAAGAAAAACTTCAAAATGGTTCAAATGTTGAAAGATACTATCTTATTTATAGTCTATGTTGATTTATGGCCCTCTAAACCAGTGGTTTTCAACCAGTGGGTAATTTTGCCCTCAGGGGACATTTGATATTATCTGGAAACACAGTGGCTGTCACAACTGTGGGGATGCTACTGGCATCTAGAGGTCAGAGGAGAAGGATACTGCTGAACATCCTAGAGTGCAAAGGACAGCCCAGGCCCAAATGTCCATAATGCTGAGATTGGGAAACCCTGTTTTAAATCCACAGGCTGTGCTGCTGGCTTTAACCTCAGGGATTTGCTAATCCCCTGCCCCTGGAAACATCCTCTGCATACCAGATGGAAGAGTTTCTCTTGTTTACAAGTGTGAAAGTATTCGTTTTCAAATTTAGCAGATTTTTGGTGGTGGTGGCGCGGCGTCCGTTGGTTTTTCAACAGAATCGTTTTATAAGGGAGGGAGGGAGGAAGGGAATGGGAAGCATAGAAAGAAAACCTTCTGTAGGAACCAATACACAAAGTTGAAAGAAGTGGCACTACTTCTATGGGGGAGGGAGGGAGGGAGTGGCCCCTCCTGTGATCTCTCTAAACTCTACTGGTCTATAAACCTGTGGACAAGTATATGTCACTAAGGCTGTCACGGGACATCGGAAGGGCTCCAGAAATGGCAGCACCATGGGTAAAGGAATCTGCTTTAATTCTCTGAAAACAATTACTTCCGCGGAGCTTCTCATTCCTCAGAAGTACAGACACACAAATACTGCTTAGTTGAGTGCCTACTATATTCTGGACAGTGTGCTAGCGCTAGAGCTACAGGGAGCGGGACAGACATGGCCCTGCCCTCCTGCGGCTTGCATTCTAGCGACAGACACACACAAATAAATACCTGCGTGGCTATTTTACATACACACGTTGCGTAAAGTTCCGGTAACGACAAGCACAGAATGCAGCTGAACCGCTATGTCTAAGAAAGTAGTTCTTGGTCTGTCCCGCCCTCTAAATTGCTGGAGAACATTCTGGGAGTTCTGTGGGATCTGTCACAGGGACGGACGGTCTCCTAAGAGCCTCAGGAATTTCAAAGACCAGGAACGGGAGCGCGGGCAGATCACGGAAAAGTGACGGAATAACTCTCTTCTCTCTGGGCGCTGGCTCCACCGCACGGACTCTCTAAACCCAAACCCACGGGAGACCGCTTCAAATCTGGGGGTTAAATGGTCTCCGGGTTGCGAGCACTGGGTTTTCAACCAGACACTCGGCTGGAGAGCGGAGAAGCGGCTGTGAAAGGTGAGTGTGGAGTAACCCAGGGGAAGGCAGGTGCGTTTGGGTCTTGGGCTCACACCCCCCGCCCCCAGGGAGTTCGGGCGTTCGCCTCGCCCCGAGTCGCCAACCCTCGCCGACCCCTCCCAGGGCCGTGCCTCGGCGGGCCCCTGCCCCTTCGCCGGCCTCTTCCCACGTTAACCGTGGCGCGACGCCACCAGGCCACAGGCGTGAGGGGGACCGCCCGCGAGGCTCGTCGGCCAGGCCCGGGCCTCGTGGGGTCCAGGAGAGGCACCGGGGGCCGCCTCCCCACACCTCGGCCGGGGGGGAAAGTGGTCGTGACGCCCGACGCGCCGCACGCCGGCCCCAGGCCCCGCGGGGCCCTGCCGACGTGGGCCCGGGCCTGGCGCCCGCCTGCCAGGACGCGGGGCCGGTACCTGAGAGGGCACGGAAGAGGCGCGCGGCCGGCAGCAGCAGGTAACACAGGCACGACGCGATCATGGCCGGCCGCCGCGCTCGCGCTCGCGCTCGCGCTCGCGCCCGCGCCCGCGCCCGCCTCCCCTCCTCACGGCCGCCTGCCGGGTCTCTCTCAGCTCGGCCCCGCCCCCGGCCCCGCCCCCGGGGCGGCTCACGTGGTACCGCTGCGATTCAACAACAACTTTATTGGGAGCGCAGAGCCACGTGTGGGACCGCGAGGTCGGCGAGTCTGTCTCCGTGGCAACGGGCCCGGCCTACCTCCCGGAAGCCATCCAGGAGCCCAGTTTGAAAATTAAGCACCTCATTGGAGGCTCCCATAGTATCCATTCTAAGGCCACAGTTTTCACAGCTACTTTTGCCACGGAGCTAGGGGGCCCACCTCGGGTACACTATAACCTCTCTGCCGCTCAGTTTTCTCATCTGTAAAATGAAGGGCAGAATTTTCTTAGTCTAAAGCCTCACACAGCCCTGACTTCTATAATCTCTTCTCATCCCAGAAAAGAGAGCCAGTTCTTCCCCAATTTGTTTACTTTTCCTGACTCTACTGTCTTACAGCTCAGATTCTAGGTCACAAAGTCTACACATTTGTCTCCTCTCCCATCCTATTCAAAATGGGCCCTTTTTTTACCCAATCTGGGGAAAAAAAGGGGGGGAGGGGTATCCCATTGGTAAAGGGTTCAAGAAAGGTGGGGAAAAAAATTCCACAAGGCAGGGACCAAGTCTGGTTTGTTGGTTAGTTTTCATTGGGGTATATCTCTCTAGTGCCTCCAACGATGCCAGGCACATAGTAGGGACCAAATCTTTGTTGACCAAACAAAGCATATGTCACTAAATGAAGGCCAGGTCTTCCGTCCATTGTGCGCTTACCCAAAGACCTCTGAGTTTCTCTCCCCCATCCCTCACCCTCAGTCTGCCTCAGCCGCACTCTGAAGGAAGGACTGTGTAATACTCCCAGGTTCGGTACCTAGTGTCTGAGCTGTGTGATTTCCGATTTGTGACTGGAGCCTCGGTTGCTCGGAGAAGCCCTCTGGAGAGTCACCAGATCCAGGACCAGCTGGGTACATCATAACACTGAAAGGCTAAAAGGAAGAAGAAGGAGAGAGTCAGTCTGGCTTCAAGTAACAGCACTCACGCCTTTGCCTGAGAAGAAGCAGGACCCCCGGGGCCATCTGAAGGTTGAGAAGCCTCTTAAAAACTAGTGCACAAATATTAGCTCTATCTAAAGAGCCTCCAAAGCCAGGCCCACTCCTTTTATGTGGCTTAAATAAACCTTCCTTGTACCTTCCTTCTGTTTTGTCCCAGTGGTTACCGAGAAGTCCAAGTTGTAAATCAGATCCCAAATCAAGGTACTTACCTAGGGACTGTGTTTCATTTTGTGAAATGAGGGTTCCCTTATCCACTTGGAAATGTTTTAAAAGTACAAACTCCTAGGCCCTACTCCCAGGGTTCTGATTTAACAAGTCTGGAATGGGGCCATGGACACTGACCAGGTTATTCTGGTATACAGTTTGGGAACCTCTGCTAAAGGACCTAATCCTCAACTGTGCTGTTCAATGCATGTGTGAGCAAAATGTGTCAGGCCAGCTCATGCCATATTCTTTCAGAGGCTTTTCCCGAGGCCAAGTAAGCAAGACTGATCTCTTTTTGTTTCCTAATCCACTTTCAGCTATGTTGGAAAGGGTAGGGGGTTGCGAGCATCACATGTTTTGGAGTGAGGCCACCTGAGTTCAGACCATGGCTTTGCCAGTTCCTACCTGTGGAACCTCTCGTGTTACTGAACCTCTTGAAACCTCAGTTTCCTCGCTGTGCCCAACCCAGGGTAAGCTCTTAGTGTTTACCATTATATGCATGTTTTTAACGTAAGCGCAAACCAGCTCTGGCTACTACTAATGTAGGGTCACCTTCTACAATCTCTGGCAGAAATAAGGGCCTTCCAAACTGTAGTGTGGTACTACAATTTGCAGCTTCATCATGTCAGAAATATTCCAAGAAGAGAGACCGGATGAGTCCCTCGATTCATCCCAACTGTGATAACAGTGGAGGCAATGATAAACCACTGGGTGGTTTCAAGGACGCAGAACCTAACGAATAGGGCGAGTGGAAGGTTTTGCAATACTTTGAGGGATATAAAATGTTCTTTTACAGGGAAATTTTCTGTATGCAAGAAACTTAAGTTCTTGCGGGTTCAAATTTCACTTATGCCAGCAGGTATGTGTGGAAGTTCAAGATGGCTGCCCTTATTAATTTATTGGTCGAACGTGTACATTACACAGGCAGTCATGAAGCTTCCTTTCAGGATTGCAGAGGCTACTGAGCAAGGCCTAGAGCAAAGGTGCCCAAGAGAAATATAATGTGAGCCGCATATGTAATTGGAAAATTTTAGTAGCCTCATATAAAAAGCACAACAAAACAAACAAAAAAACAACAAAAAAAACGGTGAAATTAATTTTTAATAGTATGTTTTATTTAACCCCATTTATCCAAAAAATCAGCATTTCAACATCATCAATATTTTAAAATAAGGCAGCTTATGTTCTTTTTTTTTCTTCTTTTTTTGTACTAAGTCTTTGAAATCCAGTATATGTGATAGCACAACTCAGTTTAGATTAGCCACAATTCAAGTGCTCTGTGGCTACAAGGGGCTTGTAGATATCGTATTGAACCTGCGCGGGTCTAGAGGGCTCAACAGCCTCTCAGATGGGATACGCTGAAAAGAACTGCCTCCATTCAAATCTTAGGATAACCTGACACCCGTACACTTCTCCTACCTTGGCTTCTGTTAGCCTAGTGTTTCCTCCTGGATCTTGGGATTTATGGCTAGATATTCCCAGAATGTGCCAGATTAGTCTGAATTGATACATTCACTCATTCACTCGTTCACACATTCATGTATCCATTAGATGTTTATCAAGCACTCATCAGTGTTACCCCAGCCTCATCCTGTCTTTTCTTGACCTCCAGCACCCTCCTCCTCTTTCATTGCAGACTCTAGCCTTAGACTCCGTTTTTCCTACCTCAAATCCTCCTATGCCCAATGTGGATGAGCCATCCCAAGCCCTAGAAGCTCACTGTCACCACCTCCTCGGTGGCTTCATTCCCACTGTACATCACATACCCTTGGAGTATCATTACGGGGTACTGCCCTGCCTCCGAAATCATAAATTCACACACCCACTCTGACAGATCACCTCATGGCCCACTTTTGCTTCTACTTCAGCAGTTCTCTAACTCCATCAAACCCTCGGGTTCTCTATTCTGTCCTCACACTTTCCCTCAATCACTATTTCTTTCTCTATCCAACATGGAATCCCCATGAGCCATCTTTTTTTTTTTTTTAATGTTTATTTATTTTTGAGAGAGAGAGAGGCACAAGTGTGAACAGGGGAAGGGCAGGGAGAGAGAGAGAGGGAAACACAGAATCCGAAGCAAGCCCCAAGATCCAAGCTGTCAGCCCAGAGCCCAACACAGAGCTTGAACTCACAAACTGTGAGATCATGACCTGAGCCGAACTGACACTTAACTGACTGAGCCACCCAGGTGCCCCCCCCCCCACCATGAGCCATCTTTTAAATCACTGTCTTCCCAGTATCATCTCTCTTGCCCATTGTTCTTTGATTACTCCTAGGTCAAGTAAAACCATTCTCCTTCTTGGCTCTTACATCTGGGCTGCTGAGCACTGGTGAATAAAATTACCAGCCCCTTGGACTGGAGCTCCTAGTGCGCTGGCCTCCAACCTCACTTCAGCCCACAACCCTCCCCAGCAATCCTGTGCTCTTAACTAGGTTTCTCTCCCTTTCCACGATGACCATTCTTCTCGTACTTGTTGTCCTATGATGTCCCTTCTTGTTCTCTGGAGATCGTCTCCCTACCAACTTTAGAGAAAAACTAGAGCCACCAAGTGAAAATTCTCTACTGCTTGTTGCCACACCAACTCACTGACAGGCAACTCTAACTGCCTTCCTTCCCTCCCAACACGATGGCTGGCCATTCCATCTTTCATAGGATCCTCTCCTCCTGCTTCTTCAGAGATTATGCTCCTTCTGCTCACCACTCTCCTTTTTTTCCTGGACTCCTTCCCATCAGCATTTAACCATGCTTCGGATCTCCTATACAGAACTCTCCCCCAGCCCAAGTCCTCCTCCAGCCATCCCTCCATCTCCCCACGTCTCCTTCATAGCCAGGCTTCTTGAGTTGTCCTCTCCTGATATCCATACTTCCTCATCTCTCATTCATCTCATCTTCATCCCACTGCAGTCGGGCTTCTGTCCTCATCACTCCACTGAAACTCCCCACCAGATTTCCCAGTGCCTTCCTTGTGGCCACATATAATGGGCACCCTCCAGGCTTTATTATTTCTTGAATGTTCTGTAATCTTGCCTAACTCCCCGCCTCTTGTAAGATTCTCTCCTGTTGGTTTCTTTGACATTTTTGTTTTCCTTCTGACACTATGGACATTTGTCCTAGTGTCTTTTATTTCTGTTCCTCTGAACACCCCCCTTTCAATGATGGTGTTCCCAGGATTTCACCCTTGGTCTCTTTCCTCTTCTTACTTTAAAATCCCTCCTTGAGAAATGTTCACCCTTCCAATGGCTTCAGATACTATTCACATACCTACCAACAACTCACATATCTACATTTTTAATCCTTTCCCTGGGCCACAGACTCATAAATCCTTTTGCCTATCGGCCTCTCCAATAGATGGCCCGGAGGCACCTTAGAGATTCAACACACCCCAAATTGCATTCAGCACCTTTCCCCACCATTCTCCAAAAATGACTGCCCCTCTGTCCCCTCAGCTCTTCTGTCCTCTTGGCTCTGAATGGCACAGTCATCTACCAAATTACCCTGGCCTCAGGCTTTTTATTTTCCCTTTTACTCTCATATCCGAGCTGTTCCGAGTCCGAGTGTTTTGGCCTTCTTTATATTTATTCAGTAAGTCCACTTCATCCCTGCAGCCACTTTTTTTTCTTTTTTTAAAAAAAAATTTTTTAATGTTTATTTATTTTTGAGACAGAGAGAGACAGAGCATGAATGGGGGAGGGGCAGAGAGAGAGGGAGACACAGAACCGGAAGCAGGCTCCAGGGTCTGAGCCGTCAGCCCAGAGCCTGACATGGGGCTCGAACTCAGGAACCGTGAGATCGTGACCTGAGCCGAAGTCGGACGCTCAACCGACTGAGCCACCCAGGCTCCCCAACAACTATCATTGTTTTGAAAAACCCTTGCATAAAATGGGATCTTATTACATCTAATAATAATGGCGTCTGTTTCTTTCTTTGGTTGTGCTTCCTAATTTTTAAAATATGTTTGTTTATTTATTTTGAGGGGCAAAGAGAGGAGGGGGGAGAGAGAGAGAGAGAGAGAGAGAGAGGGAGAGAGAGAAAGAGGGAGAAAGAGAGAATCCTAAGCAGGCTCCATGCTGTCAGCACAGAGCCCACCGTGGGGCTCGATCCCATGAACCGTGAGATCATGACCCGGGCCAAAACCAAGAGTCAGTTGCCCAACTGACTGAGCTACCCAGGTGACCATGTGCTTCCTCATCTTGCCTTCTAACATGGTTTCTGCCAACTTTCTTGGATTCTTTTCCCTCCATTCTTTCCTTGGAGAGCTGGAACCTTCATTATCTTATGATCTTATGCTAGTGGCTATCAAATACAATGGCAAACTTTTCCTTAAAGGACCAGATAGGAAATATTTTTGGCTTTGCAGGCCACGGGTCTCTGTAGCAACTGCTTGACTTTGCCATGTGACTGCATGAAGGCAGCAACAGATATACCTAAATGAGTGATAGTGACTGTATTTTTAGAAAACTTTATTTACAAAACAAGCAGTGGTCCAGAGTTGGTCCTCTATATATACTCTACTATAGTTTGACAATTCTTGAAATATATCACCCGCACCCAGACCCTTCTAAACCATGAACAGCAGCTGTCCTGAATGGAGAACAACCTTGTCATGTTAAATTAACAGCAAGGGGGTCAGTGCAGAGAGGCAGCATGGGCTTTGCAGCCAGACTTCATCTATATCCCAGTTCTGCCACTTTTTAGCTGTGTGATCTTGGGCTACTTACTTAGCCTCTCTGTGCTCAGTTTCCTCCTCTGTAAAATGGTAATAAAAAATAGTATCTCAGGGTACCTGGGTGGCCCAGTTGGTTGAGCATCTGATTCCTGATTTTGGCTCAGGTCTGAGCCATGGTGTCAAGCCCCGCATCAGGCTCTGTGCCAAGCCTTGGGGTTCTCTCTCTCCCTCTCTCTCTGCCCCTCCCCCCTCAAAATAAATAAATAAAAGTTTAAAAAATAGTATCTCATATGCCCCTCTCCCACTGGCACTCTGCCTCTCTTTCTCTCTCTCTCTCTCAAAAAATAAACATTAAAAAAAATTTTAAACATAGTATCTCATAATAGCATAATAATAGACAATTTAAATGTAAACTCTACAGAACAGTGTGGTCACTTACAAGTGCCATATAAATGGTAGCTTATAGGATAGTAAAGGGTCCCTCTGCAGTGTTCCCCACTAGTGGAAGTGTTGTAGCAATAAAATTGGCTATAAAGGAAGAAATTTTCATTCTCTTAGTAACTGGCCATACCTCACCCAGGGTGACATTCTCTTTGACTCATTCCAAGTCAAAATCACAGCTCCCCTCCTCCCCAGGGACTCTCTTTTGTCCCTGCTCTGTGGATTAACTGTGGAGTTAGTTTACCTGCCGCCCCCTAAATGCCTATGCCTACCTCCGAGCGCCTCAGGGGCTCATCTCACAAATTAGTAGTTTAAAAGTACAGCATTTTGATTAGATGGAATGTAACATGCTGGTTATACAGTCTGAAATGCTAGCCCCACAAATAACACCAAAGGATACATAGAGTCAACAGACTTTTGACAGTGGTAGAAAGGCAATTAAATGGAGAAAAAACAACAAATGGTGATGGTTATACAACATTGTTAATGTACTTAATGCCACTGAATTGTGTCCTTTAAAAGGGTTAAAATGATACATTTTATGTTACCATAAATTTTAGTGGATCCCAGACCTAAATGTAAACACTAAAACTGTAAAGCTTCTATGATGCAACACAGGAGGAAATCTACACCAACTTGGGGTGGGCAGAAAGTTTAGCTATGACACCAAAAACATGATCCATAAAAGAAAAAAAATTGATAATTTTGATAAATTTTGAAAATGCTTTGATTATGGATTCTGAAAAATTATCAAAATTATTTGACTTTATCAAAATTGAAGTGTGTTCGCTGTGAAAGACACTGTTAAGGATAAGAAGCGAAACCACATTTCTGACAAAGGACTTCTGCCCAGAATATATCAAGGACTCTCAAAACTCCATCGGAAAATAAACCACCCAACTTAAAGTGGGCAAAAGATCTGAACAAACGATAAAGAAGATATATGAATGGCAAAAAAACCCAAAAACATAATCAAGTGTTAGCGAGAATGTCGAGCAACTGATGCTACCATATCTTCCTACTGAGAATTCAAATCGGTACACCCCCTTTGGACTTCGGGTAACAACATGGTGGTTTCAAGGTTAAACATACACCTGCTATATACACGTGACAATGCCACTCCTGGGTATTTAATACTCAAGAGGAATGAAATCTTACGTTCACACAAAAACCTGTATGTGATGGTTTATAGCTGCTTTGTTCATAATCACCAAGAAAGGGAAAAGATGCAGAGCTAGCAGGTGAATGGATAAGTGTGGGACATCCTACAGTGGAATATTACTCCGCAATAAAAAGGAACAACAAGCTACAGCTTCATGCAACAATAAGGATAAATCTTAAATGAAAGAAGCCACCCCCAAAACTACACATTGTATGATTTCATTTATATGACTCCGGAAAAGGTAAAACCATGATGTTGGAAACGGAACAATGATTGCTGGGGGTTAGGTTGGGGGAAGGGCTTAATCATAAAGGGGCAGCATGAGGGAAAGTTGGGGGTGATGGAACTGTTTCGAGTGGAAGCATGGTAGTAAACACATGATTCTCTGCATTTGTTGAAACCTACAGAACCGTGCTGCACGAAGTGGATGTTGCTGTATGTAAATCAAGTAAAATCAACCAAGATAAGCAGAGAAAGATGAAACGCAGGCTGTGACAAGTGCACCTATGTCACAAATGCATCAAATAACCACAAAGAAGGGGCTAGGAAGAAAGAGTAGACCTAGATAATTCGGGGGGCAGGGCAAGTGTCTTAACTGGATACGTAAGGATGAACACACACTCACAAAACACAAAAACCCCTACATAATAAACACTGTATTCTAGTTGGTAAATTTGTTTCCCCTGTTATGGTTTACCAATCCTGAAACTATTTTATATGTATACTAGAGATGAGCAAATAAGTAAGTATATGGTAGAAAACAAGAGCCGGGTTTCTTGACGAGAAAGAAATGACAAATACACACTGGGGGAAGACATGAATGTCTCCTGTGGTGCTGGCTTACAAGCAGAGGTATTGGCGTATCCGTGGCTTCTGTTTCACATACATATAGATAGATGGGTATGGAAATAAATACAGATGTGTGTTATACGCAGGTCAGTACCCATACATACATGCTAGCACCCATTTCCTCGCTCTACCCACTGAAAAGGACTAGAAGCAGTAAGAACTTAACGCTGATGGGGCGCCTGGGTGGCGCAGTCGGTTAGGCGTCCGACTTCAGCCAGGTCACGATCTCGCGGTCCGTGAGTTCGAGCCCCGCGTCAGGCTCTGGGCTGATGGCTCGGAGCCTGGAGCCTGTTTCCGATTCTGTGTCTCCCTCTCTCTCTGCCCCTCCCCCGTTCATGCTCTGTCTCTCTCTTTCCCAAAAATAAATAAAAAACGTTGAAAAAAAAAAAAAGAACTTAACGCTGATGAGCATGCCAGCACCCACATCTAGGTTTTCACTCTCCTGGGAAAAGTGCTTGATGCCTGTGGTATGAAAACAAATAAAAATGAAAGGCAAAGAGCATGTCAAAAGGGCACCGGGGCCAGCCTAAATGTGCTCCCATAGCCAAAGTTGGAATGTGAACAGCAAAATAATGATAGTATTGTATTGTAACCCGAATAATAAAATAAGCATCCATGATCCCTATTAATATAAACAACCAAATAAATAAATGAGGGAAAGGGACCACTCTTTCTTACAAAATTCCAATTAACAAAGAAGGATGGTAGGAACAGAAAATCACCATTAGAACACGACAATAGTACTTGTTGAGGCAAGATCTCAATAAAATCCATGGGTGCTGGGGTGCCCTGGTGGCTCAGTTGGTTAAGCATCCGACTCTTGATTTCGGCTCAGGTCATGATCTCAGTTTCATGAGATGGGAGCCCCATGTCAGGCTTCACACTGTCTGCATGGAGCCTGCTTGGGATTCTCTCCCTCCTCTCTCTCTCTCTCTCTCTCTCTCTCTCTCTCTCTCTTTCTCTCTCTGCCTCTCCCCACCTCAAAATAAATAAACATTTTTTTAAATGTTTAAAAATTTTTTTTAATTTTATGATATTAAAATTATTGAGCAAAAATTTTAAGCAGAAATAAGATATTTGCATAAAATATCTTCTCCAAAATATGTATTAATTACAAAGGGGAAAAGAACTTTACAGTAGATAAACCCAGCAGATACCACCCTGACCAAGAGATCGATGTGATACATATTGATATCATGTGTCCCTGATACACACTGAGAAGGGCACATCAACTTTGGCACCCTTCCCAGTAATCATGAGAAAACATCAGACAAGCGCAAATTGAGGGACATTACACAAAATATCTGACCAGTACTTTCTATAAGGGGTCAAGGTCATGAGAGGCAAATACTAAAGAAATGTCATACTTTGGGAGAGACGTGATAACACAGTGTGGGATCCTGGATTGGATCCTGGAACAAAGAATGGACGTTAGTGAAAAAACTGATAAAATATAAAAATGGTCTGTAATGTAGTCAATAGCATTGTAGCACTGTTAATTCCTCAGTTTTGGTAATGTTTCTGTGCAAGATGTTAACACAAGGGAAAGCTGGATGAAGAGTATACGGGAACTCTACTATTTTTGTAACTCTGCTATAATCCAAAATATTTCAAAGTTAGAACTTGAATTAAAACAGGATATAATAATAATAAACTTTCAAAATAACACATGAAAAGAAGCTGAAGGTATTACATTTCATGATTTCTAAAAAGATACACAATTTTTAAATTGTGGTTCCTGAACATTTTTATTTCTCCAGAATGAACTCTTCCCCAAATAAGGAAATAATTGCTGCCCATCATTATAAAGAGAAGCCCTGATTAAATCATGCTCCTGTTCAAAAATCTTTAGTGGCTTTCTATTGACTTTTCACTGCATTTGAATCTATTTATGAAATAGCTCGTGTTCCTTTTGTGCCTCTTTTTCCCACTACTCTTTGCACCCTATACTCCTCCAAACCCACCTTGGGCTCTGTTTCCTTCCTTTATTCTGCCTTCCTAGAAATGCCTTTTGCCAGGACTCTACTTGTCCAGAGCCCACAAATGCTCCGCAGCGTGAAGAAACCTCACTTTCCCTTGAACTCCCAGCAAATCTCCCTCATGATCCTTATCAATTTCCAGTACTGCCTGGTGCCTCTGCCTGGTGGCTAGAGTGCTTTCCTCCAAATTTTCTAATTTGCCCTTGGGGCCTGAGACCACATGGTGCTGTTTAGGCAGAGCACCTAGAGTTTAGACCAGGATCTACATACTTTCCCGTCCCCATTTTTCTCCTTTAAGGACATTTTCTATCCTCTTCGCCAGCATGGTGTAGACCAGATGCCCAAAGAGTCTCCAGGACTCATGCTTACCAAATCATCGTGGGAGTTGACTAGTCCCCCTGGTCTATTTGGTGTTTCTTTCAAGGAACTACATGAGATGGGACCCCTAGACTGGTGTGGCCATGCTGATTTGGGGTGACTCCAGTTCTTTATGTGAACAGGAGCTCTGCCAAAAATATTTGCCCACAACCCTCATACCCTAGGAGTAGCTGTGTCAATTTCTATCTTGTATCATACATGCCTTGAAGGGTCCAAGCCATAATCATGTCTGCATTCCCTCCCCACAGTGGTGCCTAGCATGGTGCCTTTTACATAATAGATGCTCTATAAATAGTTTTCAGAACAAATGCCTGAAGGAATGAGTAACGTGTCAGATGTACGTTTCTTTTGGTCCAAGCCTCTAACTATGTTCTCCCTACACAAATTCCCAGATGTTCCTCATTCTTCTGAGTGGCAAAGAGGGATTTCCGTGTCCCCAAGCCCTCCAGTCACTGACCTGACCGTTGTGCTGGAAGCTTATCAAGAAGGAACAAACACGCCTCCAGATTCTCTTGATAGTAAACTGCAAGTGAACTTCAACTCCAAGACATGTGAAAACAGCCAAGCGCGGGAATGATGGTTGAGTGGTTTCAAGTTAGGCAGCCCAGTAGTTTGGATTGAACAGTACTTCGGCTGCAACAAATTGTAGTGATAGAGCATATGTTTGTCGTGCTTTGCTTTTGATCTTCTGCTCCAACGTGAGGATACTCTCCCAAGGGGGAAAGAAAAAAGGAATGAGAACAGGGTAGAAGAAAACTGACTTCACCCATCACTGAAATATTTCGTACCTGAAGCACAACCACCTTGAGAGAAGAACATGGTGGTGCGTCTTCACAGTCACCTGATTAAGGGGCTTGGATTTGTTCCTGACTCAGAGGGAAACGCCACCACCAAGAAGCCTCCCCACAACACCTGCCCACTCACAGCCGAGCCCGGGCTCGGCCCCAGTGGACATATGAGGAAAGAGGACTGCCAGGGCCACCAAGAGGGCGGGAGGCTGGCTGTTGCCAGGTCCACCCATGTGGATCACAATGGCTGCATGAGGTCATGGAATGTTGAAGAGGTGACATTAAAGTGGCTCTTAAGTCACAAAGTCGCAGGAGGGTGGGCATCCTTTTGACAGGGCTCCCGGGAATAGAGCCATACCACTCTCCCTGATGATCTCAGCAATTAGCTGCTTCTCCCAGACAGAGTTGGGGTCAAATCCACGCATGTCCTCTTCCCACCAAAGCCCACTCTCTCCAGGCTTGCTGGGGAGGAAGAATAACTACAGCCCCCCTGGGATTTGTCTGTGTGAGGGCAGGGTGCACGAAGTTTGAGGCAGAAGTGAATGGACGGGTGTGCTTCTTAGGGAAGCAGCAGAAAGGTGACAAGAAGTGGACAGTGGCCCCCGAGAGGGCCCTGGCACCATGGACAATGATGAACCTCTTGAGCCTGAGACAAAAGGTGAACAGGCATCCCATCTATCACCACTCGGGCCCTTCTGGGCTGTCTCAGTATAACACCCAGTGATCACAGGGACCCTGAAGCCCCCTTCCCTCCTCACCCGGGATCCTCTAGAATTGGGATGATGTGTTACGTCAACTTGGCCTCAGGGCCTCCCAAACAGGGAATGAGACAGTTGGAGGCAATGCTATGCTGGAATTGGGTCGTAGTAGCTCTGGCCAACTTTAATTTCCGCTTTGTGAGCTGTCTGACATCATGCTGGTAGTTTGAAATCAGCCATGCTGGGAATAGTTACCCCACCTGAATTAGCTAACTTTACAAATCAAGGATTTTTTTTTTTTTTTTTCCGGAGAGCCAGTTAAACACATAATAGCATTCTACTGGTTGGATGGAATTCCAAAATTGTGTGTCTAATGAGAATATTGAGACTCAGAAAGTCATAACTTTTTGATGGCTGCATTTGATGGCTAAGCTGCTGTATATCTTCTAACTGCTGGGCCACTATTACTTCCACCCCTTATCACACAGACCTTGTCTTACAGTCTCGGAAATAATTCCTGGAGCTTGGTGTACAGAGAAGGACTAAGAAAACATCTGCATGAACTTATTAGGAAGCCCGCCATCTGAGAACTTGGGTGGTTAAAACTGGGGACCCCTGCCACAAATGCTCAGTCCACCCATAGAGTAGATTGGCTAAGTTTTGATGGGTTACCTGCTGGTAGAGCATGGCTCCCCCAAACACTGCATCCTGTGGATGTGGGAGGAGTAGCTCTAGACTCCTATGTGTGGCTTTCAGGAACTCATCCTAGTCCCAGATCAGTGGTCCAGCCGCAGAAAACTCAGGTCCAGCAAAGTATCGGGACTGCTATAAGGGAAGCTTAGGACACGTGTATTTAATCATAGCAATTAGTTTCAACCCCAGCAAGATTTTGAAAGCTCTTCCTTCTTTTTTGTTTTAATGTTTATTTATTTTTGAGAGAGAGTGCAAGCCAAGGAGGGGCAGAGAGAGGGCAACAGAGGATCCCAAGCAGGCTCTGCGCTGACAGTAGTGAACCAGATGCGGGACTCAAACTCATGAACCGTGAGATCATGACTTGAGCCGAAGTCAGATGCTTAACCGACTGAGCCACCCGGGCACCCCCTGAGCTCTTCCTTCTTCATGATCCTAAAATAAATGTTGGATTGGAAGGAAGAGAAGCTAGGTCAAATTCTTAGGAATCAAATTATCCTTCTTTCTCCTTGGGACTGCTTGTGTTCCCTTGCATTTTACGGATGTCCCAAGTCACCCACTCTGCCCTGCCCCTCGCCTTCTGCAACATCGTTTGTGCCTGCCAATGAGGCAGCCTAGGCATCCACACACATCCTCTCCCTGAAAGAGTAAAGCAGGCCCTGAACCCCACCCAAGCCGACAAGAAGGAAAATAGTGGCAAAGAGCCAATCTCTGAGATGGGCCCAAAGCAGGGAATGAGCAGGGAGTCTGCAGAGGACATGAGGGGGTGTTTAGCACAAGACTCTACAGACGATCAGGCGGTGGCCCTGCGTCCGAGAAGGAGGGCTTGTAGAATGGAGTCCCTGACGGGACTGAATGCACATCGCAGTTCCTTGGCTGGTGGGGGGAGGTCCTCCAGGACCTAGCTGGCAAAGGAAGGGGGTGGGGGTGGGGGGAGAAGCCACAGGTAGACTTCACACCTGAGAGGCCCTCAGGTTTCATTTCCAGAATCAAGGAGATGAGTTTTTCTTCTAGATGAACCTGAAACCGAGCCAGCAGCCCGGAACAGTGACGAGACCGTCTACTGTGAGGCTGAGGCCACTGTGGCTGTAGAAAAAGAGAAGCCAGGCGGGGAGAGCTCAGAAACAGACCTGGAGATCGAAGGTGACCGTGGGCGCTTAGTGGACAGGGTGGGGGTGCGCCTCCTTCCTCAGAAGCTGGAGACCTCAGCTCTCCCGGATCGGCCGTGGCTCTGCCCAGTGGGCCACCCCACAGAAGGAACGTGGCAGCAACCTCTGGGGCAGTCCTATGCCACGTCCTCTTCGAGGCTGGCCTGGTGGCAGCAGCTGCCCCGTGCTCGTGGCCTACCTGCTGAGCACAGCGGTCGCATCAGCTTGTTGAAAGTGGAACCAGTACTTACACAGGGATTTCCGGTTTTCTAAATGTTTCCACGTGTGGCATCTTATGTCCTCTTTGCAATAATCCCAGGAGGTTGTCATCATTACCCTCCTTTTAAAGAGGAGGAGACTGAGGCTTAAGGAGATTGTGTGAGTTGCCCAAGGCCACAGAGAGCTGCCAATGTTTGCTGATCCCCTGTTCACGCTGCTCTGCTGATCTGCCTTCGTGCTCGGTGTTGTGGGGCCGCTGGACCGTCTGTGGCCCCCCTTGCAACCCGGTGACTTTTCTCTTTACTCACATTAGACTTCTTGGTTCCCCTACTTGAGAGTTTGCTCTGGACAAAGCCAAGTGTGCCCTGTGGGGGTGGGGAGGAAGAGGGCCGGCTGAGCTGTTATTGCAAACAATGCCTCCACCCTCTTCGCCCTCTCCATTTCCCCAGGGAGGGAAGTGCCGAGAACACCTGTGAAGCAAGGTGAGCACATGGCTCGCCCCACCTGAAAGGTCAGCCCGGAACTTCCAGGCTGAGGCTAGCCCACTGCCTTCGTCTCCTGTGTTCTGGCGGCTGGGTCAGTCCGTTCATAAACCTCCCTACCGTGGCCAGCGTACAACTTCCCCTCCCCATATGCCTCCTCCCTGCCCCCGCCCTCATCTCGTTGCTTTTTCTGACTTCTTTTCCACGTCCAGGCTGCTGCTAGTGTGCTGATGTTGGTTTCAACCCGGACCTTTACCTGGTTGGTGGGGGGGGGGGGGGGGGGGGGGGGTGGCAGATAGAAACTGGATGTTTTGTCCCAGACTCCTGCTTCTGTCGCGTCTTCCCCCCACCTGCCCCCCCCAGCTCCCCACAAGAGATAACACGGTTGCCAGCTGCCTCTAAAATATAACCATAGCGACTACAGCTAGAAAGGGTCAGCAGAGTGAAACAGAGCAGAATTAGTGTCGAGGACAAAGGTGGGGGTTACCTACCGCCTGCCTTGGCAAAGAAGAATCTCTACAGGCAGCTAGGCTGTGCTGGGGCAGAAACTCAGGGCCCAGCTGCTCTAGCAGCTGGTGCCCCCTGCTGCCGAGGAGCTGGGAATGGGGCCGGAGGGCTTCTCTGAGCTGGCCTGAGACGTGAGCCCCCGGTGGAACAGCAAGCTGGCAGTGAGGCTACAGAAGAGGGAGAGAAGGCAGAAGTTGGGCACCTGCCACGTGCAGTTTTGCTTATGCGACAGCGGTCCTCACTTGGAGGCGATTTTGCACCCCAGGTGACATTTGGCAACCCTGGGGGGGGGGGGAGGGGATGCTACTGGCATCTCACTGGCAGAGGCCAGGAATCCTGCTAAATATCCTTCACCGCTCAAGACAGCCCCTTGTGACAGAGAATGACCCAACTCAAAATGTCAGCAGCGCCGAGCTTGAGAGAGCCTACCCTACAACCATCCCAAAGAGAAGGCCAGTTAGAAGCTGTGCCTGCAGAGTGAGCCTCCTCGTAAAGTTGTCTGTTCACCAACAAAGCTCACGTTGTCTGCCTCGTAAAATGTCCGAGGTGGGTTGGCTAAAGGCCCTGGCATCCAAAGGGATCACAGATGCACGCTTAGACCCCAGCTAGCCACGGGAGGCCCAGCTGTTGAAGGGACCCACTTAATGAGGACACAGCTGTGAGGGCATATGGAATCCAGGGAGGGCCATTGACCATGAGCCAGGCCCATCTAAAGTCCAAGGAACAAAGGCCCCAAGAGCTTGGAACGGAGAGATAAAGTCCCCAATTCTGGTAGCTGGTGTTAGCACCGATGAGCTGTGTGTGATTTGCGGCTAGATTTGTCATTGGTAAAGTAGACACAATAGTCCTTTTTGTCAGGAAAAATGACATACAAGTCTTTGAAAGAGGAGTATCAATTCAAATACAAGTTTGTTTGTTTCCACGTGATTTGGGGAGGTCTCTCCATCTTGCAGTGATTTGCCACCTTGAGAAACCCACTCAGTCCCACTTGGGGTTTTGAAAGTTGGAACCTCTCTAAATCTTTAGTAAGGCTTTATTTGTGGCTCTCAGTTCAATAGTGGTAGTGAAACTGAAACAAATAGAGGTTCCTTCAGCCGTCACAAATCAGCTTTCGGTTTGGCCTTTCAGAGCCATCCCAAGGTGGACAAGAGAGCTGGCCTTTATGCATCCTTGATAATCAGTCCTGGATGTGGGCAACACGGGAAGGTGTGGGCACGCTGCTCCCTCTCCTGGGAAGGCTTGGGGCCTAAAACCAGGGGCCTTATCTCTTACTCAGAGGGAGATTTGGGGCTTTCTGGAGTTTGGGTCTCCCCCTCCCGCCTCTGGCCGTCTTCCGATTAGAGCTGCCCTCCACCACACACACCCACAGGGACATCCTCAGGCAGAGGGGACACCGGGCAGAAGCGTACTTGGCCCAGGGTTAGAGGAGAAATGAGGCAAAGATGGAAGAAAAACCCCACTTCCTCCATTTTTTTGTGTAGATACGGAGAAACTTTTCACCACCGGACAAAGGGAGCTGTACCTGGAGGCCTGCAAACTGGTGGGTGTAGTGCCCGTCTCCTACTTTATCCGGAACATGGAGGAGTCCTACGTGAACCTCAACCACCATGGGCTGGGACCCAGTGGTACCAAGGCTATTGCCATAGCCCTGGTGGTGAGCATGCTAATGGGGGCCCTTGATGATGGGTAGAGGTGGGGGTTGACAGAGTAGTGGGCTCAAGACTCAGAGAGACCCCCCATGGGATCCTAAATTGCAAGCTTTATGCCCGCCCTGCCCTAGGCTCTGCTTGACTGCCAGTCGATTTACGTAATAGGCATGGATGCCCCACTGGCTCCTGGGAAGGGTGCTGCTAGGGACCTTGGCTTTGGAAGTCTATGCTCTTTCTGATTCAGGAAGTAAAGGCAGCAGCCACAGGTAAGTGGCTCGGCTTGTCACTAATGCTGGTGCATGATACAAAATGCCAGCCTGGATCTCAATTCCAAAGCTCACCTTTGCTATAAAGGTGTTCACTACTGAGCTGTTCTATTCAAAGTTTGCCTTTTGCAATGTTGCAATTCTTTTTTTTTTTTAAATAGTGCAGCCACTTTATTTTTGTTTTGTTTAATGTTTATTTATTTTTGAGACAGAGAGAGACAGAGCATGAACGGGGGAGGGTCAGAGAGAGAAGGAGACACAGAATCGGAAGCAGGCTCCAGGCTCTGAGCTGTCAGCACAGATCCCGACGTGGGGCTCGAACTCATGGACCGTGAGATCATGACCTGAGCCGAAGTCGGACGCGTAACCGACTGAGCCACCCAGGCGCCCCATTTTGCAATGTTGCAATTCTTAAAAAGATCACACTGTAAAATAACTCATGTTTTTGCATAGGAATAATGTCCTCTCTCTCTCTCTCTCTCTCTCTCTCAGCCTGGCATGAGCAACCAAGGACTTGACCTTGAATTCATCATAGCCTTATATAATTATAATTGATTGTATACAAACCAGCTTCCATCCCAGAAAAACAGATCATGTAACAACTGTATGTCAGCACAACACTGTTTGTTCATTTAGGACGGTAAAGAGAAAGTTTGATTTAAAAAAAAAAAAGCACTCATTCATTTTGGGAAATATCATAGCATTTGCATTTGGCACATGCCCATTAAGAGGCCACGTGAAATACGAGATCGTGCTGCTTTCTGGAGGAGGGAGGAAAGAGGGGAAGAGCACAGAAAGAACAAAGACATCTTGAAATTTATTGAGTGTTGAAAGACTGATTAATGAGGTGTTAGGAATGCACCATTACTGCATGAGTTTCACGAAAAAAACGGATAATGCAATTCTCTCGGGACTTGGGCTGCTTGCCTCTTAGTGACAACAGTTTCTGTTTGGGGGGGAGTTTCTTTTTCCCTGATTCTCTGTGTCACTAATTTGACAATTAATCACTGTGACATGCTGGGGGACTGAACTGTTATTTATCTTTTGTACTGTTTAACTTTGCACACGTTGTGTTTCCCTGGCTCGGCTTAAAAGCACGCTGATGGTAGTGCTCATATCTCATGCTTCCCGTCCATCTCTCACCTGCCTGCCTCGACGCCCTCGTGCTTGGCGGGGTGCAGGGATGTCCTCTGCTCATCCTTGTTTCTCCAGAAACTGGCACAAAGAACAACCAGCGGCCACTGGCCTGTGTGACGTGAATGTGGACAGGCCTGGTGCGGGCTCTGCCCGCTGCCCCACACACTGCGCTAGTCCCCAGGGTGACTATGCAACTGGTCGTCCGGCCCCCGATGCTGGGCACTAACTGACACCTGGCCCCCTGAGCCTTGACCCTTGCCTCTGCACACAATGGAATTTTTCCCACCTCGGAGAGCTGAGGCCAGAAGGCACTTGGTGAAGGCCCTGGGTGGACTGTTAGGCGCTGTGTTATCCGAGCTGTCACATTTGCTCTTTGTGGGGGGGCTAGGACTCCTTCCCGGTGGCTGCCTCTCCTGCCGCTTGGTGCACTTTGAGAATACCCAAATCCAAAGATGTGTCTATTCTTCATACCTTTCTGCACCGGAACTGAGGTGGGGAAGGGAAGAATAACAGTCCTGACTAGAGCTGACCCCGGGCCCTCATGCTGCACGTCGCTTCCTCTCTCCTTGCTGCCTGTGGGAGTGCTGACTAGCTTGGATATGGATACTTAAGACTGAAATCCAGGTCCTTCCAAACAGCCTTGGGACAACGTCCTGACTGAAAGAAAGTACCAGATAAGCCAGAGCCTAAACTAGAAGAAAGACCTGTGAAAGAAACAGGCACAGTAAATGCCTTATGTTTAAATACCTTTATTAAAGGCATCAACTTCTCCTTAATGTCAGAGTAGGTCACAGCTTCTCTCCTCCCTGAGAAAGAGCTACAGTCTGTTTAGCTCATCCCTGTGGGATTTCATTGTTTTTTTAGGGATTGTTTTTTTTTACTTAAAAAAAATTTTTTTTAGTGTTTATCATCTTTGAGAGAGAGAGAGTACTAGCGGAGGAGGGGCAGAGAGAGAGGGAGACACAGAATCTGAAGCAGGCTCCAGGCTCCACACTGTCAGCCCAGAGCCCGATGTGGGGCTCAAACTCATGAACCCTGAGATCATGACCTTAGCTGAAGTTGGAGGCTTGACTGACTGAGCCACCCGGGCGCCCCAGGATTTCATCGTTTTAATGTCCCCTTTCTAAATTCCCCTGCAGAGCCCCCTTTGGTGGAGGTGCCCAGAATAAGCATATTGTGCTGGCAAAACTCAGCGGAATGGATCATCCCTGTGCTTTCTCCAGAATTGCTAGCCTGCCTCTCCGTACCCTCTGAAAAGGCTGGGATGGTCAAGAGAGAGGACGGGTTCTGGGAAAGGGCAGGGAACTGACTAGGTCGCCGACTACCTCTGTCTTTCTCCCCCTCCTCTTGTGGCGGCTGAAGTCCAACACGAGTGTTGTCACCCTGGAGCTGGCAGACAACTGTATCATGGAGGAGGGCACCTTGAGCCTGGTGCAGATGCTGCAAGAGAACTACTATCTGCAAGACTTGGTACTGTGCTCTGCTCTGCCGATCCCTACCACCTGGGCTCTCGGAACACACCCGACATGGGCCAGAGGCCCCTGCCCAAGCCCTGGCCAGCCTCCGGCTTTCTGCAGCCTGGAGGCCCTCTCCTCCAGATGTGACTCCTCAGAGGAGGGCCACACATCCGAGGCTGGCCGCGGGGAGGGTTGGGAGGGGAGCTGTGTTCCCTGTGGTCCCAGGAACCCTAAGAAACCAATTCTGTCTGCACCTTATAAGCCCTTATTTCTGCAGAGTCACTCTAAAGTGAACCTAAAATAAAGACACGAAATACTTTCATCAAACACAATGTGCCTGGAGATAGATGATGGTGATAGTTGCACAACCAGGTGAATATACTTGAGACCACGGAGCTATACCCTTAAAAACGGCTAAGATGGTAAATGTTGTGTTATGTCTATTTTTACCACAAAAAAAAAAAAAAGAAAGGGGAAAAAGAGAGGGGAGAAACAATTATGATAATAATGGCTGGTTTATATGAACGTCCCTCCCACTCGCCTGAAAGGAATGTGTCCATTTGTATCCCTGCGTATCCCCAGCAGATTCATTCATGCTTCACCAATCAATGAATGGAATTTATAACAATGAATTACTCAAAGCTAATTTTTCAATTGCCTTACACCAAACTAAACAAAGCTCTCTTGGATTTCAAAAAAGAAATGTACAGTGTGCTTATCTAAAGTGCTAGAGCTGAACTGGCGAGGTGGGGAGTCACCAAAGCCAACTTCAGAAAAACTGAGACCAGTGGGAGGGGCCCTCCAGCCAGGCATTAGGAGGGCTGAGTTCCCATGGTCCTCTGCTCCTTTGCTCTTCCTAATCCATCCTGCTCCTCCTCTCCTGCCCCTCTCCCCACCCAGCCCTACTCCCTGGTGCAGGCCTCAAGTAAGGCTCACACTGGCACCATTCGTTAGTAAGGGCCCTTGGGTGGGATTTTTACACACATGAATGTGTTCTTGCCTTTTAGAATATTTCCAACAATGATCTTGGCTTGAAGGGGGCCAGCACCATCTCAGAATTTCTTCAGAGAAATACCTCTTCGCTCTTGAACCTCCAGCTTTCAGGTGAGCCCTCGGAAGAGGTGGGAGAGGACAAAGGGATGAAAAGAAGAGAAGGGGAAGGGCAGGGAGAATCCAGGGTCTAAGTGAGCCAGACCAGGCCCCTCCGAGTTCTGAGATCAGAAAACTGTGTCCACACCCGCTAAACCCTTCCAGTCATCCTTTCCCCCTCCCCGTGGCCACACTGGCTTGCTGGCTTTCCCAAACAAGAAACTTCTGATTCACTCAGCAGCATGCCTGCCTCTGCTTGAAAGTCTCTACCCCAGATAACTGCATGGCTCACTCTGTTGCTTTATCCGTGCTCCTGCTCAAATGTCATCTCCTGAGGGGACTTCCCTCCCCTCTCCTCCATCACCATCACTATCCTGTTTCCATTACTTGTTTTTTCTTAACAGCATTTATTGCCCCCTGGCCCCTTATTGTACACTCACTTTTTAATTAGTCTGTTATCTGTCTCTCTCACAGAAAAAAAAAAAAGTCACTTGAGAACCCAGGTTTGTGGTTTGAGTTTATACTGTCTTCAGGGTCCTGGAACCCCTAAGAAATTAACCTAAGTCGTCCTATACGGGTAATACCCTGGGGCATGCAACAGACACAAACAGAAAACCTCATTGGAGGAATGACCCTTGACCCAGGCTGCAGGCTGCTTGGGATTCCCACAGATAAAGCTCCCATGAAGATGAGCTCAGAGTCCAAAATTGCAAAACAAGGACACAAAACACCGTGAGAGCAGCCAGATTCTAACAAGCAGCAGCATCAGACCCTCAAGGACTGCAGAAAATAGAATTATCAGAAATAAACTGTACATTTGGTGACCGTATAATTTATCTTCCAACTGCATAGAAGCACTATTAATTAACTAAAACTGCAAGCAAACAGATATCTCGACCCCAACAGTAAACTATGTTTAATATGATTAAGAACATAAAAATAAAAACACACAAGAACAAAATACTGTTTTTTTTTGTTTTGTTTTGTTTTTTTTTTTTTTTTTCAACGTTTATTTATTTTTCGGACAGAGAGAGAGACAGAGCATGAACGGGGGAGGGGCAGAGAGAGAGGGAGACACAGAATCGGAAACAGGCTCCAGGCTCTGAGCCATCAGCCCAGAGCCTGACGCGGGGCTCGAACTCCCGGACCGCGAGATCGTGACCTGGCTGAAGTCGGACGCTTAACCGACTGCGCCACCCAGGCGCCCCAAAATACTGTTTTTTAAAAGACCTCCCCAAAATAGAATTTCTGGAAATGGCAAGTATATAATCATTCAAACTAGAGACTCAATGGATACATTTAACAGCAAATTAGAATCGGGTGAATAAAATTAATGACCTTGAAAATCCTTTGCAGTACAGAAAGATAAAGATAGGGGGTGCCTGGGTGGCTCAGTCGGTTAAGTGACTTCGGCTCAGGTGATGATCTCTCAGCTCGAGTTCAAGCCCTGAGTCGGGCTCTGTGCTGACAGCTCAGAGCCTGGAGCCTGCTTCGGATTCTGTGTCTCCCTCTCTCTCTGCCCCTAACCCACTCGCATTCTGTCTCTTGTCTCTCTCAAAAATAAATAAACGTTAAAAAAAATTTTTTTTAAGATATAGAGGACATAAAAGATAAAAAAATATATAAAAGGATGAGGGACTCCTGGCTGGCTCAGATGGTAGACCATATGACTCTTGATCTTGGGGTGGTGACTTTGAGCCCCACATTGGATGCAGAGATTACTTAAAAATAAAATCTTTCAAAAATTATATTAAAAGATTTTATTTTTAAGTAATCTCTGCATCTATCTATCTATATCTATATAGAGATGTATATAGACATCTCTCTCTCTCTCTCTCTCTCTATATATATATATATATATGAGAGAGAGAGAGAGACCCAACAGAGCTCATTGGAGTTCCAGAAGAAGAGAATGGATGAGCAGTGATATCTAAGCAAACAATAGCTGACATGTCCTGAATTGCTGAATTCTCAGATGCAGGAATCCTAGTGAGTCCTTCATAAGGTAAATAAAAAGAAGTCCACCCCTGAATATATCATAGAAAAAACATCTAAAATAAAAAGATCTTAAAAGTATCCAGAGAGAAAATGCAAAAATAGAGTTTGTGTAATTTTTAATATAAATGTTATATGACATATCAGGTTCTCTTCTCCAATTTCCTCTTTTTCACTCTAAATATATCTCCTATTTCTATAGCAAATAGATTTATCTCATTCTCTGGAACAGCTGGATAGTATTCCGTGGGATGGATATAGCATAGTTTATCTAACCTCTCTCCATTTGTGTGTGTATGGAAGGGGCACATTTCCAGTTTTTCAATCTTTCAAATAATTTTTAAAGAACTTTCTTGTACATGCAACTTTTGGACATATGTTCTAGTATTTCTAGATAGACACCCAAGAGCAAAATTACGGAATATAAAAAGATACACCTATTTTTCTGAAGTTGAAAAAGAATTTCCAAATCTCCCCTCAAGAAGACCGTGCCAGGGGCGCCTAGCTGCCTCAGTCAGGAGAATGTGTGACTCTTGATCTCAGGGTTGAGTTTGAGCCCCACGTTGGGTGTAGAGATAACTTTTAAAAACAGCCTAGGGGGGCACCTGGGTGGCTCAGTCCGCTAAGCGTCCAACTTCGGCTCAGGTCATGATCTCACGGTCCATGGGTTCGAGCCCTGCGTCGGGATCTGTGCTGACAGCTCAGAGCCTGAAGCCTGCTTCGGGTTCTGTGTCTCCCTCTCTCTCTGACCCTCCCCCATTCATGCGCTGTCTCTCTCTGTCTCAAAAATAAATAAGCATTAAAAAAAAAAAAAAAAACGGCCTAGGGGCGCCTGGGTGGCTCAGTCAGTTACGCATCTGACTCTTGATTTCGGCTCAGGTCATGATCTCGTGTTTCGTGGGATGGAGCCCTGCATGAGGCTCTGTGCTGATAGCAAGGAGCCTGCTTGGGAGACTCTCTCCCTTTCTCTCTCTCTCTCTCTCTCTCTCTCTCTCTCTCTCTGCCCCTTCCCCGCTCACCCTTTTCCTCAAAATAAATAAACATTTGAAAAAAAAAAAAAAAAGAAGATGGTACCAGGTTACAGTTCTACAATGAACTGTTTTCTGTTTCCCTGTACTACGTCCGTTTTGGCTATCAGCAAGTTATCTGTGAATCAGAATGATTAAATGTGTGGATGTTGAGGTCAGCGCTTGGGTCCAAATTTCAAGCACTGGGTTTACCTCTGTTTCTTCAAGTCTTTTTTTTATCTTCCTCAATAAAGTCCTATGCTTTTATTCCATTAGAAATCCTGCACATTTCATATCAGGCCCAGGTGTTTTATCATTTTATTCCTGTGTGAACAGAATGTTTTTTCTATCATATATTCTAAGTGGTTATTACTGATATGTCTGGCAGCTATTAATTTCTGTACGTTGATCCTATGTCCAGTGACTTTATTGAATTATCTTATTCGTTCTAACATTCTGTCAGTTAATTTTCTTGGATTATTTAGGCAGGCGATCATGTCTGTAAATTATGGGAGTTTTGTCTCTTCTTTCCAATAGCTGCAGCTCCTAATGATTTTTCTAGTCGCATTGGCTAACACCTCTAATATAACATTAAATAATACAGAAAGCTCTGTAAAAATACAAATTACCCAGCCCTATCCCAGACTGCTGAATCAGAATCTTGAAAGGGAGGGGTTTGGGAATCTGTATTTTATCAGACTTCCCAAATGACTCTGTTACTGCCAGCTCCGTACTATTTGTAACCACTGATGTAGACACAACAATTTGAATAGCTAATAACCTAATTTTACACATTGACTAGCTTATCATCTCGTTTTATTGCACTGGTACAAATACAACCAAGAAGCATTTGTGTCTAGGTGGACTCATTCATTCATTCAGGAACATTTACGGAGCACCTATCATGTGCCAGGCACTATTTAGGTGCTAGAGATACAAAGATTATTAAGGGTTTAAAGAAGAAATTTGGGGATAAGTCTCTATATCATTTATTTCCCAGAAATCGCATATATTTTCCAGAAATCTTTTAAACTATTCAGCAGGGCTGGGGTGAGAGTAAGATGAGGAAGGCACACACCTCGATCACAGAACTCAAGGGGCTCAAAAAAGTCAGTAACTAAGTAAATAATATCCTGTTGCAATATTTGTCAAAGTCAAAAATAATGCGAAAAATGCCTGTGGTGAACAAAATATCCACACTTTAAATATAAAATAGGATCCAACAGGGACAGGTTATTGGTGAGGTGAGTGAGGCCTAACCATTCAAGTACAGGGTCAGATCCTGCCTTTATTTAAAATTTAAAAATTTTGAGGGGCGCCTGGGTGGCTCAGTCAGTTAAGCATCTGACTCTTGATTTCACCTCAAGTCATGATCTCACGGTTAGTAGCTTTGAGCCCCCACGTTGGCGGGCTCTGTGCTGGTAGCTCAGAGCCTGCGTGGGATTCTTTCTCTCCCTTTCTCTCTGCCCCTCCCCTGGTCACACACACACTCTCTCTCAAGATAAATAAGTGAACATTAAAAAAATACAATTTTGTTGATCATAGATGTCTTGCATTAGTTTTGACTTTTACAAATATTAAGACGTTACTCCCTGTGATTACAGAGCTTAGATTTTGCACACAGAGGGAGTGCCTCACTTGTGCCTCTCTGGTCATGGCCCTGCCGCTGGATTCGTATTTTTAATAATGTTACAGAATTTAGGCGCTAAGCTAGGGGTCGATGCTGCCAGTGGGGGCACAGGGCATGCTGTACTGACTTCTGGAACTCCCCGAGCTATCATGGCAGAGAAAGGAAGGGGTGTTAAAGGGGATGGCAAATAGTTGCGCTCTTTTCTCTTGTTTTCTTCCGTGTCCATATATTTGCTTTAAGCACTTGCCACCTTTCCTGTGGCTGATGGTTGCAAAGGGGAGAGACTGGCAGGGCTAGAATGCAGGAGGGTGAGGGAGCCCTAGTCTGGACAGCATTGCAAACACCCACCTTCACTACAGGAAATAACTTCAAGGACGAATCCGCAGAGTTGTTCTGCCAAGCCTTCTCGGTAAGTAACAAGGGGGCAGGAGCAACCCAGCCCTGTGGGGAATGGCCCTGGGAGATGTGGGGGATCTGGAGGGTGGCTCTTGGTATAGAGAAGTGAGGTCACTTGAATGTTTAGGGAGCTGGTGAGTGGCTGAACTCTGCCGATCCTGACCAAAGCGCAGCAGAGGGAGGGCTGTTTGGATGGGACTAGACCCTCCTAGCAGTCACCGACGGTTAAACAAAAAAATGCACAAGAAGTCATCTTCAGTCTAAAAACTCTAGTCCACCCGATTTTTGGTGTGTGGGAGCCCTCCATCACAATGCCCTGAGATAAGAGAGGTATTTGCGGTCACATAAAAGACAAAAATCACCTCTCTCTGCACCGTTTCTCTCTCCAGGCCAATTACCGAATTAAGACACTGGATCTCAGCCACAACGAGTTCTCTGATAAGGGAGGAGAACACCGGGGCAGATGCTGGGTGAGTCCCCACGGGGGCAAGGGGCCAGCCTAGGAGAGGGCACTCGGCAGACAGTCACCTGTCAGAGCTGCATCTCCTGGTTTTTATTGTTATTGAACGTTCTGGTTATAAAAAGTGATGTAAACCACACCCCAAATACATTTAAAGTGGAGCGAGCACCTAGATGCGGGAAGTAAAACTTTAAAATGATTAGAAAAACAGGGGTGCCTGGGTGGCTCAGTTGTGGCTCAGGTTATGATCTCACAGTTGATGAGTTTGAGCCCCGCGTCAGGCTCACTGCTGTCGGCATGTCAGTGCAGAGCCCACATCAGATCCTCTGTCCCCCTCGTCGTTCTGCCCCTTTGCCACTCATGGTCTCTCTCAAATAACTAAACAAATAAAACATTTTTTAAAAACTATAAAATGACTAGAAAAACATACTTGCTGACCTCAAGGAGCAAAGGATTATTAAATATGCACAGTGGGCATAAACTGTAACAAAAATGATTCATTTACTTGACAACAATAAGTTTTAAACTTATTTATGATAAAAGATTGGGCAATGTTAAAAGATAAGTGACAGAAAATAGATAGTTGCAGTATTTGTATAATATAAAAAATTTGTCTTTAGAATATTGATAAAAGATCCTACAGAGTCCATGACAATGATAAATACTCCCAATAAAACAATGGTCAAGGCCTATGGACAGTGAAAACAGAAAGCCAAATTCCTAAGCTCTTTAGTAATTAGAGGAATGCAAAAACAAACAAAAGATTCCCCTTGTCATCTACCGAAGCTGCAGAAATTACAAGTGAGAGAACATCCAGTGAAGTAAACACAAGGGAGAAATAAGAACTCTCTGAAGGCTGCTAGGTAAAGGCACCTTGGAGATTAGTTTGACAGTATTTAGTGAAATTAAAAATGTATTCTTTGATATAGCAATTCACCTGTGCATGTCTCGGAGAAGCTCTCACACGTATGCAGAGAGAGATGTCCGAGGAGGTTCACTGCAGATTTGTTTATAAATTTTAAAAAAGAAAAAAAGAAAGAAAGAAAGAAAGAAAGAAAGAAAGAAAGAAAGAAAGAAAAAAAGAAAGGAAAGAAAGAACCTAAGTGTTCATTCCTGGGGAAATTAGTGGGGGGGGGGTCATTATGAGCAAAGGAGATGCTACTTTAGGTGGAGGAGTGAGAAAAAGCCCTACAGGGAAGGTGGCTTTTTGCTGAAACCTGAATATCAAAGAAGAGTCAGCCATGCTAAGTTCCAGAAGCACAGCATTCCAGGAGGGAAAGAACAGACTGGGGGGGGGGGGGTGGTTTAGAACCCTGTGGCTGCAGCAGAGCAGGGGAAGGGAATGGAAGGAGGAGGTCACCAAGGTGGCCTGCAGCCGCTAAGGTCAGGCTTTGTGGGCCATGAGGTGCATGAAATCTGGATTTTATTCTCCATGTGCTGCGAAGCCATTGAAGGACGTTAATGCAGGGGAGTGACATGGCTTGATTTGCAGTTCCTCTAAGGAACTGTTTTGTGACGTTTTACGCAGTTTTATGAAGAACACAACTGAAGACAACCAGACTCTTAAATACAGAGAACAAACTGGTGGCTGCCAGGAGCAGCAGGGGGGCGGGGGGGGGGCGAGGAAGGGGGGGCATGGGTGAAATAGGCAAAGCAGATTAAGAGGTACAAACTTCCAGTTCATGGAGATGAAAAGTGTAACATAGAGAATATTGTCAACACTACTGTAATAGCATTGTTTGGCGACAGATGGTGATACACTTACAGTGGGTAAATGCTGTGTATAGAATTGTTGAATCAATACATTGTACACCTGAAAGTAACATAACATTGTATGTTAATGACACTTAAAAAAAATGGAAGAAGGGAGGCCAGTAGGAGGCTAATGCCGTAGTCCAGGCAAGACAGGACAATAGCTGGAGCTGAGGGAGGAGGTAGTAATAGAGAGGAGTGAATGGATCCAGACTTACTTTGGAAGTAAAGCCAAACCCACTTGCTGATGTGCGAACGAAGGAAAGGGAGAAAGATGGATGCCTGGTTATTTTGTTTCAGGAACTGGTTGGAGGGAAAACTCAGGGAGTAACAGGTATGGAGGGACATGAGTCAGGAGCCAAAATTCCCATTTTGGCCATGTGATGTTGGTGTTGCCTGTTTGACATCTACCTGGAGACACCTGATTGTTATATGGGTTTAGAGCTTGGTGAGCAGGTCAGGACTGGAGATCACGCATCTTGGGAGTTATAGGCATTCTAATGCATTTAAAACCACAGGGCGAGATGAGATCCTGGCAAGGAGTGTGATAGAGTTGAGAAGGCAGCCGTCCCATCGCTGCCTGGGTCACTCTGACACTTTAGGTGTACCAGAGGCGGGGAGGAGGAACCTGAGCAGGAGTGGTCAGTCAAGGAGGGGAAGGTGAAGTATCCAGGAGCCAAGTAAGGGATTCTTTCAAAAAGGGGGAAATCTTCGGCGGGGTCAAGTGTTGCTTAGTGGTTAAATAAGATGAGGTCGAAAAGCGACCACAGGACTCGTCAACATGGAGATATTGGTGACCTTGACAAGTGCCGTGAGTGTGGAGACCCGCCCCCAGGGGGTGGAGTTGAAAATGGGACGCCAAGAAGTGAAAGGCAACGTGGGCACCTGCAGAAGCCCCACAGAGACGAGGCTGCGCCAGAAAGATGGGTGATTTGAGAGCGGGAAGGTTCCCAAGGATGGAAGATGCTGATAGGAAGGAAGGAAGATACGCGTCTGGGGAAGGAAGAGGAGATGGTGGCAGGAGCAGAATCCTTGAAAAGGCTGGCGGCCACGGAGACTGGAACCGACAGGCAGGGCGCAGCGCTAATAGAGCGAGGAGAAGGAGCGAGCATGCGGGGGCGGGGGGTCTGTCCTGTCGGGAGGGGGGAGCTCTCCCATCTCTCTGCTGCCGCCCCCTCAGTGATGTATGAACAGCACCTTCCTGGAGAGAGGGTTCAGGGCCGGCAGGTTGAGGGAAGGAGCAAGGTCTGCAAGCATTATGGGGCAATTTGAGTCCATCTGAAAACTGATTTTTAAAATATTCTAAAACTAAATTTCAGGGATGCCCGGCTGGCTCAGTTGAAACCTGCAGTTCTTGATCTCGGGTGTTGTAAATTCAATCCCCATGTTGTGTAGAGATTACTTAAAAATAAAGCTTAAAAAAAAAAAATCTAAATTTTAAAACACCTTTTTCTAAAGTTTATTGTTAGAGAGAGAGAGAGAGAGAGAGAGAGCGCGTGCGCACGTTTGAGCATGCCCCGGGCAAGCTGGGGAGGAGCAGACGGGGTCTGAAGCAGGCTCCCCGCTGGCAGCACAGAGCCCGATGGGCTCCAGTTCACAAACGGCAAGATCATGACCTGAGCTGAAGTCGGTTCCTGAGTTCAAGCCCCGCATTGGGCTCTGTGCTGACAGTCCAGAGCCTGGAGCTTGCTTCGGATTCTGTGTCTCCCTCTCTCTCTTCCCCTCCCCAGTTTGCACACACACTCTCTCTCTCTCTCTCAAAAACAAAAAAAAAAAAACATTATAAAGGGAGAGAGAGAATGAGGGAGAGGATGAAGGCGGGAGAAAGTTTGTTCTCAAAATAAGATACTGTGTTCACTTTATGCAAAGTAGCTCCTGGTTGTTGACACAAGAGACCCACAACCAGCACACAGGGCACTGACCATGGAGAAGAAAATAGAGTAAGACATCGTCCTGGGCCTGAGGGTTGAAGGCCATGCCTCCCACCCAGTAAAACTTCAGGAGTGCTTCAGCGTCTTTCCAACAGTGTCCTCAGCATATCCGCCCTCCCTAATAAAAATAACGATGATGATGTGTTTCCACATGATGTTTTCCCCAACCCTCCGCAGCACATAAGGAAAAATATTTTAAGTTAAAAAGTTCTATGCAAGTTAAAACGTCTGTGCAAGTCAGCTTCTAGACAAGCCTGATGCTGCAGCACTTACAAGTGATAGTGTCCCGAAAGCTTTCTGGAGCCACCTCTGCTCCTGAAGTTCTCCAGGAAAAACACATCACGTGGGGTCATATGCCCTGCCCACCACAGCCTCCCTCCTAAATACAACCCCTGTTCTCCATGCTCTCTCTTCCTAGTGTAATGGTTGCACAACATTCTACCAAATGGATGTTTATTCTGTACTTTACCCTTCCCCTGTGAGTCATGAATGTTACTTTTATAAGTAATGCCATGATAAACACCTGATAAATCACTCTTCTCATATCCTGCACTGTCTCCTTAGGAAGAGCCTCAGGGTGATATTGCTGTGTGAGGGGGCACACACAGTCTGATAGCAAAATATCTGTGACCACCTCACATTTGCCAAATTGTGGCAATTTGCTTGCCCCCTGCGATACAGGAGTATGATTATTTGACTACATTACTGCCAACACTGGGAATCATCTTACAATTTGGGGTTTAAATGAATAATGGAAAAATTATTGCCCCAGCGTTTACTTTGAGTGAGTATTGAGTAGTCCTTATTCCCCAATGTCATGGCTATCTGTCAACTCTGAGAGTGGGTTCTCTGGGATTTGGGGCATGCTGAGATGATTCCCTCCCTCCTCTAGCCCTCAATATAGGACTCCAGTCACTGGATCTGAGCTGGAATCAGTTCCACACGGGGAGCTGTGGCCTTGTGCAATGGTCTCCGGGTAAGTCTCTCTCTGGCAGTGGTGTGTTGAAACCAGTGAGGATGGTCAGGGTTTCGCATCCCCCATCTTGAACCTCTTCCTCATGACCCCCCTGATGAGTACACACTGAGCTCTCATCAAGTGCTTTCACGTTGTTAGCATCCCTCCCCAATTCCTGGATGTGCCTTCTTCTTTAGGATAAATCCTACTTCAGCAGATTCACCTTGCTGGGGTCTTGGTGTCATCTTTGGGGATACTTCAAGAGGGCAGTTTAATTAAGGGGTAAAGAATGACCAGACTCTGACTCCCCCCACTGGGAGGGATCTGACTGAGCTCTCCCTCCTGGGGACCACTGAGCACCCAGTCTGGATGGCAGCAGGGGAGAGAAACCAGGGCCTCTTGGCTGGGTGAGTCACATGCAACCTTGATGCTGGTGCTGTTCTTTTTCCTCCCCGGAGGCTAATGTAACCCTGCAGAAACTGGATCTCTCTATGAACGGCTTTGGGAATGAGGGGGCTACGGCCCTGGGAGAGGTCCTCAGGCTCAACAACTCCCTGGTCTACATAGACGTCAGCAGCAATGACATCAGCAACGAAGGAGTCATCAAAATCAGCAAAGGACTGGAGTTCAATGAGAGCCTCAAAGTTCTGAAGGTAAAGTCTTTACTTAAGCTGGGGATGGGCCACTTTGTGTGTGTGTCCGTGTGCATGTGTGCACGCCCATGCTTCTGTGTGCGTCCGTGTTTCCATGGCACCCACGTGTCCACGCTTGTGTGCCTGCATCCATGTATATATCTGTGCGTGCACACCCATGCATCTGTGTGTGTGCATCCACGTGTTTATGTGTGTTCATCTGTGTGTGTGCATCCATGTGTGTCTGTGCATCCTTGTGCCCATGTGTGTGTATCAGTGCGTGTCCCTGTGTCCTTGTGCGTCCACGCATCTGTGTGTGTGTATGTGTGTATCTGTGGGGGGAGGGTGGGGAGAGCAGAGTGATGGAGTTGCATATTGCTGGAGAGAATCATTGGGAAAATTCACCTTATGTTTCACATGTGCGTAGGTTCTTGACTGTCTCTCTCCTGTAAACCTAATGTCACCCTCTGCTGTCACCAGGTGCATGATGTCAACTCCTAACCAGTCTTCCTTCTCCCTGGGTCTCCTCCAGACTCTGCTTCACCCTGAAGCCAGAGTGTGTGTTTGAGCATAAGTCTGACTTCCACCCCCCCTCCCATCTAGTCCCCTCCAGCTTAGACTCCCCACTCGTGGCCTCCTGTGGTGCAAATCCAGTTCTCTCACCCCGGTGTGCTTCTCCAGCCTCAGTTTACCCCATGTTCTCCCTTGTTGTCCAGCCACGGCCTCGGGGGTTTCTTCAAGATTCTTCCTATACTCTCATTTCAGTGACTAGTTGACTGGTCATCTCCACTGGTATGAGAGCTTCCTGAGAGCGAACACTGTGTTTGGTCCTGCCCATTACTATTCCCCCGGGCCTAGCTTAGTGCTGGGCCTATAGGAGATGCCTGATGAATGTCAGCTAAGTGAATGAGTGGATCCACCTTTCATTTTAAGTTGATTGGCTTATAGACGCTAATGTATAACATGGCAGCTCCTGGGTGGTTGGAAAACAGAAGAAAGATGAGGACTTCCACTACCGGTTCCCTTTCTGGGGCTCCTGCCAGGGGCAGGTGGTTTGCTGCTGGCTCACAGCCCGACCCTCCGACGTGCGCTCCACTAGCTCCCCTGTCAGATGAGAAAGCTGAGGCTCTGTGACTTGCTCGGGTGATGTAGCTCGAGAGGCAAGGAAGTCAGCCTTGCCAGGCTTCCCCGCTGCAGTTCAAATTCCTCAAGATGTGGGGGCAATGCGGGAGGACCACAGGTGTGGGGGTGCTGGTGGAGAAGGACGGGAGTTAGAAATCAGCGATTGGGCGTCTGGGTAGCCCAGTCGGTTAAGCATCTGGCTTCGGCTCATGGTGGTTTACAAGTTTGAGCCCCGCGTCAGGCTCTGTGCTGACAGCTCGGAGCCTGGAGCCTGCTTCAGATTCTCTCTCTCTCTCTCTCTCTCTCTCTCTCTCTCTCTGCCTTTCCCCCACTTATGCTCGCTCGCTCTCTCTCTCTCTCAAAAATAAATAAAACATTTAAAAATTAAAAAAAAAAGAAAGGAAGAAATCAGCAACAATGAGCTGCCATCCGAGAGGACAAGCACCTTAGAGCTGTGAAAAGGAAGTCAGACTGCCAGCACTGGAGGGAGCATGGTGACTGTCTAGTGACAGTGAGAGCTGGGAACGAGGCCTGACCAGAGCAGGAGGAGGAGTAACTCAAAGAGAGACTGATGCAGCCTGCCAGTGGCTCAGCCTCCGTGGAACCGTGAAGCCAAGGAAAGTGCAGAGAACCTGCATCTTCCAAGATTGAAAGGTTGCCTCAACAAAATGGCAATAGGGATTTTCTCTAATTGGTGGTGGTACTGGTGACTTTAACATTTTTTTCTACCTCTTTTTGGATTTTTTCTATAATGACCATGCATCATCGTTTAAATGTTTAAACACGTTGTCCCGTGTTTAAATATACTTAAAATTTGTAAATGTTTTGGGGCGCCTGGGTGGCGCAGTCGGTTAAGCGTCCGACTTCAGCCAGGTCACGATCTCACGGTCCGTGAGTTCGAGCCCCGCATCAGGCTCTGGGCTGATGGCTCAGAGCCTGGAGCCTGTTTCCGATTCTGTGTCTCCCTCTCTCTCTGCCCCTCCCCCGTTCATGCTCTGTTTCTCTCTGTCCCAAAAATAAATAAAAAAACGTTGAAAAAAAAATTTAAAAAAAAATTTGTAAATGTTTTAAAATGAAAGAAAAAAATTTTACTGATTTATTTTTATTTTTTAAATAGGCTCCATGCCCAATGTGGGGCTTGAACTCATAACCCCAAGATCAAGAGTCACACGCTCTACTGACTGAGCCAGGCTCGCACCCCAAGAAAAAAGTTTTAAACACATCAAGTGCCACCCTCCTTTCCCTACTCTTGGAAAAATAATGATGTTCCCAGGGAAGGGAGTCAAGCAAAGGATTCTAGAAGCTAAGTTTTGGCTGCCTCATCAAGAAGCCACCCGGTGGAAAGCCTTCAACAGTATTAACTAACATTCGTTTGCTGCTTACTATGTACCAAGCACTCTCTTGAATACTTTGCTTGAATTGATTTATTGGATCCTCAGAGTAGCCCTAAGTGATCGGTGCCCAGTGGCCAGGGAAATAACCCAAGGCCAGAAAGCTAGTAAGCAGAGCCACTGGGGTCTATGTTCCTTGCTGTGAACCACCACACCAAGCTTCATTGGCTCCCAGCCCCATTGGAATAATGCCCTGAGTGCTTAGCTAAGTCCACATGGTCCCTGTGATCTGGCCCAGCCCTGTTCTTTGGCCTCGTTCTTTCTGCTCCTGCTCATGAAATGTTTGCTATTGCCCAAACACCTCTGCACCTTTGCACTTGCCTCCCCTTTGCCTTCTTTGGTGCATCTCATTCCCTCCTCTGGTCCTAGCCCTGCTTCTTCAGACCAGAATAATCCCTATTAGTCCCGCAAGGCTTAGCTCCAGTGTCCCCTCCACTGTACCAGATGCCCCTTTCCTTGCTTCTGCAGTACCAGTGTGTACCTCTCTGTCACTGCCCTCCCCACACGTCTGATACCATGTGCTTGTTTGCCTGTGTCCCCCTGTAGAGTGTAAGCTACATGAGGGCAGAGACCTTGTCACATCTGCCTGTGCATCCCTTAGCACTCAACCCAGCAACTGGCACATGGCAGGCCTCCTAAATGCTGGATGGATGGATGGATGGATGGATGAGCAGTGAGATGGGTAGGTGGATGGATGACTGGACAAACAGACAGGGAGACAGATGCCTACAGAGGAGTCTGGGTGGAAGATAGAGATTACGATTTGATGGGAAGAAATGGAAGCCACACTCTGAGCCAGGCTCTCCTATAGCCAGCTCATCCTCCTTCTGTCTCGCCCCTCCTCCCACAGCTTTTCCTGAACCCTGTGAGTATGGATGGGGCTACGTTACTTATCCTGTCCATCAAGAGGAACCCCAAATCCAAGATGGAGGAGATTGACATTTCTGTAAGTGATTAGATCGTGGTTGCTTGCACCAGGGAGCATGCCAGGTACCACGGCCACGCTATGTTGGCAAGTGCCAACAGCTCTGTCCCCTCATGGGCCCTCACACAAATACTCCATGAAAAGGTCACTCTTCTGGAGTACGACTTGGCCTTCTCTTGGGGTCCTTTTAATAGGAGTAGCCGTTCGGTTGATAACATTGTGGTGTGAAATCATTTACCAGATCCCGATGGGTCTAAGAGCAGAAACACCAGAATCAAAGGTGAGAGGCCCCCAGAACAGAATTTGTTCACTGCCACCTTTGCTGATGTACAGCCCTGGGCCCCAGAATGGTTCCAGAATCATAGAACTTTTAACTTTTTTGGTATTGATTGATTGATTGATTTAGAGAGCATGCATGAGCACGTGCAAGTGGGGGAGGGGCAGAGGGAGAGGGAGAGAGAGAATCCCAGGCTGCTTACTGACAGCACAGAGCCCAATGCGGGACTCAAACTCATGAACCGTAAGATTGTGACTTGAGCCGGAGTTGGATGCTTAACTGACTGAGCCACCTAGACGCCCCCAGAATCACAGAACTTTTAGAATCTGAGTCCTAAAACATGTAATAACTTGTATTCTTATTTCGTGACTTGGCTGACTGAGTAGATTTGAGGGTAAGGCCCCCTGGTGGAGGAGGAAGGCCTGAGGAGGTGACTTCACTGGACCAGGTATTCTTGCCTGAATCCTCAGAGAGGTGGTAGCTGGTAAAAACAATATCCTAGACCCGCCCGCCACTTTATACGGTTTCCCCCAAAGGGATTTTGTAGGCTTCGGCTCATTTGATCCTTCTCTGGGAGGCAGGTAGAGTGCACCCATGTCCTAGAGCTGTTCAAACCACGCAAATGTATTGTCTCACCGTCCTGTAAACCAAAGCCCAAGATCAAGGTCGTGGTAGAACTGGTTCCTTCAGAGGACCACGAGGAAGAATGCGTGCTGTGCTCCTGCCAGCTCCTGGTGGTTTGGTGGCAATCTGTGGTGTTCCTCGGCTTGGTGGGAGCATCGTCTTGATTTCTGTCTTTAGCTTCAAATGGCGCTCTCCCCGCGTGCATGTCTGTCTCTGTATTCAAATGCCCCTTTTTATAAGGACACAGTCATATTGGATTAGGGCCCACCTTAATGACCTCATCTTAACTTGATCATCTGAAAAGACCCTATTTCCTAATAAGGTCACATTCACAGGTTTCCAAGGGTTAGGACTTCAACATCTTTTTTTTTTTTTTTAATCTTTAATTATTTTGAGAGAGAGAGAGACAGAGCATGAGCAGGGGAGGGACAGAGAGAGAGGGAGACCCAGAATCCGAAGCAGGCTCCAGGCTCTGAGCTGTCAGCACAGAGCCCGACGCGGGGCTCAAACTCACAGACCACAAGATCATGACCTGAGCCGAAGTCGGACGCTTAACCGACTGAGCCACCCAAGCGCCCCAGGACTTCAGCATGTTTTTGATGGGAACACAATTCAACCCATAACGAGAACTTTCCCTCATTTTCCCATTTTACATACAGGGAAACTGAAACAGAGAGGTTGGATCACTTGCCCAGGAATACACAGCAAGTGAAAAGCACAACAAAGAGTAAAGCCGAGGCTTCTGCCTCCTACTCTAGTGCAGTGTTAAAGTCTTGTTGTGTTATTTTAAAGCCACACAAATATGACGCTTTGCCAAGATTTTAATGCCTTACAATTATATCAGTGATGATATTTTGAATATTTAAACCCAAACACCTTGGAACTTAATAAGTAAAATTTGGACTTAGGTTTGCCACAGATTATAAAACATTAGAAAAACATACCTGCTTTTCTTTTCAGTCTGTCCCCTGGTTCAGTCGGTTTCTCCTTAGGGGGCTTCTCTCTACGCTCATCCTACAGCTCTGACCTTGTACCCCTGAGGCTGCCTTAGCTCCCACCCCACCCTGCCTCTGGGTCTCAGTTATGTGTCCAGATTTTGTTGGCATTTGCTCTCCCTCCTTCCCCCCGTCCCCAGGGCAGGTTGGAAGGCATGGAGTCACTCTCTTGGTGTCTGAGGGAACGTTAGAAATGGTGCTGTTGAGGCCCCAGATGGCACAGAAACCCACAAGCTGGGATCACACTGGCATTTTACAAGCCTACCAGGACAGACAGGTCTGAATTAGACTTTTCTTTCTCTTTTCATCTCTCCTGATGTAACTCTAAACAGCGTTGGAATTCCTTCACTGCTTCTAGAACTTTCTCTAGAATATCTACAAATCAGGATGGGGGAAGCCGTCAGCCCTTTAGCATGAGTTTCATTATTTGAAGTGGCAGAAGATGGTCAGAACCACATCTGAGGAGTGAAGCAGGCTGACTGAACCAGTGAAGGCCCAGTTTGGTCAAACACTGCTTCATAGACCATGTCTTCTCCTGTGGCCTACAACCCAGCTCTGAGGGCACTTCCAAAAGGGGAGTTCCCAATGGGTTTTGAGCCAGGACAGGGTGGTTGGAATGAGGGATCCTCGTCCGGGGCACATGCTCCCAAGACCAACACTGGTGTAGAAATGGACATTTTAGGACATTTGCCTCAGGACCAGTCTCCTAACCCCATAGCTGTGTCTCATCTGTCACATGCAGACACCGATGCTCGCCATCTAAGAGCAGAGCCGAGCTGACCGTGTGTGACACAGGCTGCTGGCACTCAACCAGGACATCTGATCACACTCATGTGCAAACTTTACAAGTCAAATCACAAGCCCTAGGAAAGATGAACTCTCCCAGTCTAGAAGCAGCACTGCAGAACAAGCTGGAAAAGACCAAACAAAACAAACAAACAAAAAACAAAAAACGAAAAAAAAAAAAAAAAACCTCTCTGCCTTTGGCTTGGATGGGGCGGCTGGTCTGCAGGGGGGTGGGGGATGGGCGTGGGGGTAGAGATGTTACAACAGCGGGCGATGCCTTCCTCACGATGGGTCCCCTCTCTCCCCTCCTCAGAATGTGCTGGTGTCTGAGCAGTTCGTAAAAATATTGGATGGGGTGTGTGCCATCCACCCCCAGCTGGACGTGACGTACAAGGCGGTGCAAGGCCTCTCTGCCAAGAAAGAGCTGCTCTTGTGGACAAACCCCATGAAACTGATCCAGGTGAGCCCTTGCTTTCCTCTCAGAGACCCCAAGGACCAGCGTCTCCCCTCCCCGAAGTGTCTGCACAGTCCTCTCTGACAAGGAATGTCTCAGACATGGAAATTCCCTGTGGATGTTGGGTCCCCTCAGCAGGAAGAGGGGATCTGGGATCTGGGTGAAGAGGGAGGGGCTTGGAACGGGATGGTTTCCACCAGCCAGGCTCCTCCACCTGTTAATGTGCGGCTGAAGGCAAGTCGCTGTGCTCTCTGTGCCCCAGTCTCTTCACCTGGAAGATGGGCATAACGATAGGACTCACCCCGGGAGGGCTGCTGTGAAGATTCAATTCTATAACACACAAGAAGTGCTTAGAGCAATGCCTGGCCAATAATAAGCGCCCAACAAATGCCAGCTCTTTCCAATAGCCAGTAAGGATGCCAAGACACCCCTGTGGTGAAGACAGCGGTTTGGTGGCTCCAGCTAAAGTGGGACCCTCAGATCCTTTATATCTAGTGGTGACCTGCCCCTGGCTCTAGTCTTAGATCACAGGAGGCAGGTAAAACCATGGAAATGAAAACCCAGACAATTTTAGAGCTGCCAGGGAGCTCCTCTGGTCTGACCACCTCACAGAGTAGCGCCCAGCCCAGGCTGGTGTTCCCATGCCTGGCTCTCACTGAAGGCAGAGTTGACGGGGAAGCTGGATACAGACTGCTTGCTACCCGGGGTGATACCCATGCAGATGTAGATTCTAGAGGACGTGTGCCGCTGGGGCTACCTCCTGCCCCTTGGTTGGTCTGCTCTGTGCCTCAGTTTCCAGGACTAAACAGAAGAGCTCTGCATGGCAATTATTGTTGTGTGGAAAGTTCTAGAAGGCAAGGGGGGGTATTGAGTACCTTCACAAGTCAGATGACATCAGATGGAACCGAGGGGAAACCTGTTTTGCAAGGGGAGGAAAGATGCAGGGAATAGGAATGGAGATCTCGGATGGAAAGCGGGAGCCCCACCCCTGCTTAAAACAGCATAGAAATCTCTAGGGATCTCATAGGAATCTCAATTAGAAACTGAGCCAGATATGCGATGTAAAACACAGTCCTTCCCCTCTGGGGAGAAGGGACAGGCAACAATCTGGTTGCAAAGATGGGACAGATGCAGTAACTTCTCATAGAAAGCATCATACGATAAATAATAAATGAGTGACCAAGGCAACAAATACCATCTGAATCCAGATTAGAGGCCACTGTGGGATTAGGCAAACAGAAAGGGACACGTCCTGGGGAAGGGTCTTGAAGAGCAAGAAAGAATTCAGGTCAGTGACAGTGACAGGGAGGGAGTTCTGGGGAGAGGGTTCCCACTAGCAGAGGAGCAGAGCAGGGTGCACACAGTGTGCTTGGGAGATGGGGACAGAACCATGTGGCTCCAGCAGGACCGTGTGGTTCCAGGCTCCTGCAAAGCCTGGAAGTCAAGGCTACCCAGAGAGGCTGGGGCTAGATGTGGCAGTCCTCAGATTCTAGTCTCAGGGCTGGGGTTGGATTCCACAGGGAGCGGGAGCCAGCTACAGTTGCTGAGCGGTGGGTAAGGTGAATCCGGTAGGACCAAACAGTAACCTTTCAGGCAATGGGGAGGGAAATAAACTGAAGGGGGTAAATATGAGAGTGGGAATGCTAATGAAGGCACTATGGTAGTATTCTCCGTGTGCTAACTAGTATTCTAGAATGGTGCCTTGCCTGAGGATAGCAGTGGAAGTGGAGGGACAGATGTAGGGGATCCCCTAATGGAGAAGCTCCAGGATTTGGTAAATGGCTGGGCACATGGTGCATGTGGGCAAGTATGCGTGTGTGTGTGTGTGTGTGTGTGTGTGTGTGTGCTGGGAGAAGGGAGGCCTGTGATGATAGGAGCGAGCCAATGATAACTCCAAAACGTCAAGCCCAAGGGACTAAAATAAAGGTGGTGACGCTGCCACCACAGGGAGGTCTTCTGTAGCCCCACCCTCTCCACCTACCCATCCCCCCCTGGTTCCCGGAAATACAGCCCCACAAGATTTCCCCCTGTTTCTCTGCACTAGCTCTCACTCAGCTCCAGGCCTGTGCACGTGCAGGTTCCTCTGCCTGGAACACCCTTCTTCCTGTCCTCAGTGTCGTACTCATTCCTACTCTTTCTCTAGGTCTCTATTCAAGTTCACCTCCTTGGGCCTGCCAGGTCTGGGAGCCTGGGCAACCTTTTGGCGGAAGGTGGCAGTGGAGGGTGGGGATGGGGTGGGGTGTTGTTAATAGATGTTACAAAGTCAGTATTTGCTTCTGGTGTCTCCGGTTTCTCTCAGAGCTATGCAGACCAGCACCAAATCACGGTCATAGACTTCTTCAAGAGCTTGAACCCTAATGGAAGAATGATGATGTCTGTGGGTGACTTCCGGAAAGCTATGATACAGGTGTGCTGAACCCTAGTGGCAACAGCAGTGTGGGGTGTGTGTGTGTGTGTGTGTGTGTGTGTGTGTGTGTGTTTAGGCCTGGGAAGGGGTAGGCAGAGAGCTCCATTGACTTTGCATGTTCCATCCACTTCTTCAGCAGGACAAGGTCCCTATGAACCCGTACCAAGTCAGGGAGCTGATAAAGAAGCTGGCTGAGAAGAGGCATGGTGAACTTCAGGTCAGTCTAGGCCCAGCGCCCATCTTATCCTGCTTCTGCCCCAGGCAGGCCCCCAGTTCTCTATAAGGCGTCCCGGTGGTGTCTACATTTGATCAGGTACAGCCTCCCCTGAAGCAGCTGGCCGCGCCCTCCCTGGCTTCCGAGGCTGGCCCCACTGTCTGCCCTCCTCCTCAACTTCCAATTCACCCTCCCAGCAGAGCTGCAGCCTCAACCGTGTGCTGTTGGCTGTGGGACCAGATTCTGGGGACACAGTGTCAAAGCCAAGTAGGAGGGGACGTAACAGAGCACGTGGGTAGGCCCTGGCGTGGTGAGAGGTCTGTGGCAGGTGCCTGGGTAGCTCAAAGAGGAGGATTACTCGGGCAAGAAGCAAGTGCAGAAGCGTGAGCCTCATGTGGCTGGGAGACTGCAGCCACTCAGCTCTGCTGTGGCCTAGGGGATGATGCCGTTGTGACTTGGGCTCAATTCCTTAAAGAGACAGGGGGCGCTGGGTGGCGCAGTCGGTTAAGCGTCCGACTTCAGCCAGGTCACGATCTCGCGGTCCGGGAGTTCGAGCCCCGCGTCGGGCTCTGGGCTGATGGCTCAGAGCCTGGAGCCTGTTTCCGATTCTGTGTCTCCCTCTCTCTCTGCCCCTCCCCGTTCATGCTCTGTCTCTCTCTGTCCCAAAAATAAAAAATAAAAAAATAAAAAAAAAAAAGAGACAGGAAAGGGCCTGTGTAACAGTAAGAACTGTAAGAACACCTGTGAGCCCCTACCTCGGGCCAAGTACTCTGTGGGGCCCCAAACCTGCCCAGGTGCCTGACGCTGTCGTCGCCCATATGTGGCCCAGGTGCCCGGCACTGTCACGACCCATATGTGGCCCAGGTGCCGGTTCTGTCATCACCCGTACGCAGTGAAGGATGAAGGCTCCCAACTGACCCAGCAACCTCTTGTCTTAGACACCAGTCCTTAGGGAGCTCTATCAGACCCCCCTGGTCCTGCCCCCCGAGCCTCCCCACCCTGTACCTCTGTTCTGTGCCCTCTTCAATACTTGCCACGGGGAGAAGCCAGGGCAAAGATAGGAAAGGCAGCCGGACCCATCTGCACACCTTGCTTCTAGGGAGGGGCAGCTCTTCACAGGGCTCTTAGTCTCCAAGTCTTTAGAATGGGGTGTAACCACAGCACCCAAGCGGCTTTGTAAGGATAGAGTAGGGACAATGTGCCTAAGAGGCTGGCACATGTCACCCAGCAAGAGGGCTCGTTCTGAAGATGTCTCAGGCTTGCACGTCCCCCACACCACGTCTCTGTCCTGAAACTCCCCACCTGCCCCCCCTAAAGTGGTGCTTGGTGTCCTTGGGAAGCTGGTGGGAAGTGCCCAGGCAGAGGCCAAGAGACCAGGTTCCAGGTCCAGCAAACCCTTCAGCTTTGCAGATGAGGTCAAGTGGCCATCAAGAGGCAATACTGGGGTCTGGGTCCCCGTGTCTTGGGAACTGAGGGGGCAGTCTCTCGTGGGCACCTCAAATTGTCCCTCAGCTCTATTCTCATTGAAGAGCAGAGCGGTCATTTTTATTGTTGCGTGAATTTTTTATTTTCATTTTTGTTACAAATAATATCTACTTGTAAAAATTCTAAATCCACAGAAGTATAGCAAGAAGAAAGTGAAGGTTCTTTTTTTATCTCTTCTCCACGGTACATGCTGCCTCCCATGAACAGTCCCGGTGCACATTTCCGTGCCTTTCCCATACTTGCCATCGAGTGTGCATGTGTGCGTGCACACGTGAGTGTGTGTGGTGTCGTGGTTTAAAACGTGGGCTCTGAGGCCAGACTGCCTGAGTTCCAAGCCCAGCTCCACTCCTGTGCAAGTTACCCAATCTCCGTAAGCTTCAATTTCCCCATCTGTACCGTGGAGCTAATAATAGTACCCATGGCATCGGAGCTTTTGAGGAGTAAATGGATTAATGCCTGTAAAGCATTTAGAACATTACCTGGCATGTGCTAGGCTCCGAGTGCACATATGTTTTATTATACATTATTGTACCCTCACACTGACAAACACACGGTTTCTTGTTTATCCTAAATAGAATCATGCTATCACGTTCCTCTGAATTTGCTCTGCCTTCCAGTATGTCTTGGCAATCTTTCCGTGTTTGTGCATTTAGATCCATCTCAGTCTTTTTTAACTGCTGCGTGCTATTTCATAGCACAGAAGTCTCCTTATTTATCTCATTGTTAGGGACATTTAAATTATTTCCATTGTTTTGCTACTACAAATAACTATAACCAGCATCCTTTTGTAGATGGTGTTTGCCCACACATGTTTCTCTAACAAGATGGAGCGGATCCAGGGCAATCGCTGGGCCAAAGGGTGTGCACATTCTAAATTTCAGTCGACTGCTAAACCCTTCCTTGCCAATGGCAAAAACCGATTCTTCTGCCCCCTCCCCGGGGCCGACACCAAAACTTACCCATGTTCAACCCTCCTGCTGCGATGGGTTTACAAATGATCCTGCTTGGATTTGAGTCTGCCTAAACACTCCCTTCAATCAGGCGGCATTGGCACTCAGCATTATCCCCTTACCTTTCAAACCAGTTTCCTAAAAACAGAGAAGCGGTAGCAACAAGTCTGGTCTGAAAAGAAGTCGCCGCGACGGAGAGGTCCTGGCAAGTCGATTGGTGGCATTCAGGAGGTGAAGATCTGTTCTGAAACCTCCGTAGACAAACACCAAGGCCAGACTGCGAGCGAGCCAATAAAGTCTGCCTGGGTCCCCACGTCTCTGGGCTGCAGGTGGCGTGCCCCCCCCCCCCCCCCCCCCCCCCCCCCCCCCGCAACTGGAGCAGCGCCTTTGGTTTTGGCGACCAGCAGGGGGCGCATCCTTGATGGCCTTAGTAGGAGCCGGAAGACAAATTGGGAATGCAATGGCGTTGCTAGGCAGCAGGAAAAGAGCAGTGGGGGGGGGGGGGGGGGGTGGAGATCAGTGCACAAAGGCAGTCATCCTAGTAAATGTAAACTGTATCCAGGAGAGAGATTTTGGAGACGCAGGAGGCAGTGGAGAGGGAGCAGATGCTCAGGAACAAGGACGTGGGGCACGGGGGGGGGGGGGGGGTGCTTTAGAAGCAAATGCTGAGGGGTCATGTGGAGAGAGCCCAGGATGGGAGACAGAGAGACCTGGCATGTAGTCATAGCCCGGCGCCACCTCGCCACCTGAGCATGGAGCCTTACGCTTCCATCGGAAAAAAGTAGGACAGCCGAAATTAAGGCTTCCCAATCTGTTCTGGGAATCTACTGTTCTACATTTCTTTTTAAAATTCCTTGGAAGCTAAGGAGACACGAATTGCTGAGCACAAGAGCAGGGATAGTCAAGAACAGCATGCGCTGAGCAGGTGCGGGGATGGGTAACTGGCGGGTTCTGATTAGCCCCGCCAGTCGTCTCTGTGGATGCACAAGGGCAGGGACTGAATCACACATCGCTGTACCACCACACAGTGCCTGACACATAGGAGATGCTCAATAGAGACCTATGGGGTGAACAAACACATTCACCTGGCAATTTTGGGGGGCAAGTGGTGGAAAAGTGGGAAAGTTTGGGGGTGACCGGGAACCGACCCTTTAGAGCCCTGATGTGTGACGCATGCTGAAACGGCATCTCGGAATCCAGTCACTGCCTTTGGCTTTCCCTTTGCTTCACCAGGGCTGGAGCGGAGGCTGAGGCCTCTCTGCCCGTGTGGCAGAATCATTATTTGAAATAATTTATACCCCTCCCCGCAGTGCATTTTCCCCTTTCCCTTCCTTATTCAAGGTCTTAGCCCGAAGTTGAATTTCCATTAATTGGGTGACAGAGGGGCTCAGAGTCAAAATTAGGATAATAAAAGAAAATAAAGAAATGCACTAAGGGGTTCGTGGGCTGAAACTCACATCTCTCATACTTGTCAGGGTATGTAGATGTCTTTGACTCCACAAATAAATCGAATCCCCTTAAAATCAGGAGCCGTGTCATTTAGGTTTATTATATCTATAAATTTCCCCCCCAAGTCTCTTGTCCAGCAGCTGCTGGTGTCTGGGTGGAACCCTGAAGATTATGAAGCCAGGGGGTATCAAAAATTGTGGACTATGTTATGGATCAATAAAAACAGCAAAGTTTTCTCCAGATGCTTTTAATGCATCTCTTGCATAAAAATGAAAGGCAGCAATTTTCTGATCAAATGTTATGTTTTGTTTGGGTAGCTTTGGGGAAATTATGGAGATACAGGGAAGCTAAAATCCACCCCCTCGCCCCCAATCCTCCAGGCCAACCCTCAACATTACCAATCCCAAGAAAGTGAAGGACGAGAGTCAAAACCTGCCTGCGATAGTCTGGGAACCTTCCCAAAGTTGGAGTAATTCCGACTAGTGGCCACTAGGTGTCAGGTCAGCTTCAAATTCCTGGTGAACACACCGCTTCCAGATCCTTACAGAACGCTTTGCAGCCTTTGTACTTTCTGTGATCTCCCAAACTTCTGCCCACCCCCCCCCCAAAAGCCCGACACATGAAATCTGAGCCCGGGAGTGTCCAGCAGCCTGACACTTGGGCAAACCTCTCCAACGCTCAATGTCCTCGTTGTGAATTGCGGTTTCTAACAGGGAACTTTGCACCCGTACTGTGAGGCAGAAAATCAGGGGTGGGCGGGTAAAAACTCCGTAAATATTCAGTCCCCTCCCCCAGTCAGTCCACCCTGGAGCCCGGCAAAGCCGCAAGAGGAGACAGTGTTTCATTTGGATAGGACTGCACGAGGAACTCATCCTCTATCAGCTTGCCCAGTCTGGAGGCTGGTGGGCGGGAGCTGCAAGCCCAAGGTGGAGGTAGAGGAATCTTGCAAAGTAGGAGAGGCCAGCGGGTCAAAATGACCCAGAGGCATTGGACTGCGTGCCCAGCACTGAAGGAGGTCAGGCTGCAAGCGAGGGAATCAGCACCTGGCTGTGCCCCTCCTAACCTGCCCTAACTCGGTGAGCGTCATGTGGTAGCTTTTTGTTCCTCACAGAAACCCGGTGCAGGAAGACTTTATTATCCTGTTTTACAGTTGGGGAAACGGAAGCATGGAGAAGTTAAGCATCTCACTCAAGCTTTCTTGCTAGTAAGTGGGGAGGCGGAGATTCAGGCCCTAACAATATAGCTCTGGCTCCCTGGGGTCTTACCCACTGTGCTTCCCTGCCCCCTGCGGCTTCTGTGCAGCAGCTCCACATCCAGACCGGGGAGTTTAAATGCACTTACTCTGTCTACACTGTGTCTACAACAGAGTGAGGAACTAGATTGATAAGCAAGCACGAGCTGCAGGCCAGGAGGGAGGCAAAGGCGGAAGATACTGTTCTAGTGTGGCTGATTGCTGAAGGTCAGGTTGACAGGCCGTCCCTGCTCCCAGTATTGAGCAGAAATTGTGCCAGGGGAGGTGGGACGGGAAGACAGAAGGAAGCACATGGAAAGCTCTGTGCACCCGCGTCATAAAGCAGTTAAGCAAACGGGGTTCTGGCACCGGACATTTTGAGGTTTGAATTGCGCCTGGCTTTCCCACTTAGCAGCTCTGTGACTTTGAGCCAGTCACTCAACCTTTCTGAATCTCCGTTTCCTCACCCGTCAATAGAAATGATAATGGTCTCCCCTCCCCACAATTTAATGAGATTGTGCGGGTGAAACCCAAGGCCGAGCATACAATAAGTGCTTCCTAGAAGGATGACCTCATCACAGTGGCTTTCCTTTCCGAGAGTGGGGGGAGGGGAGGCCTAGGTCCTGCAGGGCACAAGAGGGGCCACACCAAGCAGCCATCTTTGAAATATCTAAGTACTGGGCCTTTGAAACATCACGGGAAGTATTCTCATCTCAGGGTTTGGTTTAAGGCTTGCATCAAATCAAAAGAATTCGTCCAGAATCTTAGGAATTAGAGGGAGGAGGGGGACCAGGGACTAGCAGCGCCATGTGGACAACGCAGGGGACACGGTAAAGAGCTGGCATTTTTCTTGGCTGCTGAGGTCCGAACCCCTTCCTGGGCTGGGAATGCCTCACCTCGGGGGAGGGGTGGCTGTGACTTGCAGCCGGGACCTAGGATCACATCTCCACCAGACGCTCAGAACGAGAATCCAGAGCTAGCATCCCCAAAAACCAAAGGCCACAGTGAATTCTCTCTAACAGCTGCAACACGGCAGCTGGATGCGTGGCCTCAGAGCGGTGGCGAGACTGATGCGGGAAACACAGGCAAATGAAAACTTAAGTTCCCTTACGACCTACAGCCCATCAACAAGTCCTTGACACAGGCAGAGTGACATTCGCCAGGAACTCTGCTGCCTCAATGCGATACTTTGCTAAAGGCAAAAGGCAATCTTAGCCTACTTCCCAGAATCCTCTAAGTCTACTTTAACATATAAAAATTCCTTTAGAAACTTCCTTTATCTCTACCCGCCCCCCCCCCCGCCAAATATATGTTAACCGTCATCCTCCAAGCATATGGCCCACTGACAGACATCTGAAGGGCCTCGTGACTGTTTACTAAACAGTAATAACTGACCTTTTCCTAACAGCAGCTAGCCCCCTCAAAGTCCTGGAAACCTTGCTTCCAAATACCTTGGAGAATTACTCTATCCCTAACCTCCTCCCAACCTGAAGGAATATGTTCAGTCACCCGTCACAACCCCAGCACAGTTCTTTCTGCCCACGGGTCCTGTCCCCGTGCTTTAATAAAACCACCTTTTTGCACCCAAGACGTCTCAAGAATTATTTCCTGGCCGTCAGCTCCAAACCCCGACATTTCCACATCAGTACTGGTGGGATGGGCCAGGATACAGAACCCGCGGCTCGGCGGGGTGAGCTGCAGGGTTGCTGTGTGGCCACAGTGGCAGCTGCAGTGTCCTCGAGGGACCAGGCTGCTTTGCCAAGCGGGGGCTCTGGATTGGTTTTGTTTTGATTTGTTTTGTTTTAAGCAAAAGAAAACAATGATTGGCAAGGCAAGCCTGCGACCTAAATCCTGGCTGCGGACCAGTGGCCTTGAACTACAGGAAGGGAACAGTTCTCCTTCAGGAAGCAGACATCCTGGAGGGAGAGGGGGACCAGGAGGCTGGGAGGCCCACCTTGAGGCCCAGTGGTGCCTTTAAGGAGGGTCCATGGTGACCCTGGGAAGACTGCTTTTGCTGTCTGGCCACCACCTTAGGGAGTCTGTGGATCAGCTGGAGGAGGGCTGACCGGCTGGCTGCCATGGTGGCCAGGATGAGTAAGACAAAACTCCTGTGTGTGTGTGTGTGTGTGTGTGTGTATGTGTACACGCGTCGTAGTATAAATCAACTACCACGTTTTTCTCCCAGACTGCTACCAAGCCTTAAAAACCCTTGGGGGCCACCTGCATGGCTCAGTCCGTTAAGCGTCTGGCTCTTTTTTTTTTTTTTGTAATGTTTATTTATTTTGAGAGAGAGAGACAGAGACAGACGCGAGCAGAGGAGGGGCAGAGAGAGAGGGAGACACAGAATCCGAAGCAGGCTCCAGGCTCTGAGCTGTCAGCACAGAACTTGACACGGGGCTCGAACTCACAAATTGCGAAATCATGACCTGGGTCGAAGTTGGACACTTAACTGACTGAGCCAACCGGGCGCCAAGCGTCAGGCTCTTGATTTCAGCTCAGATCATGATCTCAGGATTGTGGATAGAGCCCTCATGGGGCTGAGTGCTGATAGCGTGGAGTCTGCTTGAGATGCTCTCTCTCTCTGTCTCTCAAAATAAATAAACATTTATCAAAAAGAAAAGAGTCTCATTTTATTTTATTTTATTTTTTTCAACGTTTATTTATTTTTGGGACAGAGAGAGACAGAGCATGAACGGGGAGGGGCAGAGAGAGAGGGAGACACAGAATGGGAAACAGGCTCCAGGCTCTGAGCCATCAGCCCAGAGCCCGACGCGGGGCTCGAACTCACGGACCGCGAGATCGTGACCTGGCTGAAGTCGGACGCTTAACCGACTGCGCCACCCAGGCGCCCCAAGAGTCTCATTTTAAAAAGTAACTAAAGGGGCGCCTGGGTGGCGCAGTCGGTTAAGCGTCCGACTTCAGCCAGGTCACGATCTCGCGGTCCGTGAGTTCGAGCCCCGCGTCGGGCTCTGGGCTGATGGCTCAGAGCCTGGAGCCTGTTTCCCATTCTGTGTCTCCCTCCTCTCTGCCCCTCCCCCGTTCATGCTCTGTCTCTCTCTGTCCCAAAAATAAATAAACGTTGAAAAAAAAAATTAAAAAAAAAAAAATTAAAAAAAAAAATAAATAAATAAAAAGTAACTAAAAAAATAATAAAAACTCTTGGAACTTCCTGAGTGGCCAGACTGTCTTTGTTATGCTAATGAGGGCTGAGTGGGCCCTTAGATCGCTCAGGGATGCTGGTAGCTGGGAAAGACCAACCTGGGAGTAGAGGTGGTTAGAGATGGAGTTCAAGCACGCAGCCAGTGTGCAATCCTGCCTCCCTAGAGTTAACTCCAGTGGAAAGTCTGGACAGCGCCACTCAGGGGAGCTTCCCGGGAGGTGAACACCTGGATGTCCTGGGGTGGGAGGGCATGGAAGCCTCTGCACCCCCTTTCAGGGCTTGCCCTGCACACACCTCCATTTGCCTGACCCTGAGCCAGATCCTTTCTAATAAAACTATACTCATGATCATAGCACTTTCCGCGAGTTCTGTGGATTGTTCCAGTGAGTTATCAAACCCGAGGGGGTCCTGGGAACCCCCCTCACCCCGTTGTAGCTGGCAGATCAGAAGTGCAGATATCCCAGGGGACCCCATTGCAGCTGGCATCTGAAGTAGTCTGTAGGGGACTGAGCCCTTCACCTGTGGACTCCAAAGCTCACTCTAGAGATGCTGCCCAAGGTATGATGGAAAAGGAGCACGTGTGTACAAATGTATGCTCACATTTGAATTATGGAGACATGGTGCGTGTACCCAAATACGTCCAGGAAAGGGGGCGTCGGGTGGCTCAGTTGGTTAAGCGTCTGACTTCAGCTCAGGTCATGATTCACAGGTCATGATCTTGCGGTTTGTGAGTTCGAGCCCCTTGTCCGGCTCTGTGCTGACAGCTCAGAGCTTGGAGCCTGCTTTGGATTCTGTGTCTCGCACGCTCTCTGCCCCTCCCCGCTCATGCTCGCTCGCTCTCGCTCTCTCTCTCTCAAAAATAAACTTTTAAAAAATGTTTTAATATGTCCATGACCAACAAGAGGGGGTCGGTGCCCAACAAGAGGAGCTTACCTGTGTACTAACCCCCAGAAAGGATGAAAGCAAGAAAGGATACTTTCAGGCATCCTAAAGGCCAAACCGGGTCACTCTCGGCTTGTACCTCTCCTGGCTGAACCTCCGATTTCCCAGCAGAGGGCGCTCCAACCTCACAAATCCTCCACCTCCGAAAGCTTCCGCTCTCTAAGGTGGGGTCGGGTGGGGTCGGGTGGGGTCGGGTGGGGGGTCTGGGGAGAGTAGAGAGAAGAAAGCAGGACCCCAAACTGGCTCCAGGAAATCAAATTCAGACGAAAAGGACAGCGGTGCAACCGGCTTCAGCGATACTGGTCATACCGGAGGAGCATGGGCCGGAACTCTCCACCTGCCTGGAGAGCAAGTTTCTCCACCCAGGGGTCGTCCAGGTTCTGTGGTGGCTGAGCTCTGCAATCTGGGGGACCTCTTTAAGAAATAAAAAATTACAAATACAATATGAGGTTAGTAAGTGGATGTTTATTTGGAATTGGGGAGAAATCCACACATCTTCTAAAAGCTGACAGTGGCCTGAACATCAGCCCAGGCCTTGGTAGAGGGTCTCACTGAGTGACGGTCTTCTCAGCTCCAGACTTTTCAGCGTCTTTAGGGGTGGAGGTGATTCCGCCTCTGCCTGCATCACCGCCAGCGGCCAGACCCTTGCGAATGGGGAGTCCCGCTTGCCTCCTGAGCCCATCCTGCCATGAAAACAGGCTAGAAAGACTCAGCTCCAACCCCTCTCTCCCCACCACAGTCCTTGGAGTAACCAGTTGAAGCCGCACCATGACCAGGTACGTGTGCAGGACGCTGTCCCTTCCTCTCTGCCACACCCTGGAGCCTGTCCCCTCTGCCCTTTGAGGAACCAGGGAGATCTCTCTCTTCTCCTTGAGTCCTGGCTTCACAGTGGTTTCTCAATCCACTTGCCATTATTTCAAGACTGTAAAACTCACAGCCCCTAAAATGCCTTTCGTAAGGGCCCTGTGAGGCAGGAAATAACCTTTTCTTAAAAATTAGTGGGGAATGCAAGTCTGAGGGATGGGGTGGGGGAAATTACGTACATTTATTTATACTAAAGTGTAAACGACTTCAAGTAAATTCAACACATTTATTAGGGGCTTAACTGGTGTCCACGGCTGCTGTGGGTATGTTGGGATACATCAGTTAGTAAAAACAAAAGCCATCCCTTACATGGAGTTGATGACATTCCAGCAAGAAGAGACTGCCCACCAATAAATACAATCGATAAGTGAGTCATACAGTAAGTTAGAAGATAATAAGAGCTATGAGGGTGGGGAGCCAGGGAAGGAGGTTCAGGAGGTGCATTGTTGGGGGTGTAAAAAGAGGTATTTGAACAGTGACTTGAAGGACGTCTGGAGGAAGAGCTTTCCAGGGAGAGCAAAGGCCCCAAGACAGGAGCGGCTGTGCAGGACCAGTGAACGAGCCTGTGCAGCTGGAGCTGAGTGAGGGGAGGAGACTGCTCGGTGTGAGGGGTGAGGTGAGAGGGAAGGGCCAGCCCAGGTGGGGCCCTGAAGGCCAGGATAGAACACGGGGTCTGGGTGAAGGGCGCCCTTGCAGGGTTTGGGCAGCAGAGGGCATACTCAGACATCTTTTGGAAGGGTGTTTGGGCCGCTGCTGCGTGAAGACAGACTTTAGGGAGGCGCCTGGAGAGTGTCCAACTTCAGCTCAGGTCATGATCTTGCATTTTGTGGGTTCTAGCCCCGCGTCTGGCTCTGAGCTGTCAGCACAGCAGGGAGCCTGCTTCAGATTCTGTCTCCCTCTGTCTCTGTCCCTCCCCGGCTTGTGCTCAGTCTCTCTCTCTCTCTCTCAAAAATAAATAAATCAAAAAAAAAAACTGACTTTAGAGACTCAAGGGCAGAATCAGGAGAGTCACTTGCGAGGCTATTACAATAACCCAGAGGTGAAGGGGGACCTGTGGAGGCGATGGGGTGGCAGAACCTTGGGTATATTTAAAGGTGGTGCCAACAAGATTCCCCCAGCAGATAAGATGTGGACTGTGCAGAAAGAGAGCCAAAGGTGACCCAAGGTTTGGGGCCCCGAGCACCTGGAAGAATGAAGTCTTCATCGCTGAAACAGAAAAGTCTCTGAAGGAGCAGATTCGGGTGTTGGAGGTGGGGAGAAGGAAAATCAATTAATTCAGGGGTTATTAGATGGTGCAGGGAGGAGTCACACGGGTCCAAGAATGGGCTCTGGGGGAAGCATCGGGACAGGGGTGTATGCTTGGGGGGAACTGGGTGTGGTAGAGATGGCATTTAGTGCCAGGAGACCAGCGGAGGCCCCTGAGGGGCTGAGCAGAGAGATGGGGGGGGGGGGGGCCAGGGTGCAGGGAAAGCGGCCAAGCCACAAAGACTCACTCCAAAACCTCTCCTAGGAACAGTGTCGGTGGGTGGGCAGGACAGGAGAGCTCGGACAGGCTGAGGGCAAAAGCGACAGGGGAAGAAAGGGACAGGAGGGGGCCCTAAATATCAAATCTCCCATCGGGGCCCCGCAGGAGTCCTTAGCTCGGTGCTGTCACACCAGCCAAAGACTCTTGGGCTGGGAGGGGACCAGAGGTGGTAAACCTCATGGTCTCCACGGCTGGGGTAGCTGCCCGCTACCCCTCCCCCACCCCCTCCCGAGGAACAAGTAAGAGGAAATAAACGAGAGCACATTATGAACTGTAAAGCTGTATACAAATGTGAGGGTTTATCAACATGCATTTGCCGGAATGTGAGGAGGAGGAGAGTCGGGGAGAGGAGGAGGGAGGGGGGAGGGGACCCTTCACTCAGCTACAGAAGCCCTCCTCTCAGAGCTCAGTTCAGTCAGGGCCAACCTTCCCTAGCTTCTCAACATGGCTTAAGGAAGACTAGATCGATGGTTCTCGACCGGGGGTGATCCCACCCCCTCACCCCGAAAGAACATTTGGCAACGTCTGGAGACGTTTTTTGGCCGTCATAGCTTGGGGAAGGGTGCATCGAGGAGGTAGAGGCCAAGGGTGCTGCCGAATCTGTGATGCACACAGGAACCCCGCTGTAGATGGAGTGTTTGTGCTCCCCCAAATCCGTGTGTTTAAACCCCAAGGTGGCAGCATTAGGAGATGAGCCTCTGGGGTGTGATTAGATCACGACGGTAGAGCCCTCATGAATGGGAATAATGCCTTTATAAGAGAAACTCCCAGAACGTTCCCTTGCCCCTCCACCATGTGAAGACACAGAGATGGCCATCTGTAAACCAGGGACCAGCTCCTCAGACCGCAAACGCGGTGGCACCTCATTATTCCAGCCTGCAGAACTGTGGAGAGAGAACTTCTGTTGCTTATACGCCACCCAGTCCACACTGTTCCTTTGTAGCAGTCTCAACAAACTGACACTAAATGGAGCAGGGGGCAGGCAGGTGCCCCTCCCTGTCTTCTAGTGAGAACTGACAATGCCTGGCCCTCGCTTTCCCAGCCTCCCTTGCAATGAGCTGTGCCCATGTGACCCAATGGGGTTCTGAGATGCGAAAGGCAGGCCACTAGGGGCTTCTGGGAAAATCTTTCCTCTTTGATAAGAGGAACAGGCACCGAGAGAGCCTGCCTTCCACTCTGCTCCTGGGCATGGCTGTTGAGGACGTGATGCTTCACATTGTGGCATCCGTCGTGCGAACTGGAGGGGCATCACCAAAAAGGCTGAGGGCAGCAGGGCAGAAAGATGGGACTCGCCCGACTTCAATGACATCACTAAGTTGCTAGGCAACCCTGCCTCACACTCGCCTGTGAAATGAACCAATAAGTGTCTTTCTGTCTTAGGCTTCTTTGAGTTGAGTCCTGTTACTTGTACCAAAGCATCCTAGGAGACACAGATCACCCTCCCCGTGCTTCCTGTGCACAGCATCACTGTGCGACCACTGTCTGGTGACACACGGCCCTCTCCTGCTGGACTGCGAGCCCCTGGAAGCCGGGACTGTGTTCCCATCTGCGATCTCCACGCGTAGTTAGCAACATGCCTGGCACAGAGTAGGGGCTCAGCGATATCTGATGAATACATTGAAAGAATGGAAGACGGAGTGAAGGGATCCCTGCTCTCAGCCCAGCTGTTGGGTTTCCTGTGAGCCACTCTGGGGGACACAGCATCCCAGCCGCCTGGCAGTGCCCGTGTGTAAACACGTCTGGGGTGAACGCCCACAGATGCCTGAGATGACAGAAGTATTGGCCCAGAGGTTGTGGCTCCAGCACAACTCCGAAAGCAGAAATTCCAAGTGCATGGGGAAATCCGAGGACTGAATCGTTCCATGGGGCCAGATTGGAAACATGCTGTAAACGCAGATGTTTCTTCTAGAACAGGCCTCCTTGCAGACACCCACCCCTACCCACCCACAGAGATAGACTCTTCCACCTGCCAAGACCCCAGCCTCCCAGGGCTAGGGAGGCAAGAAGTCAGCCAGGAACCAGCTGGCCCATGGGGTCTCCCACGAAGAAGGGGTCTTCCCAAGAGCTCAGTGGTAGGGACCCTGACCGGGGGTGGCGAGGGTGACAAAGCGTCATTCCTCCTCACCCCAAGCTCCTTCCATGATGCCAAGGTCAGTCCTGCCCCCTTTCCAGCCTCGACTGGGTGCAGAGCCCCGTTTGGGTTTGCTACAAGGACCCACGTCAGCTTGGCAGGGAGCCCTCAGTGAGAGCGAGGTAGTGTCGTCCAATGGTTAGGGCGCACGCTTTGTGTCAGGCTGGCCTATGCCGCAGTCCTCACTCAGCCGCCCCCTTCCTCCCTCCTTCCCTTCCTCTCTTCCTTCCTCCCCTTACCATCTATGAGGTCCTGCTACGTGCTGGGTGCTGCGTGTGGCAGGAGGGTGACAGCCTTAATCATCACAGTCGGCCAGATTGAATTCACACAGCAGCTCCACTGGGTGACACGGAGCTGAAACCACAATCAGGGAGGCTCACAGAAACAAACAGCCACCCGAACGTCGCCATGGTAGTGCTCCGGGACAGCATGGCAGCCGTGGGGACTGGCACCAGTCATTCAGTTAATCAGACTCTCATTACTGGGACAATAGGACCCACCTCCCGTGGCTTCTCTGAGAATAAATGAGACACCACCCACGGGCCACTAAGCCCGTCACCAGGCCCTAAGTGCCTCCTGATGGGAGGAATGGTGGCCACAATCAGCCTCCACTTCAGGAGGCTGATTGCAGGCCTGGAAACCTGGGGACGAGGCTGCAGAAAGGGGGTCTTGCAGAGGCTTGCGCCCACGGGGCCTGCCAGGGCGGAGCAGCGCTGGTTTCTGTTCCCTTCAGGCCCACCTTCCCTCTGGCCGGGCATTGTCACGCAGCCAATGGGTGGGTTCCAGTCCCCGGGCAGGGCCTGCCTGCTTTCCCTGACCTTGGCCGAACTTCAGCTCCTGGAGTCAAAACAGTATTCCGGAGTCAGTACACTCCTGGACCCAGGTCCCACCGCTCCCCTGGCTCGGGACGCCACGGCCCCAAGGGCAGTCACCCTGCCAGCTGGTAGCTGAGCCGGCTACTGTGCAGAGGTGACAAAGAATGAAGCAACTTGGCCACGTGGAGGCCTGGTTTGGAGCTGGCAAAGCAGCCCTGCAGGCCTCTGCTCCCTCCCCTCGGGAAGGACGGCTGACTGACGGGGACCTGACCTCCCACCCAGAGCTCTGGGGCTCGCACATGGGCAGCTAAGGGGAGCCCCTGAGCCCTGCTATCACTGCCGGCCCTCCCTCGTCGTCTCAGGTGGGTGGGACTGCATGGGATCCTGAGGCTCCAGTCTCCTTGCTGCCTCAGTTTTCCCAGGTGGAAGGTCAGCATGGGAACAGCCAACCCACCATCCTCTCTGCAACAACACAGTGAAGATCCAGAAACTAGAGAGGGCCTCCTCTCTTGGCCAGATGGAGTATGTGTTTTCAGAAGAGTGGAGAGATCGAGAACGGCTCTGACTTCAACAGGTTGCCCGTAAGTCCGAGAAGAAAGAAGGGCAGGGGCCAGGAGAGGACAAGCCCCTCCTCCTTAGGCCCTGGTTGCCTCTTGCACAAATGAGTAGTGGGGAGCACTGGTGACCCCCCTCAGCTGGAACTCGCCATTGCAGGAGGCTTCAGTTCTGAGGCGGCAGGCGGAGGGAAGTGGGGCAAAGAGGCAGGAGGTGGTGAGGCCTCAGAACCAGGAGAAAGTCTCCTCTAGGTCCTTAGCCAGCAGGACCAGCCCAGGCCTGCTCTGGCCTCTGGTCTCCAGCCAGGAAGTAATTCAGAAATTCCTCCAGAATGCTGCCAGGGCCTGCTCGCCTTGCCCCCGCCACCCCCTCCACCCCCCCCCCCAGCCCCCCGCCCGAGCCTGCTTGGACCAGGCAGACTGCTAGTTTCCATCCCCCAGAAGCCTGCCAGGGACTCCTGCGGCCTCCCTACCTCACTCACAGCTGGTCTGGGGTCAGACGGTGCCGGGAAAGAGCTGGCCGGAGGGGAGTGGCCCTGCATCCTGGGCCAGGGCTGGGGAGAATCCAAGCTCCCAGAAGAGGGTGGAGAGGGGGCCCAACCCTGTGTGTGTTGTGCAGGGGGAAAGAGGGAGGCTCAACCTCCAGGATCTGCCAGGGCCCAGCCTGGAGCCTGGCCTGGCTGTCAGAAGCTGGGCCCAGTGCCGTCTGCCCTCCCTGGCAGGGACTGGCCAACTTAGGCAGAGGCCAGGAGACTGGGCAGGGCCTGCCTCAACATCCCCACCTTCTGTCCCTGAGGCCACCGAGACTCCCTCCTTGGCATCTCCCGGGATCCCAGGCGGCTAATCCCCTCCCACGAAGATGTCCCAGGAGGCCTGGAGAGGGCGGCCTCCCTCACATCAGGTTTTTGTCCTTCACACTTGTGGGAAGTTCGGGCTTGGCCCACCTGGAGTAAAACCCCAAGAAAAGGGCAAGGGAGGGATTCGGTGTAATCGGCGGTGAAGATTTGCTTTTGTCAGGGGGCAAGAACCTAGGCAGAAGGGTAGATGAACTTAATCTGTTCAAACTTGGGTCCCGGCCGGGCTTCCCAGCAGCAGTCCCGGTTCTCAAGGCTCACAACCACCTCCTGCCCCCTTCCTTCTCCCGGCTCAGGCTGGCGCTGTGGCTCCCGGGCTGCTTCCCTCCATTTTCGCAGATAGGGAAGCAGAAGCACTGAAACGCCGGGTGACATCAGCAGCTCGTGGTAGGACAGAGCGAGGCCTCTGCTGCCAGCTTCCTGGAGGCCCTCCCTGGACAGCTCAGCAATGGCCCAAAGCCGAGCGGAGGTCTGGACTCAGATCTCAGCTTTGCCGCTCGCTGGCCTCGGGAGCTCGGGCCAAACACTTGACCCCCAGCTGCAGCTGGCTTCCCTATAAGCAGGAGCGCACGGCCCCTTCCTGGGGTCACTGTGAACACAACCTCAATAAGGCTCATGAGGGGCCTGGCGCCAGGCCTGGCTGCAAGGGAAGCCCTTGGTCAACTGATACTAGCCCTTTCCATGGTGGTAACTCTGCCCCGGACCCAAGCTGCGTCCCCCACATCGCCCAGTGTCAATTCCAGGCCTGGTTCTCAGACGTAGGGTGTTATCAAACTAGAAGGGGATCTGGACAGGTCCTTGCCAGAGCTTCCCAGGCCCGGCTGCAGCTCTGGTCACCAACACAGTGAGTTGTGTTTCCCTCCCTTGCCTTGCCTCAGTAGTGAGGCCGGCTACCACGGATGCCGATCAAATGTCAACTGTCCCTGGAGGCCCAGTATGAGCTCCTTCCATTGTTGAAAGAATGCTAAGCACCTTGATTCATGTCCTGATCTCTCAAATCTGCAAGAGCTGCAGGACACAAATCTTCACTCCTCACCTCCTTTAATAAGAGGAGGGCGCCTCTGGACAGGCCTCCACATCCGCAGGGCTTTTGAGGGTCTGAAAACAAAGCACGGTCCTCTGCTCACCCCAGACGACAACTCTGCCAGTTGTTCTTGCCTGACCAGAAGATCCTTGGCCTTCTACGGCCCCCTGGTCCTCTGACCTCCACCACCTCCACCCACCTGCTTAGAAACCTCAACTAGCTCCCTGACTCAGTTTCCCCTAAGCTGATCTTCCCCCTAAACGTGCACATCTCCTGATTTGGCCTCTGCTCCTGCCTGAGGCCTGACCCCTGGTCCCAGACCTCCAGCCATGAGCTCTGCACATCAGACGCCCCCCCTCCCCTGCACACCACACACACACACACACACACCTGCTGACCACTCCCACCTCTCACCAGATCTTCCTGACCTTCACCCCTAGTCACTAATCCAGGACCCAAAGCCTCTGCAAAGTGCCCCCTAATCCTTATCAGGAACTTCTGGAAAATTCAGGGCATCTTGAGTGCATTCACAGACCAGGCCAATTCATCACCAGGTGCACCTGGGGGTTAACTGTGTGGGCACCAGTGACACTTGCCCCATCCCCATTCTTTTTTTTTTTTTTTTTTTATGTTTTTTTCAACGTTTATTTATTTTTGGGACAGAGAGAGACAGAGCATGAACGGGGGAGGGCAGAGAGAGAGGGAGACACAGAATCGGAAACAGGCTCCAGGCTCCGAGCCATCAGCCAGAGCCCGACGCGGGGCTCGAACTCACGGACCGCGAGATCGTGACCTGGCTGAAGTCGGACGCTTAACGACTGCGCCACCCAGGCGCCCCGCCCCATCCCTATTCTTAAGGACACTGCCCTACCTGGAGTTACAATCATGCTCCTGTCCATGTACCCAATTCCAGGGAGAGAATGTCTCTGTTCTTGCCGTGTCTCACTCTGGAAAAGCCCCCAAAGCCGGGCTGCTTGCGCTCCCACTGACACAAACCATTTTTAATAAGAATTCTTCTCGCTATAATTTTCCACATTCCCTTCCATTTCTGCCTCTAGTTTCTACATGGCTCAAGTGTGACAGGAATCCTCGTATTACCCCCACCCCGGATGCCTCTAGGTCCTAGCACTTGGGACATGACCCTCTCCCTGGAGATGAATCATAACTCACGGACCCCTCCACTGCCCTGCAAACAGATTTCTAGAAGGCCTTCCTGCACAGACAGGTCTTCAGCGGAAGCTGGGACCCTGCTACACAGGGTCAGCTCAGCCTGGCTCCAAGGCTGTGCCCTCTCCTCACCAAACTCCGCCACCTGCCCGAGACTCACTCCTCTCCGACTGTGCCCCCCCTACAAGAGATCCTGTCCTTGATCCTTCCGCATCTGAGACATTTCATAATCCTCTCCTGTCTCAACACAACCCGTGCGGAAGCCCGCCTGACAGATTCCACTTTACCCTCCTCTGGCCATGTTTTTGTCTCTCCCACGTCTTGTTTCCTGGATGGCATCCTTCTGGCGCAGGGTGAAAAGCGAGCGCGGAGCACTGGAGGTAAGGCTGGCGGACCTCTCTTTCTTTCCACGAATTCAATGGGAGGCCTGCCGAGGGGCGTCTTTCGTGTCCATCCATTCCCACACCTTCCCGTCTCGGGGAAAACGCTGCTGCTGCCAAGCCCCGCGTCGTATGTTTACTCCCCAAGATGACGGACGTAAAGATATTTTGGAAAGGAAAAGTACTGCTCTCTTCTTAACCATGGTAATGGCATTTCCCCGTCGCCCCTGACCAGAAACAACCCAGTGAATGTCATGATTACACACGTCCTGTGCAAAACTCCATGGTGAGTGGCACCTCAAGAAACACAAAGATGTCCAAGATAAAGTCCCTGTTGGGGGCGCCTGGGTGGCTCAGCCCGTTAAGCATCTGACTTCGGCTCAGGTCTCGATCTCACGGTTCATGAGTTCAAGCCTCACGTCGGGCTACACTGACAGCGTGGAGCCTTCTTTGGATCCTCTGTCCCCCTCTCTCTGTTCCTCCCTGGCTTGCTCTCTCTCTCTCACAACATAACTAAACAAACAAATAAATAAAAATAAACATTAAAAGAAAAAAGTCCCCATCCTTAAAGTGTCTCTTAGTATATTCTAGGACACAGACTCTTATGAAAACTATGAAGTGGCCCCAGAAAAATGCAGCCTCCCCAATGTTGCAATTTCAGGGGTTCTGCTGACCCTCTGTAGACCATCCTTGGACCTCCCACGGGTACATGCCCACAGGATTAGGAATCCATCCTCCGGGCAGCTTACAATCATCCATGGAAGAACACCAGATGGGAATTTCGAAGGAATGTGGGCATGAGGCCAGCCCTGTGAGAAGCAGAGCACTGTGGGGTGGTAGTGGAGGACGGCATGACTGTCCATGGACAGGACTAGGAGGAGCCGGAACGGGCTGGCCGAGCTAGACTCAGCACTGGGGCGGGGAGGCCACAGTTCGAATGCAGTGCTGCTGAGCATTTGGGGTCCACCCTGAGCTGAGAGGAAAGCAGGAGATAACAGGCCCAGAAGACTCTGCAGGGCTAGAGAATTCCAGGTTGTAGTTGCAAAAAAAGACATCTCTGGGGGCACCTAGGTGGCTCCGTCAGTTAAGCCTCTGACTCTTGATTTCGGCTCAGGTCATGATCTCCGTGAGTTAGAGCCCCGAGGCAGGCTCCGTGTTAACAGCATGGAGCCCTGCTCGGGATTCTCTCTCTCCCTCCTCGCCCCCTCTCTCTGCCCCTGCCCCCTCTTAAAAAAAAAAAAAAAAAAAAAAAAAGAAAATCTCTATCTAGATGTTCTAGTGGAGAAGCTTGGAAAGCTTATTAGAGTGCAACTAGCTTTCTCCCAAGTTCTCAAACTTCAGTGTGCATCAGAATCAGAGGGGCGGGAAGCCTATGAAAAGTGAAGGAATAAGCCCTTCCCCTTTGGTCCGAGGGCCCGGAGATCTGCATTTTACAGCACCCAAGTGGTGCAGCTAATCCACAGACCAACCGTATTCCCTTGGAGAGGGCGGAAAAGCTCCCACATCCACAAGGATTCATCTGTCACGGCTCTCTTTCCCTCGAGGTGCAAATCACAGATCAGCAACCCAACATGGCCCACATAATTTGCCACCCCTTCCCATGGGAAAGCCCCTTGCCTCCTGGCCCGTGGGACTTGGGGCTTTGATGAAAAAGTGGGGGCAGGACCACCTGGCTGGCCTTGCTCTCGGGGACTGGGGGCGCTAGGAGTGACGTTGCCGCCAGCGCCCCAGGACGGCCAGCTCAGCAGGGTGGGGGGAGGGGCTGCCTCCTCCCCTCCAACCCCTTCCCCTCCAGCTGCCACACACCAGCCCTTCCCCTCTGGTCCCACCCTCACCTCAGCCTGCGCTTTGGGAGCACACAGTCTGTGTCCTCACTGGGCCTCTGGAGCTGGGACCGGCAGGGCTGAGCCTAGGACCAGGATTGGAGGCAGGGGGGTGCCAATGAGGAAGGGGAGCTGCTCAGAGCGAAGCGGCCCTGCCTGGCTGTGCCTGGGGAAGCCCGCAGGCAGACAGAGGATCTGAGGCCCATGCTGCTGTGAACTGCGCAGGGCAGAAGGGGGAAGGGTCACAGAAAGGGGCTCAGACACTGCCAGACCAGGGATCACCTCGATTTAAAGCCTGAAGACATGGAAGGCAGCAGGTCCTGTCACTTTTGGAGATGAGGCTTGGTGGCAAGGAAAGTGGGGATTTGCCACTCTCCCTCGCCCACCCCACCCCCGCCACCCTCCTTCCTCCCTCTCTACACCCCCTCCCCAACACTTGCTTGGGAGAGAGAGGGAGGAATCACAGGGTTCTATCAAAGCCTTTAGGACTCATCTGGTCCAGTGCCCTCATTTTACAGGTAAAGAAACTGAGGCCCAGAGAGGAAAGACTGTGTTGTCCAAGGTCACGCGGCTTACTGGAGACAGAGCTTGAACCCAGAACCCCTAACTTCCCTCAAATGGCCTTTCCTCAACCCTGAGACAATAGGTCCCACGAGGGGAGATATTCAAATATTTTAATGACCCCAGCAGCACAGCCTCAGCACTCAGAAGGGCACTGTCCTTGGCAGTGGGTCAGGGTCCTGGAGGCCCCAGAGATGTCCCTGTAGTTGTGGGATCTGGGAGATGTCCCAGAGTTCCCAGGGAGAGTGACTGGGACAGTGGTGGGGGGTTTGGCGGGGAGGTTTGGGCAGCTATGTACCAACTGGAATGTAAGTATTTCAGTCTCAGCAATGCTGTACCCATTAAATGCCAGCCAGGGAGCCAAGGGTAAAAGAACCCCGCTCCCCCTTTAGAACAGGTCTCTTGGGAGGGGACTTCCCTCCCTCAGTGAACTGAGCCCCTGGCTTGCCAGGAACAATCGGTACCCCATTTGCATGGGGTGGGGGAGGGAATGAGAGAAAATCAAATGACGGGGACCAAACTTTAGCTTCTGGACACCTGGCCCAGGTCACCCAACAATGGACGATGCAAACCCCAGTCTTTTCCCTGTGGCCAGCAGCTTTGGTGCTAAACCTGGAAACGGCTGACAAAGTGGGTGTTTTCAGCTCTTGGCAGCTGCAACATCGCCATTTGGCTGCTCAGGGGGTACAGAGCAAGACCGTTGAGGGCTCCTCTGCGTCCTCGACACCACAGGGTACCCAGAGCCTGGGTGACCCAGCTCAGCATCGGGAGCCCCTTCAAACTCTGTGATTCAGCAGGGTACAGACACCTCAGGAGGGGTGAGTCTACAGTCCTACAGAAAATGAGGGCACAGACGGAGCGGGCAAACTTTCACCCCTAGAGAGCGAGCAAGGGAAGAGGAAGGGCACAGGCTTTGGCATCAGACCAACAGTGCGTAAATCCTGACTCAGCCCCTCGCTGGTTCCTGCGAACTTGACTCATTGAGTTGTCTGTAATGGGAGCAATCATACTGACCTCACAGGTCACGGTGAGGAGCAAACGCTGTGCATAGTCCTCAAGTGACATGGTGGGTTCACACATGGCATTTGTCAATCGTGCTTCATGACTTTTATATTCTACGCAACATCCATCGTCTGTACGTATGGAGGTGACGTGGAGTCTAACAAGGTTCTTTTTTTTTTTAATTTTTTTTAATGTTTTTATTTAGTTTTTAGACAGAGAGAGACAGAGCATGAGCAGAGGAGGGGCAGAGAGAGAGGAGACACAGAATCCAAAGCAGGCTCCAGGCTCTGAGCTGTCAGCACAGAGCCCAACGCAGGGCTCGAACTCACAAACAGAGAGATCGTGACCCGAGTCAAAGTCGGACGCTTAACCGACTGAGCCACCCAGGCGCCCCGTGAGGTGCGCGTTATTGAGGGACGTATTACTGCAGCTCCCCCACGGACTTGTCACTCTCTCCTTCCCCGGTGACCAGAAAGGATCCCCTGCACCTTGCAGAAAAGAATCACAGGAGACATCTTAGCTTCTCACCTTGTAAGAAGGTCCCTTTGCTTTCGGAGCAACATGGGGACACCAGGGGGGTTGTCCCCCTGCTCTTTATCCAAACATAAGTGGGCCTCCAGCGTCTGCCCTGCTGAGGTTCAGTGCAGCCGGGAAGAGGTGAGAAGGGCCAGGCATAGCGCCCAGATGTTCGTTGTATCGTTGTGTTACTGCCCACACCCAGCCCAGATGTTCATTGTCTCACTGCAGCTGCTTTCTTTCCCTCTGACCTGAAGACCTTCTCTCTCCGGGGGGTTGCTGGGAAAAGGGGCAAAGGAAGGGGTCTTGCCTGATCACATCCCCCAATCATTTTATTTTTAACCTTTTACAAATGCAAAAGCCCCAAGTTTATTCATCTTGCAGCTGGCTGGCTGAGGATTCCTGGGGTAAAATCACCCTAAAGCTGGCGCTTGCCCGGCACCTTATAGCCCCGCGAGAGGGCTGAGTGTAAAACCTCCTGTGGAAGCCAGGCGGAGAGGTCAGTACCCGCCAGTGTCCCCTGAGCCCAGAGTCAAGTGTGCACTGCGGCGGGGGAGCTGGGGGCTGCCCGCTTCCTCTCCCAAGGAGATGGAGAAGGTGACCGTCACTCTCAGTTCTGCCCCTGCTCAGCTTTCCGTAGCCTGCGCTGGCCCAGCTCCTTTCAGACCAACACCTAGATCCCACTCTGGTTCTTCTCCTCCCCACTCATTGGAGGCCTGCACGCCCTGGTGCAGAATGGGGGCTCAGCGTCAGACAGACTTGGCCTTACCTGCCTCTCCCAGCCACCACCTGTGTGACCTCGGCAGGTTGCTTAAAAGTGGAGCCACAGTTTGCTTATCTGTAAAATGGGAGCAGCACTCACCCTCCCAGGGTTGTGAGACAGACAAGATAGTGCACGTAAGGTGTTGAGCCCAGTGCCTGGCTCAGAGTCAGACAAGGGTAGTTATTTTTATTCTTATTATCATTGCCCCATCACGGCAGGGAAACAGGTTAATAAGCTACCCCCTAACAGAGTCATTAAAGGAGGCCTGCTGGGCAGCTGTCCAGATACTAAACCAGGAGGAGGCTCACATTCTGGGTGCTAAAACATCACGGGTCCTAACACGACTGAGCAGGCTGCCTTCTCCAGCACCTCTCCAGGAAGGAGCCTCAGGAGACCACAGGCCCCACTGGGACAAGCTGCCTAGGGCCAGGGAGAGACTTTCACCAAGGAATATGCTCCATCCCGAGCCACCTTCCAAAGAGGATAGTCTGGTCACCGGCAGGGCATTCACTGAGGAAGAGGGGTCGACGACCTGGGGGCAGGACCAAAGCGCCAAGGAGAGTCCAGGAGAAACTGAAGCCTCTGCCAGCCTCCTTCTCCTACCCCTGCGCCCCAGGCAGGACTCAGCCTCTCCTCCGAACAAATGTTGAACAAGTACTTAAATAACACAATGTGTAGGCATCCTGAAGAATGAACATGCCAGGACACCACTCATCCCAGCTTGGCCTGCCTGATTCTCCAGGGGCTTCTCCCAGCAGGAGCATCAGACACCAGGATGTGGGCGAAGCCCGGAAGGGGCAGGGGCTGGGGGCGGTTGGGAAGGAGCGCTCTCAAAGCCCCACTCTTTGGCCGTCTTCTCTGAAGCTTTCGCCACCTCGCTCGCTGAGGCTCTCTCTCTCTCTGGAGCAGGGCTGCTCGAAGCGTGGTCTGGCACGCCGTGCACGCTGCTTGCTCAGATCCAGGATGAGAGAAGTCCGAGAACCGTCCCCAAGCATTTAGATACTGTCACAGCAATTCGACAGAACGGTTTTATGTCAGTTGAATCTAATAAAAAAAATTGGGGCGGGGGGCGCCTGCTGGCTCAGTCGGTAGAGCATGTGACTCTCACTCTCAGGGTTGTGAGTTCAAGCCCCACGTTGGGCATGGAGCCTACTTCAAAAAAAATTGGCTTGTATTTTATGTCCCTTGTTCATTTCATTTTCTTCCAGCAATTCTTTTGTGTTATGTTTTACAAAAGAAACGGCTCGTCATTGATACACATTAGGAAAACAATTGGCCCGTGACCACAGAAAGTTGGAGAAGCTCTGCTCCAGATGTTTTTTCCTTCTTCGTCTTAGAAACCCTCACGTCAACGCGGTACGTTAAAATGTGCCACTTGGGGAGCGGGTGCCCAAATGGGGCAAAACGCCCAGTCCCAGGACCCAGCAACATACCTGACCCGGTCACCTCCCTCCCCTCCCTGATCTGCCCAGCTCAGAATTTCCCCCTGGACAAGTGCTCCCCGGGGTCCGTTCACAGCCCTCTGTCCTCCCCTGGAGCCCACAGGACTTGCTGTCTCCACCACTCATTTGGCAATTTCGCTAATTAAAAAAGTTTTTGAGTACAAAGCTTTATGCTATGGAATGAAACATGGGCCCCATCCAGCTGGCCTCCGTGTGTTGCCTCTTGTGGCTACTTTTCAGCCTCTGTTGCCCACGCATGGCTGCCTGTGTGTGGAATCTTGCACTCCCAGCTCCCGGCTCCAGGGGTGCCAAGCCTACCTCCCACCCTTAACGCTTGGCCTTGCTGGGCACCTGGCGCTGCAGGAGGCAGGTGCACATATATGGATAGACTCACAGGGGAACTGCCGAGAGGGCTGGCCACGTGGGGAAAGGGAGGCCGAGAAACTCCTTTCTCTTTCTTCCGTGTTTATTTGCAAGCACCAGGGCATTTTCCTTTTGCTTTGAAGCATGCTGATTTTTTTTTTCTTTAAGTTATACATGCAGAGGGTAAAAAATTCAAAACCTGTAGAGAGGAACAATAGGAAGGTTATGGGCAGCCCGCCAGCCCAGGACCCCATTCCAGAGACCACTGCTCGCACCCCGCCTTTTCCAGGGTGTCCCGTGCATCTGCGGGCACTTTAGTGAAGATCTACCGCGTTGTTTTCGCGCCCATGAGAAGGCACCACAGCCCTCCTGCACTTAACAATTGGCCCATGACCACAGAGAGCTGGAGAACTCTGCCCCAGATGTTTTCCATCTCAGTCTTAGAAACCCTCACGTCAGCTTAGTACGTTAAATGTGCCACTTAGGGAGTTTGTTCCGTTTTTAACAACAGATCCTGCAGCCCAGCTACCCATTCTGGTGTGCTTTTCTCAGTCTTTTCTCACAGACCTAGAGCTAGAAGTTTCCTCAGAAACCTGCTCTTCCAGGGATGCCCACGTGGGGCCTCGGGAGCAGAGCAGATGTGTTGGAGTCACCTGACCCAGGTCTGGGCCCGCACCCCGGACCAGGGGTGAGTGGAGGGTACTTGGGAATCGGGGTGTCTTTAAGACTTCTCAGCCTGGGAATTTCGGGGGAACCTCACGCCCTCACGCCAGATTTAGGACTGGCAGATTGCCTACAAGTGAGGAAAGCGAGGCTCAGAGAAGGCAAAGGATTGCCCAGGTTACACAAAAGTTGGTGGCAGGGAGACTCCCAGCCTGGGGTGTTGTATTCGCCCCTGCGTCAGGCCTGAGGGCCTGGGTGAGTTCCCAAGGACTGCCTATCCCATGACTGCAAACCGCATGGCTCAAGACAACAGAAATTTATTCTTTCGCAGCTCAAGAAGCCAAAAGTCCAAAACCAAGATGCTGGCAGGGCCATACTCCTCCTAAAGGCCCCAGGAGGGCATCTTTCCTTGCCTCTTCCAGCTTCTGGTGGTTCCTAGCGTTCCTTGCCTTGTAGGCACATCGCTCCAATCTCCACCTTTGCTGTCACGTGGTTCTTTCCTGTGTGTCTCTGTGTGTCTTCCCTTCGTATAAGGACACTCACCATTGGATTTAGGGCCCATCCCAAATCTGGGACAGATTATACCTTATATAAATTATACCTTAACTTAAAACATCGGCGAAGACCCTATTTCATATACTGGGGTTCCAGGTGGACGAGAATGTGATGGGGACATTATTCAGTCCACTACAAAGCCTTCTTTTGTAAGCAGTTCCTTGGGCAAACTAGAGGCCTGTTTTGAGCCCCCAACTCAGCCGCAGGCTTCCGGCAGCCTAAATCTTGGGTGCCGGTGGGCCCAGAGAGGCACCTTCAGGCCGGGAGCTGTGCACCCAAGTTGCTGGGCATAGTGACCCAGATCCCTGCGCCAGGCTGGCCCCCCCACCCCCAAGCACTGTGGGGGTGAGATGCTCACAGCTGACCCCTTCTTCTGAGAATTGCCCCCGGCCTACTGGAGCTGCACAGCCTGAAATGCTGGTTGTTTCCTGACTGAGGCAATGACTGACCAATACTGGGACACAAAAGGCCAGTCTCCTTGCCTCACGATGTGACCGATTTCGTGGCGCTGCTCCTACTCCAGAGCTCCCCCAAAAAACAGCTGAGGCCGTACCTCAGCCGAACACACCAAGATGCCAAGATCTTCCCTGCCCCCTCCTGCTCCCCTCACTCCCCTGGCAGTCACCTGAGAGCCCTCCCTCAAAAACTCACGTGTGCAAGAATCCCCACCTCACTGCTTCTAGGCAACCTGACCTAACCTGACAGTGGGGCAATGAGGCTGTGTGCGACCGGGAGGGGAACAGAGAGGGTGGCTCTCCTTCCGGAGTCAGCAAGCCACACAGCCTTCCTCACCCAGCTCTCCCTCTACATTCACCAGGTAGGCACACCCTGGGTACCAGGCGCCAACCGGGAAGAGAGGGTAGAATGGGCACAGCAGAGGAAGAAGGGGTAAAATAAATGGGTTTCACCATGGAGCTTGTCATAAGGAAGTCAGATGCACAGACATGCGCTGACTTGAGAGCAATTACAGGATAGTGCGTGAGCATGCCCAAACCAACCAGTATCTCCTGGTTATCTCAAGGACAAGTCACAAAGGGTTTCTGAGCAGGAATCCATTGCTACGTACTCTCGCCACCCTCCCCCTTTGGTTTATGTTGTTAGTTCAAATCCCAGGAGGTGAAGGATCAGTGGTGCCAAGGGTCGGTAGGGCTCACGATCGACCAGCACCCAAGCTACTCTTGTTAGTTAATTTGTTGGGACGCTAGTTAGTTAGCTGGTTAGTTCGAGAAAGAGGGAAATGTGGGTCAGTCCAGGCAGAGAGAACAACATGGACAGGGGCCCAAAGACATATGCATGGCCCGGTTAGGGCAGTGCCACGAGTTCCGCGTGGGAGCGTGAGAAGTGTTGCTGGAACAAAGCCCTGGAGTGAGGCCAAGAGACCAGGTGGGATAGAGGGGGCCTTGAGTGCGAAGCAAAGGAGTTAGGATTTCTCCTTGAGAGTTGTGAGTAGGCACAGCAGCAGAATTTTAGAAGGAAAACTACTTGATCATAGGCTAAGCGGGTGCAGGGGATTAAGAAGTACAGCACAGCACAGCACAGCACAGGGAATATAGTCAATAATATTGTCAGATACTTATTGTGATGAGCATCTTGTAATGTACATGTGCTGCATCACTACACATTGTACACCTGAAACTAACTTAATATCATATGTCACCTCCTCACCTATACTTCAAGTTGAAAAAATGTTAAGTACTTGCTCAGATTTTCATTTTAGATAGATTACTTTGGCCGTGGCTTGGAGGGTAATTCCATTGTTAGAAGTAAGTCCATAAGTCCAGCCTATACTCAAGGGGAGAGGAGTCAGCCTCCGCCTTTCGGAAGGAAGAGCGTCAAAGATTCGTGGACATGTTTTGAAGAGACCATAGGGCGTGTTTAGGAGACTATAGGAGTACTCCAGGAGAGAGATGTCACGGCCTGAGCCACAGCAGGGGCAGTGGAAACAGAGAGGAGAAGTGTCTTGAGAGTTATTCTTATGGGCTGGCTCACAGGTGCAGGGAACTGTGATGAGTCAGGAGCCAGTTGGCAGGAGCCGCCTCGGCCACAGGACCCTTCACATGCAGGGGCGGCCTGAACTGCCTCCACCTGCAAAAAGGAAGAGGCTGGCAGGCAACCAGCGGTCTCCGGGAGTGTTTGAACGTAGTAGACCTCTGTAGCAGCTCGGGGAACGGAACCAGCACTAACCAGGCTGAAAGCTTCCCAGAGTCCAGCCATAGAACCTTTTGGACTTATCCCTCCAGAGAACAGTTAGGGTGAGAGCCCTGCCCCTCACAAAACACGGAAGCCAGGGGTGGACAATGATGAGAGCAGAGCAACACGTGCTAAGTCAGGGTGTCAAGGTCTATAGCTTCACCAACCTGAATGTGACAAGCACTCCCGGGGTCACTCACTCATTCAATAAACATTTGCATCGGCCCTCGCCACTGTGACACTGGAACAGTCACAACGAACAATGCTTTCAAGGTGCTGAGGAAAAAACTGTGTCCAGCCCACAATTCTATATCCAGCCCAACTGCTATCAGTCAGTGTGAGGTGAGAACGCAAAGGTTTCAGACATGCAAGGCCTCAAAATATTTACTTCTAAGGCACACTTTTTCAGGAAGAAAGGAAGGATTTGTGCCACCAAAAAGAGAAAGGAATAAAGGATCCCCAGGATGATGGAGGGAAGGAGCATTCTAGGATGATGGCAGAGTTAGCTAGTTCAGCTTGAAGCAGGACAGAGCTCCCAGAGAGAGGAAAAAAAAAAAAAAAAAGAAAAAAACCCCAAACAGCTAACCAAGCAGACAAAAAGAAAGAAAGAGGCAAATCTAGTAACTCCAAGTTGCATAAGAGAGGAAATATAATCATGGTGCACTACAGGGCTCAGCTGTGAACTAGTTTTACACGTAATAATGTAAACACTAAATAGTGGTTTCAGCAAAAATGTCAGAGAACAGGGTGTTAGGCTGAGGAGTAGGGTGTGTAGTTAGAGACCTAAATCCTAAGATTCCACTATAGAAAGTCAACTGATAATATCTAAAATATTATAAATATCTAAATATACAAAAATATCTAATACATATTAAATGTTATATATTATATATAACATCTTTAGGGGAGCCTAGGTAGCTCAGTCTGTTGAGCATCTGACTCTTGGTTTTGGCTCAGGTCATGATCTCACAATCATGAAATAGAGCTCCACATCGGGCTCTGCACTGAGTGTGAAGCCTGCTTAGGATTCTCTCTCTCTCTCCCTCTCTCTTTCTCTCTTTCTCTCTTTCCCTCTCTCTCTCTACCCCTCTTCCCCACTCACACTCTCTATGTCTAAAATAAAGTGTAAAAAAAGACATCAAAAAATAAATAAAATAAAAATATACAGTACATTTAGAAATCTGGAGGTAAATAGCATAACAAATTACTGAAAAAGTGAAATGTAGGGGCACCTGGCTGGCTCGGGCAGCAGAATGTGCAACTCCTGATCTTGGAGTTTTGAGTTCAAATCCCACACTGGGCATAAAAATTACTGAAAAAAAATTTTTTTTAAGTTAAAAAAATAAAAATTAAAAAAAAATAATAAAGATAGTTGCCTCTGGAGGTTTCGTTATAAGTCCCCTAGTGTATTTGATTTTTAAAAACCTATTACTCTGATTAAAGCAATAAAAATACATACATACATACCAGAATGGCCTGCTGATGAGGGAGTCAAGGCAGCACCTCTTTCCTTTTCCGTGAAGGGGCTGGAGAGGCGGTGGTCTCCAGAACCCCAAGAGCGAGGTTTAAGTGGGCAGCAGGGTTAGAAGTCTTCTTGGCTGAGTCACATCAAATCCACGTGTCGAAAAGCCTAGCGTCTTCATTTGGGGAAGTTCTACCAGTGCCTTGCAATGGCAGGTGGAGAACTGAAGGCAGAAAAAGCCGGTAGAAGTTCCTGCAAACAGCATCCAGGTCCCAGCTGAGCTGGATATTGAAGTCATAAACTTTTACCTGGTGAGCCAGGCTGCGTTTATGCTTCCTAATGAGTCTTTGACTGGTCCTCCTTTTCTCCCTTAGAGAAAGACTTGGACAGTTTTGACCACGTGCATGGACACCAAGATCAGGGACTAGCCTTCAGCCAGACTGTGAAAGGGAGGCTGCATGCCTACACTAGAGAGATATCTGTTGCTTTACCCTGACCAGCACGGATGGACCTTCTTCAGGGTGGGACCCCCTCCTTCCCTCCCTTCAGTGGAGGTAGGGCAGACATCTCACCAGACTCCGTCGAGGAGCACATGACTCTGACATAATCAGTGGCAGCACTGTGTGTCCTTGACTTCCATGATTGGCCAAGAGAGGGCATGTGACCTCGCTGAGCCAACGACAGCCCTCGTCAGCATTTTTGCTGAATGATTGGAGAAAAAAGACTGTTTCGCTGCTGGGGTTGCTGTGACGCAAGTGTGACATTGCCATCTGGCCACTGCCAGGTGAGAAACTGCCTCAGAATGAAGCCCACTCAGGGAAAAGCGGCACTGAGAGAGGAAAGGAAAAAAGTTCCTGATGACAGCATCGGGGCACCCCGATCCAGCCATGCCTGAAAACCACAACCCCTAAGACTTTTTAATTGGGTCAATAATCCTTTGGGGGACTTTATGCCACTTGTAACTGCGGAGATTTTGAGTGCTAGACCCCCTGGGAGATAATAACATGACAGAAGAGGGAGACCCCCAAGGGAAAATACAAAATCAGAATAACCAGGTTATCTAAGCCAGCCACCATCCCAACCACTGTGATTCTCCCTCCAGGGCTACCCCTGTACCGGGAATTGTTTTATCAGGGGAAGCTTATTCCCTTACATGTGCATATATACAATCCTGCAGACTCATTATTAGGAGGGTCATGTGTTGACAGACCCTGTCACATGTTCAGATATGTAGACGTCAGCGATTTGCCTGTTATCTGATCCAAACGTTGTTTCCGCATCTGGCCCCACTTAGGGTCATCCAGTTTCTGCTCAGACTCTCCCCTGGGTGCGGACTGCCCCTGACTCACTGTCAACTTTTCCATTGAGCCAAGAACCAAGAGCAGAGCTGGAAGGTTCTTCCTCCATCTGCCCAAGCCGGTTTCTGTTTCCCGAAACCTTCTGCAGTCACTAGCAACAGAGGAAAAGTCCAAGCCCACTTCCAAAGACAGTCCTTCAGGTGTTCAAAGAGAGTTGGCATCTCCCTTTTTACTAGTAGGGATTGAGTTCAGCTGCACGGAAACAAACCAGACTAAGGCGGCTTAACCAAATGCAGAGGGAGAGAGCTCTTTGCATTACAGTAGGGCTGGGTGGGTGGCCCAGAGCTGGGGCGACAGCTCCATGACCACCTCAGTGTCCCCATTCCTTTCTACCTATCTGCTCCACCGTCCATGATAGGTACCTTTTATCCTTGGGGTTGCCTCATGGTTGCAACGTGGCTCCTGCACCTCCAGACTCCAGTCTACACTCCAAGCAGGAAGAAAAAGAAAAGCAACAAGGAAACAAAACCTTCCCAGAAAGACCCAGCAGACTTCTGTTCGTGTCCTACAGGCCAGAATTGTGTCACATGGGCTCCACAAGTTGCACCGGAGCAGAGGACGTCTTCTGTTTATTTGCTTCCATCTGAACATCGCTGCCTCAAATAAAAATAAAATGATGCCAAGCGCTATTGGTAAAGAAAAAAGGGAGAATGGTCACAGGGCAGACAACAGCAGTTGCTTCAAAAGCTTTCTCTAGACCAAATTCTTGTATGGAGAAGCTCAGGTCTCGACTTGGGAGGGGTGGTCAGACAGGCCCCCAACTCCAAGTCCAGCCCCACTACTTCCTTAGTGGGGTCACTTTAGGAGATGTTCTTAAGCTGTTTGAGCTCCTCTTTGCTCATTTGTTTAAAGAGGATAAGTGTGCTTTTCTCAAGGGTTTCTGGAGTGATTAAAGCACCTCCGTGCGAAGTACCTTAACATTTAGACACTCACCAAATGTTAATTACTCTCTTACTTCCTGTGATTGCTCATCACATGACATGTTTCTAGTCCTTTCCTCCTGAACACGCTTCTAAGATCTGCTCTAATGTCTCTTCTAATGTTTTCAGTTTTTAAAGTAATCTCTACACCCAACATGGGCCTCGAACTTATGACCTAGAGATTAAGAGTCTCACGCTCTACCGACTGAGCCAGCCAGCCGCTCCCCCTACCCCGAAGCTACCTTTTATTTTTATTTCTTTAATGTTTATTTTTTTGAGAGAGAGACAGAGACAGAGACAGAGTGTGAGTAGGGGAGGGGCAGAAAGAGGGGGAGATACAGAATCTCAAACAGGCTCCAAGCTGTCAACAGAGAGCCTGACTCAGGGCTTGAACTCAACAAACCGTGAGATCATGACCTGAACCAAAGTCAGATGCTTAACTGACTGAGCCACCCAGGTAACTGGGGCTACCTTTTAAAAGAGACATTAGATAAATAAACATTAAAAAAAATTTTTTTTTAAAGAAGGGGGCGCCTGGGTGGCTTAGTCGGTTGAGCATCCAACTTTGGCTCAGGTCATGATCTCACAGTCTGTGAGTTTGAGCCCCGCCTCGGGCTCTGTGCTGACAGCTCAGAGCCTGGAGCCTGCTTCGGATTCTGTGACTCCCTCTCTCTCTGCTCCTCCCCTGTCTCTCTGTCTCTCTCTCTCTCTCTCTCTCTCTCTCTGTCAAAAATAAATAAACATTAAAAAAAAATTTAAAAGAGACATTAGAGGGGCACGTGGCTAGTTCAGTCGGTAGAGCATGAGACTCTTGATCTCCAGGTCATGAGTTCAAGCCCTACATTGGGTGTAGAGGTTACTTAAAAAAAAAAATAAGATAAATAGGGGCGCCTGGCTGGCTCAGTTGGGAGAGCTTGCAATTCTTAATCTTGGGGTTGTGAGTTTGAGCCCTACCGTGGGTGTAAGAGATTACTTACAAATAATCTTTTCTTAAAAATAAATAATAAGGTAAATAAATTGTAGGCCCAGGATGGAACACAAAGTCCATTGTGTCTTGCTCGGGGCACCGTATTTCTCGTACCGCCTAGCCAACAGCCACTACTGTGGCAGGCATGGGGAGCTCGGCACTCACTTCTTCCCTTGGGCTCTTGGACCATCAAGAAGAAACCAGAAGGAGCTAAGCACGGACCTGCCCACAAGGTTGGCTTTACTAACACAGAGCTGGCGGGGCCTCCAACTCCCCGCCCCCTGAAATCTTGACCCTGCACAACCCTAATGGACTCTCCAATCACAGCTGGAGAACCTGGAACGCTGGGAGCAGGCACCCACCCCAGGAGTGTCACAGTCTCCAATCAGATTGGTGCCTCTGCCTCCAGCAGGGAGGAGAAAGGCGGTGAAGGAGGCTGTGGTAGGCCGAATGGTGCCCCCACCAACACTCCCAAGATGTCTGCATCCTAATTCTCGGAACCTGGGAATGTTCCCTTGCACAGCAAAAGGCATTCTGCTGGTGAGATTAAGTTAAGAGTCTTGAGATGAGAAATCCTAGATGATCCCGGTGGGCCCCATAACTGCAAGGGTCCTTATAAGAGGGAGACAGGAAGGTCAAAAGCAGGATGGAGGTGGGATCAGGAGAAGCAGGAGTCATGTGCTTTGAAGTTGGAAGAAGGGGACCATGAGACAAGGAACGCAGGAGGCCTCTAGAAGCTGGAAAGGCAAGGAAACTCCCCGAGCCAAATGGATTCTCCCCCTTGCTTTGAACTTCGTAAGACTCATTTCGGACTTCTGGCCTCCAAACCGTAAGAAAATAAGTTTGTGTTGTGTTAAGCCACTAAGGGGGTAATTTGTGACAGCAGCAAGAGGACCCTCATCCAGGGGCTGAAAAGGGAGGGGAGTGTGGGGAAAGGAGAAAACATCCTCCCAAGGATGTTGTTTTGAAGTCACCCAGTCCCCAGGCCTCCTGGGGCTTTCGACAAGCTCAGGCGTGTCCTTCTTCACTCCATCCTTCAAGGCTCAGCTCAAACATTGCTCTTCCTGAGCTAACCTGACTTGGCAGAGTTAGCTGTCTCTTTGTCCTGGCATGCACAGGGCACTCTGTCTATACCACTATTGTGGACATCCCAACTCGGTATTGTCGTTCCTGGTCTGTGCGTCTGTCTGACTCCCTCGGCAGAGGGGGAGCTCCTTGGGAATTGCAGCTACGGCCATTTCTCCTACAAGTGTGTTAGACTGAACAGAACGAGGCCAGACCCTCCCCATCCCCGACACGCACTACTGGTATCTCTGCTTTCATTTCAACCCGGCCCAGACCCCAAACAGGAGCTCCCCCGCATCTCTGACAAGCTGTTTTTCAGTATCCTGCCTTGGCCATTGATGTGTATGTCACCATGGATATCTAGTATATTATTTGCACACCCACAATCAAAGTCCTTCCCCAGAGATCAGGGATCAAGACCACGAGGTTCCAGCCAAGCTGGTTGCTTCTGGGTGGAGGACACATAGATTCAGCTACTGTTTTTATTGGATATTCTCTACCCCAAGTTCTGTACTTCCAGAAAGCAGGGCTGTGCATGGGGAGAGAGGAGCAGGAAGCAGAAGGTAGAGAGGGGAGGAAGGACTCTCCGTGTCCCCCACAATGCCCTGTCTCTGGGTTGAGTGCATCCCTGAAGCCCAGTGGCAGGCCTGCCCTGGAATTCTTGAGATACCTTTTGGGTCTTTCCAATAGATTTCCTGTTTAGCTTAGCCCAGCCAGAGTTCATTTCCATTCCTTGCAACCAAAGTCCTAAAAAATCTGGAATTAGCAAGCCTGAGCCAAGAACAGAGTGTTGGCACGTTATACATGTGGTACGTTCCCAAACCAAATACGGTAAAATGTCACTTACCCAGAGGTCACAAGTGTGACCCTCTTGCCTATGCAGGACACTGTGGAAAACCCAAAAGAAAGAAAGAGGGCCCATTGTTCTCTGCCTGGCTGCAGGACGAGGGCCAGGAGGAGCCAAGTTGTAGAGCAGAGTGAAACATGGGGGATGGCCGTGGATTGGAACATTGGGGAGCAGAAGCCAAAGAGAAGCGAGCCAAGGTCCAACCAGGTGGGAGGAAGCCAACCTTCCAGAGAGAGAAAGCCAGGTCTGTTCTGTGTGTTACGGACCCCCCTTTCGAAGGCCCAGGACCCCTGTCCCTGGCACCTCCCTGCCTTTGCTAGAGCCACTGAGTCCTATGTTTGGTTCCAAAGGCCCAGTCCAGCCCAAGTCAGGTTCACAAAGTTCATGCACTTGACTCATGAGAAGTCCATGGGGTTGAATACCACACCTCTTTATTCTCATTTCAGAACGGGTCCTAGCAAGCTTGGTTAACCAGTTCCCCAACCCACAGTGGACTAAAAATTCCACAGTAGAAATGGGGGAGATGCTGGCAGAGGAAACACAATGATCCGACTGGAACTGATAAGCTAGTGTCTCCACCTTAGCACTAATGATGTTCGGGGCCAGTTATTTCTTTGTCACCGGGAGCTGTCCTGTGCAGTGCAGGACATTGCCGGCATCCCTCCACCCACTAGAGGCCAGAAGGACCCCCTCCACCTGTGTCAACCAAAAAAGGTCTCTGACATTGCCACATGTCTCTCTCAGAGACAAGGCCACCCAGGTGGAGGACCACAGTAGTACAGGAGACAGAGAAACAGGTAAAATATTCACATGAACTGAAAAAGTGCAACAGCTGAGGCCAGTGAGTCAAGGGGCAGAGACCAAGAACTGTCTGTGACCCTTAAGGGTGCATTGTTTGTTTGTTTAAGTTTATTTATTTATTTTGAGCGAGAGAGAATCCCAAGCAGGCTCTGCACTGTCAGTGTGGAGCCCAAGGTGGGGCTCAAACCCATGAACCTGAGATTAGGACCTGAGCGGAAATCAAGAGTCAAGAGTTGGTCGCTGAACCAACGGAGCCACCCAGGCGCCCCAAGGGTGCGGAGTTCATGGTGGTGAGCGGTTACCCCGGCCACAGCGAGCCACTGGCCCAGATCTTCCCTGTCGGAAACTCCCCCAAGAAGCGGCAGAGTGGTGCTGCCCAACCCGTTTAAGAAGGTCTTGTCTCAGGAAAAAGTGGGGGTGGCTGTGCCCCCAGTGGGGGACAGTGCTTCCCCTGGGAAGGTGGAACACAAGGAATTTTTGTTACCTCCCTAAGTATTGGTTGCCTTAAACTCCACTGTAAAAGTTTCTACACTGATTCCCTCTTCTGCACTGAAACCCCCAAGGTTTGGGGCTTGTTGGGGGGGGATGAAGGTTCCCACCTTTTCTGATGAGATCCTCTCAACACTTCCAGGATCGTCTGCAATCCTGTTTCCTCCTTGAGGTCAACTTGCCTCCCTGCCCAGGGCCTCTCTCTCAACCCCTTCCTCACCTCTCCCAGCGCTTTGACCTCCTGTGCTTACTTTCCATGTGGGTCGAGAGGAGATAAGGACCTCTTACCCCAGTCAGAGCACCGTACGTGGTCGGACAAATGGGGCGCCACGGTGGGCGTGCCGTCTCATTTCCTGTTTGCAGTGCATGCGTCTTCTAAGTACTGCAGTCTGGCATCTGGGGTCTCAAGTCCCTATTCTTCCCACTTTTACCTCCGAACATCATGACCAAGCCCAAGCTAAGTTACATAAACTGCTGTCCGGCACCTGCATTGGGTGGTTGTGTGTGTGTGCACATGGGTGTGAGAATATTGGAGGGATGTGAAGAAGTGTGTGTGTGTTGTGTGTGTGTGTTGCGCGCGCATGCACGTGCACAGGGCCTGTGCCTAAGTTTTCTATTTGGGGTTATTTAGGGCCTGCATTCTCGTTGTTGGAAGCAAATATCTCTGCTGAGAGGCTGTTTTTGTAGTCAGGGGTGTGGGCCTGGGCATTTCCTTTTGCAGTAGAAATGGGCACTGTGATTAGTCATACCAGTGGCTAGGTCCTGGGGACGCCTGGCTGTGGAGAAACGTGGCCCCCCAAGCTGGTTCAAGGCAGGCCCGGTCAGACCTTCACACAGGGTTAGAGTGGCCTGGGGCAGGTGTGTGAGGTTCCTGGACCATGGCTGCTGTCCAAGAGTGTCACATCTCTGGACATCAAGGTGGGAGCACACAGCCTGGCAGGTGCCCAGGGACCTGAGCAGACCTGCCCCTCACCTTGGAAGAGGTGGGTAGTGAGTCATTCTTGCTAGCCCAGGAAATTTACATCATGGGAATTTCCAAAGGCTCTGCCCTAAGAGATCTGCTTGGAAATCCAGACTCAGCCATGGAAGACGTTGGCCTGGTTGGTAGTCCAATCCCCACTGGTTGCTAGTTTCCAGTCCAGAGTCCATGATGAGCTCGTTCCTTCAGCCAGAGCAGGCAGACGGCCTCCTCCCCTGAGAATGATAGTCACGAGAAGGCCATCTTTCACGGTGGCCAAGGCACATGGAGCTCCCGAACAAGCAGAAGAAAGCGCAGCAGAGAAAGGGATGAAGATTTCACATCGAGGAAGCACTCCTGGGGACGCGTCCCAGGCACTGTGCCAAGCACTTCATCACACAACAACTTGGGGGTCTTCAAAGCAACGCCCAAGGGCACTGGGGCGTTTGACGACTCAGTGGATGTGCGAGCAAACCGGGGCTCAGCAAGAGGAGATGACTTTCCTGATATCACACAGATACTAAGTGGCAGCGCCAGGATTCAAACAAGGTCAAAACGAGGTACAAAATTTCCAGCAATCAATAAACTAGTTAAATAAATAATGGTTTATTTATAGAATACAGGGCCCTCATTGACATTTCTTGGTAGTAGAATACTTCATGACCCGGAAAGATGTTCACGATGTATAGTTGGGTGGGGTAAAAAAAATCAGGTTACAAAATAGCATGTGGTAAAAAATAAAATACAATGCAGAAGCATGATTTCCAAGAGAAAATTAAAAGATTAGCAAGGGCTTTCTTGGGATAACAGGAGTAGGTGTGATTTCTGTTCTGTGACTTTGTCCATTTTTTCTTACAACGATCACTTTGTAACAAGGACAGATCTGATGGAAAGAGCCCAGGCTGCGGGGGAGGGGGGGGCGGGGAGGGGAGGAAGGGGCTCTAGTCAAGACCAGAACTGAGCTGTAGAATCCCTAGGCTGAGCCTGCCAGAGGGTGTGGTGGGAAGCAACACCCTTCCTTGGAAAACATCAGACTTTCTCTAGATCAGGCAGCTGGCAGGCGAGGCTGGGTGCCTGCCCCGACTGTGAGTATCCCGGCTCTGAGCTCTACCCTTCTGGGCCCATACTGGCAGTGCTGGGGGCTCCAGGCAGCTGGGCACTGGCGAGGGTGGGAGAGGGCAGAATTGGACTGGATCTATCCTGGATGTGGGTACAAGGGTGGGGAGAGCTGGTAAAAATTGCTTAAATGTGTGCATTTATGCCAAGCTTTCAGTTGGTGGGCGTGCCCTCACTCAAAAATAGCAGAAGTAGGGGTGCCTGCGTGGCTCAGTCAGTTAATCGTCCGACTCTTGATTTCGGCTCAGGTCATGATCTCACAGTTCGTGAGTTCAAGCCCTGCATCAGGCTCTGTCTGCACTCACAGTGCAGAGCCTGCTTGGGATTCTCTCTCTCTCTCTCTCTCTCTCTCTCTCTCTTTCTGTGTCCTTCCCCCCCCCCCCGCTAATGCTCTCTCTCTCTCTCTCTCTCAAGATAAACTTAAAAAAATTTTTTAATAGCAAGAGAGGCACTATGATTCAATTATCTAGAACTGTGTCTCTCAGCCCCCATGAGCCCCAACAACGCTCCTTTTAAAAGTTATTTTAAAATATTGTGTAATAATTTAAAAATCTGAAAGTCAACTTGTTAACCAACCTATAGACATAATATTTTTTAATCAATCTAACACCTGAACTGTATTATAAAGAAAAAACATAGTTTTTAATAGGGGCACCTGAGTGGCTCAGTTGGTTAAGCGTCTGACTCTTGGTCATGGCTCAGGTCATGATCTCATGGTTTGTGGGTTCGAGCCCCATGTCGGGCCCTGTGCTAGCAACGTGGAACCTGCTTGGGATTCTGTCTTTCCCTGTTTCTGCCTCTCCGCCGTGCCCCGTCTCTCTCAAAATAAATACATAAACTTAAAAAATAGTTTATAATAAAGCAACACATATTTCCATATGCAAATACTCAGGCATGACTATAGTAGAAGACCTCTCCCCACCAAAGGCACACACAAATTTCCAAAACTTTCCCAAAGGGAGATTCAATCCTAACGACCACTGATTAGAATAATTGCTGACATACAGTGAGTGCTTTCTCTGAGTGAAGCACCTTTCTAAATTCTGTGTGTGGGGGGGGGGGGAGGGGGGGGGGGCGGGTGTATAAAGCCATCTAAAGATATCTTCATAACACTATGAGGTGGATACTGTTATTAGCCCTATTTTATACAGATGAGAAACAGAGGCCCAGAGAGATTGAGTTAGTTGCACAGGATTACACAGCCAGTGAGCAGGGGAGCTGGGAGTTAAACCAGCACACATTGGCTTTGCTTGGGGCGGAGGCTCAGCCTGAGGAGACAGGAGCAAAGCTGGGTAGCACTGCCCCAGACACTCCAACATGCAGGGCTTTTCAACCTCAGCACGATTCCTGTGACGGGCTGGATAATTCTTTGTTGTGGGGACTGTCCTGTGCAGTGTAAGAGGGTCAGCGTCCCTGGCTTCTATCCATTAGATGTCAATAGCAGCCCCCTGACGGGGGTGACAACCAAAACATCTCCCCACCTTGTCAAATGTCCCCTGGGGGGCAAAATTGAAGTTGAGGGCCACTAGCCTACAGAAGACACAACCCAAGCCAGGTCCGGAGCTATGGGGTAGAACTTCAGGGGCTAGAGAAAAGCCGGCCAGTGTTCTGTGGGGAGGGGTGTGGATGACGTGACAGCAGCAGGCAGAGGGTCACAAGGAGGACATGTGCAAGCGGTTTGGGGTGGCCATGTGACCATGAATAAAGAGAGAGCTTTGATCATGTGGCCAGAAGGAGGAAGAAGATGCCTTCCTTCCTGGTTCCCGCCCCCCCCCCCCCCGCCACACACACACACACACACACACACTGGACTTCACGTCCTCTCTTAAGATGACAGCTGAAAATGTTTCTGCTTGAGGGTCCCGTGTTGACCAGAATTCACCAGGCTTTCCCAAGGTGCCTCCATCCCCTAGGTTAGCCTGACTTTTAGACCCTCAGATGACTCACCCCCACACACTGAGACCCACCTCTCTGTTTTGTACTCTCCCCGCATTCCTAGCCAGCCTCCCAGGCCTACCTTCTCGTGTCCTGATGCCCAGTGACCGTCTCCTTGGGGTGGGGGGCTCCTGCCTTATAACCCTGAGAAGCCTGAAGAGTAGGGGAGACAAAGCCCTTGGGCTGATGGATAAGGAGCTAAGGAGCCTCCCACTATACTGTCCTCATCCCCTGGCTCTCCTCTAAGTCTCTGGAAGAAGAGGGGATTCTCAGACAACCCTTTTGGCCACTGCACTTGGCTCTTGACTAGAATAATTAGAGATGGAACCAGAAACGACGTCATGCCTCTGCAGAACACAGGATGACTTTGAGCAAGGCATTTACCTTGGCCTCAGCTCTCTCCTTTGTCAAGTGAACCAGGGTGGACTTGAGAAGTTTAACACTCCTGCACTGACATTCGGATTTGAAGAGGAAAGCCCCCTGGGCAGGTCCCTCTGAGAAGAGTAGCTGTGGCTTTGCATACTCAACTCATTTCCCCGCCCCCTTCCCCCAGGTGGTGCTGATGCAGCTGTCCATCATGGTGCCCTCCCCCCGCCCCCCCTTCCAGGGATGTGAGGGTCAGAGAGTGTCCAAAGCCACCAAGTCAGAGGACCCTATGTGGATGGGTTCATTAATGGACATGCTCCCAAGCAAGTCAGTTAAGAGTCCTTCCTGGGATATGAAAGACAGAAAAGATGTTTCTAGAGACTTATTAGGTTGGAAAAATGTGAATCTAAGGTTACTGGCTGTCACATTCCTGACACAGGAAGAAAGCCCCTCTGCAGAATAAATCCAGGACACAGAATGAGACAAAGCTGAGAGCCAAGAGAGAGATAAGTCCCTGATGACACTGTTTGAACCCCTGGATCGAACTGTGCCTGAAGGCTGGATGCCCAAATGTGTTAATAATTTCCTTTTTTTCCTAGTTTGGTTTGGAATGCTGTAACTTACAACTGAAGTAGTCTTAACTGATACAACGCTTCAGCGGTAAGGCTGTGAGGGGAGGTACTGAGCACATTGGAGGGGTAGAATCTACCAATTTATACCTCCAGCCCAGGGCATACCCCATACCCCCGGCATATCTCTCCTGCCACCTTCTTTGACAGTCTTTTAGCTTCAGCCTCGGAGGAGAGCTCTCCTAACCTAATCCATGGCCAACACCACCATGCACATTTTTCAAGCTCAAATTTGACCTTTGACTGCAGCCTTGAAACAGAACGTCCTTGGCCCAGGATATAGCACCCCAGGCAATAGGCAAGTGGAATCTATAATACACAGCCTACAGCAAGGTTGGAGGGATGGGGAGCAGGGGTTCTCCGGGGTGTGGCACACATCAGCAGGGGTTCTACATTCATACTCAACCCCATCGTAGGGGTCTGCATCCCCTGGCACTGAATTACAGGAGCCTGGGGCTTAGAACAGCCTGCCAGCCCAGGGTGATGCCTGGCAGGTTGGAATTAAGCTTTCTACTGCCTCAACCTGCTGACTGGGGAAACCAGCTCCAACCACGGGGTCTGCGAGACACTGGGTGGTATTCCTGCAACATCTGGGTTCCTGACGGTGCGGATCCTGCTTGGGATTCTCTCCCCCTCTCTCTCCCTCTGCCCCTCCCTCCCCCGCCAAATAAATGAATAAACTTTCAAAAACATTTTAGAAGCACCTTTAAAAAAAAGAAAAAATGAATAAATAAAAGGAAACTGAATTCCAGCCCCAAAATCCAAAGCCAGTAGCTGTCAACACTGAGAAACCGAGAAAAGAGATCGGGAAAATACTGTGCACCATCACCCGCGAGAATCTGCGGGAAGGAAGCCGTGGCCTTTCAGCTCAGCATCTAGATGCCTGGCAACGCTGTGCTCTGGAGCGGACCTAGGTCCCCCACTTCGCACAGTCCACAGGAAGCGACCTGTCACTGCGTGCCCTCCAAGCCTGTTTTCCGCTCAGTTGGGTGACCTTGCCTGAGTCACATCACGAAAAGTGAGAAGTGGGTGACAATGCTGCTCAGAACCCTTCCTGGTCATCGTCCGGTTCTAAAAACACAGAGGCTTGGGGCCCCCCATGTGGATGGTGCCGTCAGGGGAATTGTGCAGAACCGGTTCACCTAGCATGTCCCCGTTGGCGTGTTGTAAGCCCAGGTCAGGGCCTGGCAAGGATTCTGACTCAGCCCTGAGGAGAGCAGCAGAATCTGCTTTGCACCTCCAAATGTCCCCAGGCACTGGAGCTGAGGACCCATCCTGGGCCCAGTCCCTCCTAGCCCGTTCTCATCCAACCAAACCCCACCCAACCCTGGTGACCTAGCACCATGGTTTCACCATTTGGCCAGACCCCCAAAAGTCCTTGTGTGATGGGGCATTGAATCCTGCCAAGGCTCATCTCCTGGGGTCCGGTGGTCCCCAGCGTCCCAGACTTTGGGCCGGGGGTGGTAATGGGGGTTAGCCCCCTGGGGCATTGGCCTGGGACAACAGCCTAGCAGCTTGGTCCCCTCACATGCCCAGTGCGATGCTGGAACCAGGGGTTTGGCCTGCAAGGGGGGCTCTGGCATCTTCTTGTGACCACACCCAAGGCCCACCAGGTGTCGCTGTGTAGCCAGCAGGCTGCAGGCTGAGGTTTTTTTCTCCAGCACCGACC